>NC_083318.1:123454973-123783795 GCF_963455315.2 Globicephala melas
CCATTCCCTAAATCATTCAATTCTGCCCTTTCTCCCCTTTTTAAATGATGAGGAGCTAATTTTCATTGCCCTTAAGATTTTAGATTGTTGAGTGTACTGCCAAGAGCAAAGTTGTTCATATTGGTTGAGGATGTAGTAAACTAGAGGCCCTTCTCTGGGAATCCTGGATGACTCAGGAGTGGGATGGGGCACAGAGTGATACTCTTGAGATGTATCAAGGAAGAGTCTAGCATTTACCAGTGGAAACTCCTTGACTAAGGCTACCCTTGCTTTAGACTTAAGTAAAGTTAAACATTGTTTCATGATTATTTAAATTGTCTCTCGTCTTCACTTTTTTTTTTTTTTGGTGAGGATTTTTCCAATGTAACTTTGAAATACAAGGGGATGCATTTTGGCAACTCTTTGGGAAGACTAGAGTTACCTGTAAAGTCAGGGCCTGGTCCTGGACAGTATGATATAACCCAGTAAGTAAAAAAATAGTATATCTTTACTGTAGTTTTTGACTATAAATATTCTAATAATTTAGACTAGGTTATGCTGTTATGAAAGGAAAAATCAGTATGAAAAACTTCAAGAAATATGATATTTTAGAGTAACCTATATGAAAACCATTGCTTTTCTGTCTGCCAGATCCTGTGCTACCTGTTTTGCATGTATTAATTCATTTATCTTCACAAGTCTCTGTGTAGTTACTATTGTTATGCCTATTTTATCAGTGAAAAATGAAAGGGTCAGAGAGAATAAATAATGTATTTAATATTATGTAGCTATTAAGTGGCAGAGCTTGACGTTGACTGAGGCCTTTTCGGTTCTACAGCCCATGTATCTAAGTACTGAAATATACTGTCTTTAATTACAAGATAGAGAAAAGATCAGAGAAAATATAGAAGAAGGTGACCCAGGACTCTGCATCTTGTTCCTGCCTCTGGTGTCCATTCTTTTGACTACATGCTGGATTTAGAAGGCATTCTCAGTATAAGTCAGAGCCATAACATTAGGTTGAAGGTAATATTTATGAAGTCTAACTAGGAAATACATTTTCTAGTTAAAAATTATTTTACAGTGTAAAATAATTCTTTCTGTCTTTATTTTCTCCTACTCTTACAGTAAGGTCTTAGACATGAGTCCATGGAAAGCAAAACTGAGTGACAGATATCATGTTGTTCTCAGAATCTATTGCTGCTTTTCATGATTTAATTTTTAACAGGTTCCAGTTTATCTGCCTGATCCTTTCTCTCTTATAGGATGAGTTTTCTAGCAGGAAGTCCCACAGTGATTACCTATCCAATTAATTTGCTGAACAGATTCAGACACATCTGTATACCAGCAGTGGACGTAGCTTAGGCTCTTACTTAAACTCCCCTACTACTATTCATTGAACAAACATTGTTTGAATTCTTGCTATGTCTTAGTACTAAACTTAGTAACTAAGAATAAAAAGAATAAAACATGGCCCTTGTTTTTGGGAATTTATACCCTATTCTATTGTCCTTTTCATTTTTTCACTCTCCTAATTTGGGTGATATGCCATGTATTTTAATTTTTTTAGTAGTTACACTAGAAGTTTAACATGTATATACAGCTTAATGGGATCTAAATTTAATCTTTGTCATTCCAAATAAAGTCTGTCAAAATGCTCTAACTCTACTCATCCCCTTGACATAATGTTTTTGTTAGTATTTTACTCTTATCTTTTTCTTCCAGTTTGGCTGGTTTGCTTTCCTATCTGTCTGCCTGCTTGCCTGTCAGTTTTATTGAGGTTTAATTAACATTAAGCAAAATTAACCCTTTTTAGAGTATGTGGTTCTGTGATGATTGTTTTCCATCCATTCCACTACACGTCTAACTAAGTACCTCAGGCATGACCAGCACTCTGTCTAATTCTATTGCTCTGATTTTGCTTGATAGTTTTTTCCTGACAGTCCTTTTTACTTCTCCAGCCCTGTCCCACTCCCATTCTCCTCCTATTTTTTTTTTTTTTAAATAAGTGTCTGTCTGAGTTTATTTTTTATTTTTTTGGTCACACCGCATGGCTTGTGGGATCTTAGTTCCCCCACCAGGAATTGAACCCAGACCCACACCAGTGAAAGCATGGAGTCCTAACCACTGGACCCGCCAGGGAATTCCTTCTTCTCCTTTTTTTTAAATGTTTCTTTCTCTTTGATCTTTGTTATTTCCATTGTTTCTTCTTTCCTTCTGTTTGTATTTTCACTTTTGCTAGTAGGAATGTATGCATATAGATTGCATTCCTAACTGCATCAGATATTTCATCATTTCCGTAATTTGCTCTTTGTTTTTGCTGCCTTCACTATCTTTTATTTGGACTTGTCTTGGTTCCTTCTGGTAGTTGATATTTTCTACCTTTTCTTTTTTCTACTTTTTGTTTATTGATTGAGTCATAATTATTGTGGATTTGATATGGTATAAAAACGGAAATACTTGGGTATTTCGAATGGAAAGATGAGCTCATAGGTTTCTTTTTGGGAAAACAGACCTAAATGATATGTGACCCTTTTGATATCCCAAATATAAATTTTTTATCCATAAAACTATTTGAGGTTTTGAAAATAAGTTCATTTGTTGAATTTTGTGCAAAAAAATCAATGAAGGCAGCATTTGACAGTGAACTGAGATGTTATATGCATGTTTAAATCATAGTAATGTCTAAACAAACAAAAAAATGGCAATTATGTAACTTAAATGTTTGTTTTTATGTTTTTATATTACCTTTTTTTAAACTTATGTTCAGTATAGTTCACTGGAAGTGTTTAATATGGCTTTTTTTTTTAAAAATTCTTTTTAAGAATTAGAAAAAAGTAACCTATTTAAATATAATAGCTAACAGTTATTGTATACTTACTAGGGGTTTTGTATGGCAGTAAATACTTCACATATATTATCCACTTTAATCATTACAACCTTGAGAATTGGTTAATACTATTTCCAGTCACAGATGAAGAATCAAATCTGAAGTTTAGAGAGGGTGAGTGATTTGTGTAATGTCACATAGCTAGTAGGTAGCAATGTTAGGATTCATATCAGGCTGTCTGACTCCAGAGCTTGGGCTGTTATTCACTGCTTACTTGGTTTATTATTCTTACTTGTGTAAATTTCAATGAAAATAAGCTTCCCTTTCATTTTCAAAGATCTTTCTTTATGCCCTTTTCCTGATTGTTTTATGATATAAATAGCATTGACTGTTTTCCCCTTATTTTAGTTAATATTTGAAATACCAAGTGATTTGAAATTTTAAAGACCTTTTATGGTGAATAAGCTACACAGGAAACTATTTTTGGTAGCTTTTTATTTAAATTCATGACATAAATCCCACATTTTGTTTTCTTTTTGGAATCATTATTAGAATAGGTATATTTTAATGCTCTGAATTGGAAAATGCAGATCTAACCAATATAAATGAATAGATCTGACAGAGTTTAGGATATATTGGCCTAACACACCCAGATATCTTATTGAATACTTTTTAAGCAGGAAATGGTATAAAAATATTCTCTTAACTTATATAGACATTTATATATTTGAAATTGAGAATAATTTTTATCTGAATTTTCTAAAGGAAAAAGGCACTACATTATGAAAATATTAACATCAAGAAAGATCAACAGCAAAATCATTGCTCAAATCTCCCACGACTTTATGAAGTAATAATATTGCAGGAGGAAAAAAAGGTAAGTTGAAAAGTAACTATTTCATCTACTTCCTAGATTTTAAGGTCATTGAATCTTATTATCACACAGAGTACTCTTCTACTGTTCCTCGTAGGTAGTTGTCACTCTGAATTTTGTGGAAGGAACTGAGGAACTGTGTTTAAAATTTCCTTCAAGTTGATTGCTGTCTCTGCTTGAACACCTCTTGTGATAAAGAACTCAATACCCCTGAGGTTTCTTGTTTCAGTAGTGGACTACTCTGTTTCTTACAATTTCCTTCTTAAACTGACCTAACTTTAGCTGCTTGTTGTCTATTTATTCTCCTTTTTCCTATGACTTCTTTTAAATCTCCCTTTAAATCTTTTCTAGTAAGGATAAATGTTCTAAATATCTTTGACTATTCTCAGTATTTAGCTTCAGGATAACTTATTTTCCTTTGACGTTATCTAGGGATCTTCGTTAGTTTTTGAATCTTTCTCTCCTTAAAATATGATTTTGAGAACTAAGAATAATATTCTTGGTGAAGTCTGGTTAGTACATAGTAATATTTTTATCTTTATTGTTCTAGGTAGTGTATATTTATTAATATAAAAATCTAAATGCCATTAAATATTTTTTGTAGCTATGTTTCAGTTTAATTATTTGGAACTTGTAGGCACAAAAACCTGGGATTTTTTTCCTCTAGTATATTTAAACTTAAAAACTTGAAGATTATAGGATAAACATTTCAAAATGGATCATTTAGAGTAAGGATAAATGACTCTCAGTTGAGAAATCAGTGAGTATTTCAATAAGAATTTTCTGTCTTCCCCTGAATGTTAATCAGCAAGGAAAAATATTGCTTATAGAACTATTAGAAAAAGATACAATAACAGAGTAATATAATGCAATTGTTTTCATAGAATAACAATTATAAATCTCAAACAAGATAAAAAGTGTTAATTTAAATCACGAGAAGTACTGGTTTATGGTTTTCTTGTAATGTGTTTGTCTGGTTTTAGTATTAAGGTAATGCTGGCCTCATAAAATGAGTTAGGAAGTATTCCCTCTGCTTATATCTTCTGAAAGAGATTGTAGAGATTGGTTTAATTTTTTCCCTTAAATGTGTGGTAGAATTCACCAGTGAATCCATCTGGGTCTGGTGCTTTTTGTTTTGGAAGGTTATGAATTATTGACTTGATATCTTTAATAGGCATAGGCCTATTCAGATCATCTATTTCTTCTCATGAGAATTTGGGAGATTGAGTCTTTTAAGGAATTGGTCCTTTTCATCTAGGTTATCAAATTTATGGGCATAGAATTGTTCATAGTATTCCTTTATTCTTTTAATGCATATGGGAACTGTAGTGATGTCCCCTCCTTCATTTCTTTTTTTTTTTTTTTTGTGGAACGCGGGCCTCTGACTGCTGTGGCCTCTCCTAATGCAGAGCACAGGCTCCGGACGCACAGGCTCAGCGGCCATGGCTCACGGGCCCAGCCGCTCCGCGGCATGTGGAATCTTCCCAGACCGGGGCATGAACCCGTGTCCCCTGCACCGGCAGGCAGACTCTCAACCACTGCACCACCAGGGAAGCCCCCGCTCCTTCATTTCTGATATCAGTAATTTGTATCCTCTCTCTTCTTTCTTAGTTTGCCTGGCTAGAGGTTTATAAATTTTTTTTTGAACTTTATTTTTTTATACAGCATGTTATTAGTTATCCATTTTACACATATTTGTGTATACATATCAATCCCAATCTCCCAGTTAATCACCCATCCCCTGCCGCCGCTTTCCCCCATTGGTGTCCATATGTTTGTTGTCTACATCTGTGTCTCAATTTCTGCCCTGCAAACCAGTTCATCTGTACCATTTTTCTAGGTTCCACATATATGCGTTAATATACAATATTTGGTTTTCTCTTTCTGACTTACTTCACTCTGTATGACAGTCTCTAGATTCACCCATGTCTCTACAAATGAACCAGTTTTGTTCCTTTTTATGGCTGAGTAATATTCCATTGTAAATAGGTGCCACATCTTCTTTATCTATTCGTCTGTTGATGGGCATTTAGGTTGCATCCATGTTCCATACTGTTCTCCACAGTGGCTGTATCAATTTACATTCCCACCAACAGGGCAAGAGGGTTACCTTTTCTCCACACTTTCTCCAGCACTAGTTGTTTGTAGACTTTCTGATGATGCCCATTTTAAGTGGTGTGAGGTTATACCTCACTATAGTTTTGATTTGCATTTCTATAATAATTAATGATGTTGAGCAGCTTTTCATGTGTTTCTTGGCCATCTATATGTCTTCTATGGAGAAATGTCTATTTAGGTCTTCTGCCCATTTTTGGACTGGGTTGTTTCTGTTTTTAACATTGAGCTGCATATATATTTTGGAGATTAATCCTTTGTCCATTGATTTGCTTGCAAATATTTTCTCCCATTCTAAGGGTTGTCTTTTCGTCTTGTTTGTAGTTTCTGTTGCTTTGCAAATGCTTTTGAGTTTCATTAGGTCCCATTTGTTTATTTTTGTTTTTATTTCCATTACTCTAGGAGGTGGATAAAAAAAGATCTTGCTGTGATTTATGTCAAAGTGTGTTTTGCCTATGTTTTCCTCTAAAAGTTTTATAATGTCTGGTCTTACATTTAGGTCTCTAATCCATTTTGAGTTTATTTTTGTTTATGGTGTTAGGGAGTGTTCTAATTTCATATTTTTACATGTAGCTGTCCAGTGTTCCCAGCACCACTTATTGAAGAGACTGTCTTTCCTTCATTGTATATCCTTGCCTCCTTTGTCATAGATTAGCTGACCATAGGTGTGTGGTTTTATCTCCGAGCTTTCTATCCTGTTCCATTGATCTATATTTCTCTTTTTGTGCCAGTACCACATTGTCTTGATTACTGTAGCTTTGTAATGCAGTTTGAAGTCAGGAAGTTTGATTCCTCCAGCTCCGTTTTTTCCCCTCAAGACTGCTTTGGCTATTCGGGGTCTTTTGTGTCTCCATACAAATTTTAAGATTTTTTGTTCTAGTTCTGTAAAAAATGCCATTGGTAATTTGATAGGGATTGCATTGCATCTGTAGATTGCTTTGGGTAGTATAGTCATTTTCACAATATTGATTCTTCCAATCCAAGAACATGGTATATCTCTCCATCTGTTGGTATCATCTTTAATTTCTTTCTTCAGTGTCTTATAGTTTTCTGCATACAGGTCTTTTGTCTCCTTTGGTAGGTTTATTCCTAGGTATTTTATTCTTTTTCTTGCAATGGCAAATGGGAGTGTTTCCTTAATTTCTTGTTCAGATTGTTCATCATTAGTGTATAGGAATGCAAGAGATTTCTGTGCATTAATTTGGTATCCTGCAACTTTACCAAATTCATTGATTAGCTCTATTAGTTTTCTGGTGTCATCTTTAGGTTTCTCTATGTATGTTATGTCATCTGCAGACAGTGACAGTTTTACTTCTCCTTTTCCAATTTGTATTCCTTTAATTTCTTTTTCTTCTCTGATTGCTGTGGCTAGGACTTCCAAAACTATGTTGAATAATAGTGGTGAGAGTGGACATCCTTGTCTTATTCCAGATCTTAGAGGAAATGCTTTCAGTTTTTCACCATTTTGAATGATGTTTGCTGTGGGTTTGTCATATATGGCCTTTATTATGTTGAGGTAGGTTCCCTCTATGCATACTTTCTGGAGAGTTTTTATCATAAGTGGGTGCTGAGTTTTGTCCAAAGCTTGTTCTGCATCTATTGAGATGATCATATGGTTTTTGTTCTTCAGTTTGTTAATATGGTGTATCACATTGATTGATTTGCGTATATTGTAGAATTCTTGCATCCCTGGAATAAATTGCACTTGATCATGGTGTATGACCCTTTTAATGTGTTGTTGGACTCTGTTTGCTAGTATTTTGTTCAGGATTTTTGCATCAATATTCATCAGTGATATTGGTCTGTAATTTTCTTTTTTTGTAGTATCTTTGTCTGGTTTTGGTATAAGGGTGATGGTGGCCTCATAGAATGAGTTCGGGAGTGTTCCTTCCTCTGAAATTTTTTGGAAGAGTTTGAGAAGGATGTTAGCTCTTCTCTAAATGTTTGATAGAATTCATCTTTGAGGCCATCTGGTCCTGGACTTTTGTTGGTTGGAAGATTTTTAATCACAGTTTCAATTTCATTACTTGTGATTGGTCTGTTCATATTTTCTATTTCTTCCTAGTTCAGTCTTGGAAGGTTATACCTTTCTAAGAATTTGTCCATTTCTTCCAGGTTGTCCATTTTATTGGCATAGAGTTGCTTGTAGTAGTCTCTTAGGATGCATTGTATTTCTGCGGTGTCTGTTGTAACTTCTCCTTTTTCATTCTAATTTTATTGATTTGAGTCTTCTCCCTCTTTTTCTTGATGAATCTGGCTAATGGTTTATCAATTTTGTTTATCTTCTCGAAGAACTACCTTTTAGTTTTATTGATCTTTGCTATTTTCTTTGTTTCTATTTCATTTATTTCTGCTCTGATCTTTATGATTTCTTTCCTTCTGCTAACTTTGGGTTTTGTTTGTTCTTCGTTCTCTAGTTCCTTTAGGTGTAAGGTTAGATTGTTTATTTGAGATTTTTCTTCTTTCTTGAAGTACGCTTGTATTGCTATAAGCTTCCCTCTTAGAACTGCTTTTGCTGTATCCCATAGGTTTTAGATTGTCATGTTTTCATTGTCATTTGTCTCTAGGTATTTTTTGATTTCCTCTTTGATTTCTTCAGTGATATCTTGGTTATTTAGTAACGTATTGTTTAGCCTCCATGTGTGTGTTTTTTACGTTTTTTCCCCTGTAATTTCTAATCTCATAGTGTTGTGGTCAGAAAAGATACTTGATATGATTTCAATTTTCTTAAATTTACTGAGGCTTGATTTGTGACCCAAGATGTGATCTATCCTGGAAAATATTCCATGCACACTTGAGAAGAAAGTGGAATTTGCTGTTTTTGGATAGAATGTTCTATAAATATCAATTAAATCTATCTAGTCTATTGTTTCATTTAAAGCGTGTGTTTCCTTATTAATTTTCTGTTCAGATGATCTGTCCATTGTTGTAAGTGAGGTTTTAACGTCCCCCACTATTACTGAGTTACTGTCGATTTCCTCTTTTATAACTGTTAGCAGGTGCCTTATGTACTGAGGTGCTCATATGTTGTTTGCATATATATTTCTAATTGTTATATCTTCTTCTTGGATTGATCTCATGATCGTTATATAGTGTCGTTCCTTGTGTCTTGTAACATTCTTTATTTTAAAGTCTCTTTTATCTGGTATGAGTATCGGTACTCCAGCTTTCTTTTGAGTTCCATTTGCATGAGATATCTTTTTCCATCCCCTCTCTTTCAGTCTGTATGTGTCCCTAGGTCTGAAGTGGGTCTCTTGTAGACAGTATATATATGGGTCTTGTTTTTGTATCCATTCAGCAAGCCTGTGTCTTTTGGTTGGAGCATTTAATCCATTCACGTTTAAGGTAATTATCAATAGGTATGTTCCTATTACCATTTTCTCAATTGTTTTGGGTTTGATTTTGTACATCTTTTCCTTTTCTTGTGTTTCCTGCCTAGAGAAGTTCCTTTAGCATTTGTTGTAAAGCTGGTTGGGTGGTGCTGAATTCTCTTAGCTTTTGCTTATCTGTGAAGGTTTTAATTTCTCCATCAAATCTGAATGAGATCCTTGCTCGTTAGAGTAACCTTGGTTGTAGGTTCTTCCATTTCATCACTTTAAATATGTCCTGCCACTCTCTTCTGGCTTGTAGAGTTTCTGCTGAGAAATCAGCTGTTAACCTGATGGGAGTTCCCTTGTATGTTATTTTTCATTTTTCCCTTGCTGTTTCTGATAATTTTTCTTTGTCTTTAATTTTTGTCAATTTGATTACTATGTGTGTCAGCGTGTTTCTCCTTGGGTATATCCTGTATTGGACTCTCTGCGCTTCCTGGACTTGGGTGGCTATTTCGTTTCCCATGTTAGGGAATTGTTTGACTATAATCTCTTCTCTCTCTCCTCCTTCTGGGGCCCATATAATGCAAACGTTGCTGCGTTTAATGTTGTCCCAGAGGTCTCTTAGGCTGTCTTAATTTCTTTTCATTCTTTTTTCTTTATTCTGTTCCTCAGCAGTGAATTTCACTATTCTGTCTTCCAGGTCACTTATCCGTTCTTCTGCCTTAGTTATTCTGCTATTGATTGCTTCTAGTGTATTTTTCATTTCAGTTATTGTATTGTTCATCTCTGTTTGTTTGTCCTTTAATTCTTCTAGGTCTTTGTTAAACATTTCTTGCATCTTCTCGATCTTTGCCTCCATTCTTTTTCCGAGGTCCTGGATCATCTTCACTATCGTTATTGTGAATTCTTTTTCTGGAAGGTTGCATATCTCCACTTCATTTAGTTGTTTTTCTTGGGTTTAACTTGTTCCTTCATCTGGTACATAGCCCTCTGCCTTTTCATCCTGTCTATCTTTCTGTGAATGTGGTTTTTGTTCCATAGGCTGCAGGATTGTAGTTCTTCTTGCTTCTGCTGTCTGCCCTCTGGTGGATGAGGCTATCTAAGAGGTTGTGCAAGTTTCCTGATGGGAGCGACTGGTGGTGGGTAGAGCTGACTGTTTCTCTGGTGGGCAGAGCTCAGTAAAACTTTAATCCGTTTGACTGCTGATGGGTGGGGCTGGGTACCCTCCCTGTTGGTTGTTTGGCCTTAGGCAACCCAACACTGGAGCCTACCTGGGATCTTTGGTGGGGCTAATGGCAGACTCTGCGAGGGCTCACGCCAAGGAGTACTTCCCAGAACTTCTGCTGCCAGTGTCCTTGTCCCCATGGTGAGCCACAGCCCTCCCACCCCCCCTGCCTCTGCAGAAGACCCTCCAACACTAGCAGGTAGGTCTGTTTCAGTCTCCTCTGGGGTCACTGCTCTTTCCCCTGGATCCCGATGAGTACACTGCTTTGTGTGTGCCCTCCAAGTGTGGAGTCTGTTTCCCCCAGTCCTGTCGAAGTCCTGCAGTCAGATCCCACTAGCCTTCAAAGTCTGATTCTCTAGGAATTCCTCCTCCTCTTCCCAGACCCCCAGGTTGGGAAGCCTGATGTGGGGCTCAGAACCTTCACTCCAGTGGGTGGACTTCTGTGGTATAAGTGTACTGCAGTCTGTGAGTCACCCACCCAGCAGTTATGGGATTTGATTTTACTGTGATTGCACCCCTCCTACCATCTCATTGTGGTTTCTCCTTTGTCTTTGGATGTGGGGTGTGTTTTTTGGTGAGTTCCAGTGTCTTCCTATTGATGATTGTCCAGCAGCTAGTTGTGATTCTAGTGTTCTCGCAAGAGGGAACGAGAGCATGTCCTTCTACTCTGCCATCTTGGTTCAGGGCTGAATAACATTATTTCTTGTATATGGAATCTTTTTTATAAAAAAATGTTTTTATCTTATGTCCCCAATTAAACCATTATTCTTAGAGGGCAAGAATCTTTAATTCTACTTTTTTTTTCTTTTGTATTCCTATAGTAAATAGAGTGAGGTACATAATGTTTAATAATCTTTTTTGAATGAATGATTACAGATCTGAAAAATGAGCCGTTTTATTTAAAAATTTTAATTTAGAGAATGCTTAGGTTTTTCCTTTCATAATAGTGCCTTCGAAGGATAAGTTTTAAAGCAGTAAAATAATTAGGCAAGTAAGTGCTCTAATGTCTTTGGATGTAAGCATTTTCTGATGGTACAACAAAATATGATATATAATAATATGAATATAATATGAATGATTGTGTTTTTTACTTATCATATCCTTGAAATCTATTTAATTCTGTTTTATACACAGTATTGTTTCAATATATCTTTTGAATGCATTTTGGCATTTTACTCTACTGATAACTTATGTTAAGAAACACAACTATTAACTTTTATTCAAAGTGAATATTTCCACAGGAATATGTCTTGCCTTTGGCAATGAAAATTCTTGTTAGTATCCTCCTTAACATTAATGATGTCTTTAATATACAAAAACATTTAACTTATTTGTATTGAAGTTCTTTGATTTGGTAATAAAAAACTTAGGAAGTTGCTGTAGTAGCTTCTGATCAGTCAGAAAAACAGTAAAATGTCAGTAGGTGGCGCCAGTACTTTGGTTCTTTATTGACAGAAAATCTTTATTCATTCATTTCCCATATTCATTAAAACAAATGGTTAAAAATCATGTGGTATGAAAATTCGCCTTGTAGTTATCCTGAGCAAACCTAAATTAGAAGTTTTAGTTCTTTGATAGGTCTGCCACCTTGAAATAACTTGGAACTTTATATTTCAAAATGTTATTTAAATTCTGGTTGCAAAGTAAGTTATAGAGCTGTCGTTTCTGTTCATTTGTCTATATAAATTTATGAAAATTGTTAGAATTTCAGAAGTTATATTTTAAAGTTGTAATATATAAACTTGGTTTTCCTCTAGATTAGAATATACCAAAAAATAATGTACTCTTCTTAAGTAGATATTTAGTAGATCTCTAGTAGAAAGTTGTAGTTTCAAAAACATGCTACAGAGATTAATAATAAGGACATAAGAGGCAGAAATAATATATAGCCTTTTGTGATTTTTTTTTTGAAGCCTGCCATTACGTTATTATTAATGATTTTCTCTTATGGGTGGATTGTTCCAGTATTTCTGATGCGAAAATTTCACCTTTTCTCTTTTCATTGCTAGTCTTTAACATTTATTAAACTACCAGATTTGTGGGCATTATAACAGACACTTGGAATTTATTGCAGCTAGAAATATGTAGTGGTGACCTTGAAAGAGCTAAAATTTGAGGATAAACAAAGATTTAGGAAGACTTGCACACAATTAAATGTGTTTTTCTCCCCCAAACACAAATTAATTGTTTGAATTATGGTTACTGTATCCAGAAATCTGAGTGATCACTTTTCTTATTTTCTAGAAAAACTTTTCCAATTTTTTTTTTTTTTTTTGGCGGTATGTGGGCCTCTCACTGTTGTGGCCTCTCCCGTTGCGGAGCACAGGCTCCGGACACGCAGGCTCAGCGGCCATGGCTCACGGGCCCAGCCGCTCTGCGGCATGTGGGATCTTCCCGGACCGGGGCACGAACCCGTGTCCCCTGCATTGGCAGGCAGACTCTCATCCACTGCGCCACCAGGGAAGCCCAACTTTTTCAATTTTTAAATTATGGGTTTCAAAAATAAAAAGATAGATGTCAACAAAGATTGGAGGAAAAGATTGAATATTAAAATATAAATGGACAAAACTGTGTGAAAAAAGCTGTGAGGTTGGAGTTGGAAACATTTATTTAATGCTTAAACAGTGATTCAGTATCCTTTGGAAGAGCATCTGATATCTTCAAGTCTAATTGTATAATAGTTTGTACTATTATTAGTGAGTTTTATATATATTGAAGTCACACTCATTCATGGTAAAATTTTAAGAACTTTATAAAATAAACAAAGCATTCTTAGATTTATTCGTAGTTTAGTGGTAAGGAGTTCACGCTTTGGAACCACACTGCAATTGTTTTGCTCCATTACATGCTAGTTGTGTGACCTTGGGCAAGTTACTTTGCCATTCTAAGCCTATGTAATTTTCCTTCTAAATCTCTAAAATATGAATAATAATATATATAAAAATATAACAAAAATGTCATTGTGAGAATTCAATGAAATGTGATTATACACACACACAGAGACACTGCTTAACACAGTGTTTGACATTTGTTAACACTCAGTAAGTTATAGTTATTACTATTACTTTTTTTTAATTTTTATTTTTTTGGCTGCGTTGGGTCTTCGTTGCTATTCATGGTCTTTCTCTAGTTGTGGCGAGCAGGGGCTACTCTTCGTTGCAGTGCACGGGCTTCTCATTTGCTGTGGCTTCTCTTGTTGTGGAGCATGGGCTCTAGGTGCGCGGGCTTCAGTAGTTGCAGCACGTGGGCCCTAGAGTGTGCAGGCTTCTGTAGTTGTGGTGTGCGGGCTCTAGGGCATGCAGGCTTTAGTAGTTGTGGCACACAGGCTTAGCTGCTCTGTGGCATGTGGGATCTTCCTGGACCAGGGATCGAACCCATGTCCCCTGCATTGGCAGGTGGATTCTTAACCACTGTGCCACCAGGGAAGTCCCCTATTACTTATTTAATGAGTATTGATTGAAAACCTACTCTGTGCTGTGGATAGAAAGATGAGGAATAGTACAAACTTTTCTGAATCAAGGAATTCATACATTGACGGAAGATACAAATATATAAAGAATTATACAGTGATATCCAAATTAGGTACAGTGAGACTTCAGAAGAGAAAGCCATTGATTCTGCTTGGGGGATGACACAAGTCAGAAAAGAATCCCAAAATATGTTTGAGTTGTGTTTTGAGGGATGAGTAGGTATTTGTCAAATGGAGTAGAAATTATAGGCAACGAGGATGTGCAAAGCCTTGAAGTTTTGAGAAAAGCAGTTTTTATTTTTATCTATAGGTGATGATGAGCTAGTAAATATTTTAAACAGATGATTCATGAACAGTTTTGTAATTTCAGAAAAATAGGACAGTAAGTTGTGGGTCAAATGGATGGGATATAGGGAAGGGGAGGGAGGGAGAAGTCATGAGGTGATGCATAGTGATTCACATAGTGAATGGCTGTATTAAGATAATACAGTAATATATACCTGGATGTTAGCATTGATTTTATCTAGTGATTAATTTGATATGGGAGGATGAGTGGCAAGGAAGTTGAGGATGACTTATAGATTTCTCACTTAGAATACTGTGTGAATGGTGTTGTAGAGAGTTAGAGAAAATACAGAAAGCATACCACACTCTGTGTGTGTGTGTGTGTGTGTGTATGTGTATGTGTGTGTGCGTTAGAGAAAATACAGAAAGCATACCACACTCTGTGTGTATATGTGTGCATGCGTGCACATGTGTATGCACAAGTGTGAGAATCACATTAGGTTACACATTTATTTGTTATATAGGTAGAAATGTTTTGAAGGTAGTCAGAAAGTTGAGAAAAATCTGGACTGGAGATTTAGGTATTAGTCATTGGGTTATAACCCACAAAGGGTGAGGATTGAACCAGGGAGATTGACAGCATTTAATGGGTAAATGGAGGAAGGGGGAATCTAAGAAAGGAACAAGGAGGATTAAAAATGGTAGGAACAGAATAGGGAAGAGTGACCTCACAGGAGCCAGAGGTTGATTGTATTTTAAGAAAGTAGTTGCCACCTCTGTTATATATTTTGGGTAGGTTAATAATGATAAGAACTGAAAATGGTCCCCTGAACTTTGCTGAATTTTGAGATCAGTGGTTACTTTAGCAAATCGCTTCTGGTGGACTGGACTGGTTGAAGATAGCAAGGTGGTGGTGGATTGAAGAACGGATGGATGGTAAAGAACAGGATCCTGTGAATATAGACTGTTTGCTCTTTCAGGGAGTGTGCCTAAAATGAAAGGCAGAGAGCTAAGCTTTTACTGATTTTTTTTTTTTCTTAAGGGAGAGACATTATAATTATCTGCATGTGTTATTTACCTTTTGCTAATTTAGGATTATTGCCAAGATAAAAGCTAGGTTAACGATTTTAAATAACCTGATGATAATTAGGTTATTAATATTTTAATTCAAGAAGCATTTATTGAAGTGAGTATTGTGTGCTTAGCATTACACTAGTTGCCTTAGGACTTCAGAAGTTGGGGGAAAAAAAGCCTGGGTTTTATTTGCTTCCTAATTGGAGACACCAATCACGTAGAGGAAACAATTAGAGAAAATACATGGTATTCCCTCTAACATTTGCTGAATGAATGAATGAATGATATAAATCTGTGAAGGTTAAAAATAGAGTATATGTGAAATACAGGGATATACTGAGTGATATGGGTCTTAATATTTCTTATCATGACATGCAAAGCTGTTATAATCCGACCCTTAACTACTTCTCCAACTGCACACATCACAGTTTTTCTATATGCATCTTGGACTTTAGTTGTATCAAACTACCTTTAGATTCTTGAATTTACCATTCTTCACCCTCATCCCCTACCCCTCTTCCTCTGCATAAACTCTTCTTTCTCCTGGGTTGCTCCCTTTCTCTTCATATGGCTGACTCCCATTCCTTCTGTGAGATTCAACTCTTAGTTATTTATGTATACCTCAATCATGGCATTTATCATACTATAATTGTCTGCCAAACCATGCCATTCTTGAGGGATTATGTGTTACTGAATTTAAATCCCTAACACATGGTAGATTAAAAGAATTATTGAATGAAGGAATAAAATTATATTAAGCTAGCTTTTAAAGGAACTGTTAGAGAACAGATTGATGGAGAGTAGTGAATGAGGACATTTTGAGTAGAAGACATAATGTGTGTGTAGCTGGCAGACTAATGTGACTACTCTAAGTGAGGTTGTTTTAGTGAGTACTGAGAGAAAGCTGAAGATGGAAATAATGGAGGACTTTTAATGCAAGCTGGAAATATCCAGATTCCACATAAACTGTAATAGTCATTCTTAAACATGATGATGTGGAAAAGTTTTTCAGGTTGTTTATTCTAATAGTTGTTTATTTTACAGAACTCCCTTGTTCAAATCTAATCCATTCCTGAAAACATGTTGGATAGCAAATATTTGGGTAGCAGGAAGCTGTGTTCTGTTATTTCAAGTGACAAAAAATAATACAACCAGCCCATGCAAAAATCCTACATCAATTTTCCAAAACACTCTTAAACAGCTGTATAACAATCACACAAGGATTTCAGCAGGGTATTTAAAACATCAGTTACCTAATTAAGAAAAAAACAACATTTATTGAGCTCATTAGTATGTTCTTATGTAATAGACAATAATACTGTTCTATGTCAGATATTACTTTTTAATTTGAAAAAAACATATTCTGTAATGTAAATAAAAAACAGTGAAATAGCTGTTATAGATACTAAAAGTCTCTAAATTGTCTGGTTTGATTTTATGCTCAGCCACCTGGCAGAAGCAAAATCTGGGACCAATGAAGTGCTAAGCCTGGGGAGCAGGGGAGGGCTGGAGGGGAGTGGGAAGATGATGAGTGCAGTAATACACAGTACTCTAAAAAAAAAAAAGAGTAGTGATCTCATCAGGATAACAGCTGAGACAAGACTGCAGACCACTCTGTACGTTCTGCCCAGATTTGTGCAGGGCACATTTTTTGCCGGCATGCATCTTCAGATTCATTATAACAAGTTTCTATTTAAGTATTGAATTTTGGGTAAGATGCTTGGCAAGTCGTTGTTTAAATATTTGCATTCAGGTAGTGAGAGTTTGGATAGTGGTATAGACCTATATTTAATTAGGTTCTTTAAAAAATGAAGTGAGAGGCCTCCCTGGTGGCGCAGTGGTTGAGAGTCCGCCTGCCGATGCAGGGGACGCGGGTTCGTGCCCGTGTCCAGGAGGATCCCGCATGCCGCGGAGTGGCTGGGCCCGTGGGCCATGGCCGCTGAGCCTGCGCGTCCAGAGCCTGTGCTCCGCAACGGGAGAGACCACAACAGTGAGAGGCCCGCATACCGCAAAAAAATAATAATAATAATAAAAAATAAGATAAAATACAATACAATAAAAAATGAAGTGAAATACATTATTTTTGTTGTGAACTTAGAGGTTTTTTTATTTGCTAAATCTTGTTATTCTCTCTCTTTTTTTTTTTTTTTTTCGGTATGTGGGCCTCTTACTGTTGTGGCCTCACCCGTTGCGGAGCGCAGGCTCAGCACCCGTGGCTCACGGGCCTAGCCGCTTCGCGGCACGTATGATCTTCCGGACTGGGTCACGAACCCCTGTCCCCTGCATCGGCAGGCGGACTCTCAACCACTGCTCCACCAGGGAAGCCCTGGCAGGTTGTTTTAAATCTCTATACAGAAAATGAAATTTATAGCAATATAGTTTGTAAACTATAGATACTCCTTCAAACTTAATTTAAACAATTACTTTAATATTTCTTATAGTTTTATTTATACATAAAATGTGTATTTTTAAAAGTTGTATGTTTTCACTTTTTGATTGTATATATTCACCTTTTATATGTACCAATTTTTCTAAGAACCAATTTATGGCTGCATTAGATTTTCTTTAAGATTTTAGGTACAATGTAATACAGATTTATTCTGAAAAACAGCTACATAAATTATGTTTCTTGAGTCTTACCCATAGTATCTTTCGGAAAGTAAAATGACCATCTGTATACATTTTTTATGGGCATATAAATATTTCATGAATTTGTCTCTATAAGTGAACATTCTTTTTGGAATCTAGAGTGAAATCATAATTTTATTTCAAAGCAGGTATTGAAAATATATCTTAAAATAACATTTTAGACAGATTGATATCAATGATAACATATATAAATGTACCTAAAGAATTTTATGATAAAAGAAAATATCACCTTTTGTGTTTCATATATATAGTGTTGCTGTATCACCATATAGAGCTGATATCTGTGAGTCAGTCAGTAGAGAAATTTAGGAGGAATTAATTTCTCAAAAGTGCTAGCAGCAAGGTTATTTTAAAAGACTGAGTCTAATAAATAATTGTAATTTTCCTAAGAATTGATAAAGACAAGTAGTAAAGAATGAGTTTGTAAGAGAAAGTGAGAGCAGTGTCCTGGTTAAGACTGATGAGTACGTGAAATACTCATCTCTGCTTTTCAAAATAAACATTTTAGGTCATCAATCAGTTAAGAGTGGCAGGTAGTGACCATTAGGTGGATTCATTAACACCCTGCAGCCTGCTTGTACAGGGTGACCCACATCTGTCTTCATTAGAAGTTTTCTGGTTGCCAGTAGTGAACAGATGGGTCATTATTGCCGACACTGCCCTCTGGGCCTACCTGGAGGACATGCAAAGTCATCCTATATAGGACACATCTATATTTACCTACTAGGGTGTGAGCAAAATATTTTGAGTAATGATGATATATTAAGATACTTTTAACCAAAAGCCTGCCCATGTGGATTCATATTTGTGAACAGTTTATGCAAAAATATTATTTTGGAGGAGAGGGAAATTCCTTAAATGTATATTTAAAATATAACTATTCTGAACCTCTGTGAAAGCTAGGATACAATTGAATTGTAACTTAGACATAAGTTGATAAATTTTTATTCAGATTATTTGAATTTAATAGTATACTGAAAGACTTTAGTAGAAACATAGTATGTAATAGACGTGGTTATTACTGATGATGCTTTTACATCATAAATACAACGTATTTCAAGATTTCCTTCCATTTATATAGTAGAGTTCAAATAAGATTATACCTTATAACATATGATACTAAATTCCAAATTTAAGATAGTAAAATCTTAGAGACATATATTTGATCCATCTAACTGGTTTAAATAAAAGGAAAATCATGTCTATAGTCTTGAAGTATGCAAATTTAGTATTGAATTATATCTGAGACTGTCTATTTTTTTCAGTGGCAGCAAAAACTTTTGTAAGGGTAGATTAATTACATTAGTTGTAATATCCTGGGTGTAAATGATGGGAAGATATTGACTGTGCACATTTATCTTTGCACTTCTTCTTTTTTTAATTTACTGAGATGCCTTTGTTCATTAATGTTCACGGTCACCACAAATGCAGGCTGTGAGTATAAACTTAAAACACTGAATTAGGAAAACTATTTTATGAAATGGTTACTTTTCCCATAACACTGTAAAGTAATATTTTAAATTTAGTGCTCTGAATTTAGGAATCTGGAGGCTGGAGTCCTGGGGAATTGGAAGACTTAGCAATTCTAGGAATTATTTTTTTCCTTAAATCTGATAGGCTGGCTAGTGATGAATTTGGTTACTTTCATGTAAGTTTTTAAGAGAAAAATATTATGAGGGCTCCTAAATGATGATAATTATGATGATAATAATAGTAGTAATTGTGGGCTAGCTTTCCCTTTATAATATTCTTAGAAGATATTCTTTGCCTAATAAGCCAAATAAGGGTATACTACAAACACAATGCCCCACTTTTTGTTAAAAAGTAAATGTTTTCTTCATGTTTGATAGTTTGTTCATTTTTGCAGTGATCAACTTGCTTTACAATTAGAGAGAGGAAAAGCATAGATTTCTCAGGATCACATTTGAGATGACATTCAAGCTCTGTGTCTGAGATAAAATTTATTTTATTTCAGGAAAACTACCCTTATATTAAGTTTTAAGTTTTCAAAGGAGCAAAGAGAATAAAAGAATTAAGACTATGTTGTGGCAACTTACACAATGTCTTTTTTCTGCCATTGTGATTCTCACTAAAATAGTTAAAAGTTACAGAAGGTCATTAGAATAAGATGACAAAGTTTAGTCCTGTGTATTAGTTTCCTAGGGCTGCTGTAACAAAATACTATAGGCTTGGTGGCTTAAACAGCAGAAACTTGTTTTCTCACAATTCTGGAGGCTGAAGTCCAAGATTAAGGTGTTGGCATGTTTAGTTTCTTCTGAGAACTCTATTCCTGGCTTACAGTTGTTTACCTTCTTGCTCTTTCTTTATATGGTCTTTCTTTATGCACCTGCATCCCTGGTATCTCTTCTTCTTATAAGGACACGAGTCCTATTGGATCAGGGCCCCACCCTTACCCTTAATGACCTCATTTAACCTTAGTTGCCTCTTTAAAGGCCCTATGTAAATATAGTCACACCAGGGGAGGGGGTTAGGGCTTCACCATATGAATTTGGGGGGTGCACAATTCAGTCCATATCATCCTGGGAGAGTGGGAATATTTAATATGAGTGAATTTTGCTTTGTGTTTTATTTTTATTATATTTTATTGGTACATTTAGACATTTAGGATTTATCAATACAACTTGTAAAATTAATTTTTTACTACACTTGACCCTTCAACAACCCAGGGGTTGCGGTGCTGACCCTCCCTACAGTTGAAAATCTGTGTATAACTTCTACTTGGGTCTCTGTATACATAGTTCCTCTGTATCCACAGTTGGCATTTGTGGATTCAGCCAACCTCGGATCATGTAATACTGTAGTATTTACTATTGAAAAAAGTCTGTGTATAAGTGGACCCTTGCAGTTCAAACCTGTGGTGTTCAAGGGTCAACTGTATTTTCACTTATGTGATATTTTAAAAAGTAGTTCTATAGATGTAGCAACACGTTTTGTTTGATCATTTTCTCTCTTAATTTATCATTTAGGTTGTAGGTCACTGCTTCTCAAACTTTTTGGCCTCAGGACCTCTTTACACTCTTAAAATGATTGAAGACCCTAAAGAACTTTTATTTATGTGGGCTGTATCTACTGACACTTGTATTAGAAATTGAAACTGAGAAACATTTAAAATACAAGAATATATGTGCTTATGAGAAAGCAAGAGCCAAGTAGACAAATAGGCAAATAAAATCTTAGTATTTTCTAGAGACTGAACGTGTCTCCCCAAAATTCGTACTTTGAAACCTAATCCCCAATGTGATGGCATTTGGCCGGAGGCAACTGCATCTTACCTTGGAGACATAGACACTGGCAGCAGTCATTTTGGGGAGCTCATTGTACTGCGTCGACACTGGTGCTGGCAGTCACCATTGTATAATCCTCCCTCTAGCTTATTAGCCTCAGGACCCAGCCCCACTGCCGCCTAACAGCCTATAGGCACCGTGCTGGGATGCTTCAGGCCAGGCACCTAACTGGACAGGGACACAGCCCCACCAGCCAGCAGACAGGCTGCCTTGAGACGCATTAAGCCTACAGCCACCCCTGGACACAGCCCTGCCCACGAGATGGCCCAGGACCGGGCCCCACTCATCAGTGACCTGCTCTAGCCTTGGGACTAGCCTTACCATCAGTGGGTGGGCACTGGCTCCAGGACAACCACAGTCCCACAGTTTGCTGTGGCAAGGCCCAGCCCACGCCCCAGTAGGCCAATAGCAGTCCTGGGAATAGCTGGTCCCTGGCCCTGCCCACCAGAAGGCCAACACAACCTTTAAGACATCCCCAGACCCTGTAGCCAGCTGTGGCAGGAATCAGCCCCACCCACCAGCAGTTCTGACACCAGCTCTGAGACCCCTGGACCCTGCAGCCAGATCCCATGGCCCAGCTCTGCCTGCCATTGGGCTGGAACTAGCCCCAGGACTGAGTTTCTCCCACCAGTGGGTGGGCACCAGTCTTGGGATCTCCTGGACCCTGCCCACCAGTGAGCCAGCACTAGCCCCGGGGCCACCTGGGGTTCCACAGCCAGCTGCCTCATGACCTGGCCCTGCCAACCAGTGGCTGGCAGCCTCTGCACAAGGCATGGCCTGACAACCCAACTGTACTGGGGGTCAGCCATACATACCAGATCACCCACAGTAGTCAGTCTGCTACAACAGAAGGATCCAAACAGTCCACATAAGGTCCCATACAGAATTAACCCGAGGAAGACCAAACCAAGACACACTGTAATTAAAATGGCAAAAATTAAAGATAAATTGTCCATTTTATTGGCATATAGTTGCTCTTAGTAACCTCTTATGATCCTTTGTATTTCTGTGATGTCAATTGTAACTTCTCCTTTTTCATTTCTGATTTTATTGATTTGGGTTCTTTCTCTTTTTTTCTTGATATGAGTCTGGCCAAAGTTTTGTCAATTTTAACTTTTCAAAGAGCTGGCTCTTAGTTTCATTGATCTTTTCTCTTGTATTTTTAAGTCTCTGTTTCTGCTCTGATCTTTATGATTTTTTTTTCTTGCGACTAACTTTGGGTTTTGTTTTCTGTTCTTTTTCTACTTACTTTAGGTGTAAGTTTAAGTTATTTATTTGTGATTTTTCTTGTTTCCTAGGTAAGCTTGTGTCACTATAAACTTCCTTCTTAGAGCTGCTTTTGCTGCATCCCATGGATTTTGGATTATTGGTTTTTTGTTTTCATTTGTCTCCAGGTATTTTTTATTTCCCTTTGATTTCTTCAATGATCCAGTGATTGTTTAGTAGCATATTGTTTAGCCTCCATGTGTTTGTGTTTTTTGCAGTTTTTTTCTTGTAGTTGATTTCTAGTCTTACAGGGTTGTGGTTGGAAAAGATGCTTGATATGATTTCAGTTTTCTTAAATTTACAGAGACTTGTTTTACTAGCCTAGCATGTGATCTATCCTGGAAAATGTTACATGTGCACTTGAAAAAATGTGTATTCTGCAGCTTTCGAATGGAACGCTCTATAAATGTCAATTAAATCCATTTGGTCTAATGTGCCATTTAAGGCCAATGTTTCCTTATTGATTTTCTGTCTGAATGATCTGTCTGTTGATGTAAGTGGGTTGTTAAAGTCCCCTGCTATTATTGTGTTACTGTCAATTTCTCCCTTTATGTCTGTTAATATTTGCTTTGTGTATTCAGGTACTCCTATATTTGGTGCATATATATTTACAATTGTTATATTTTCTTCTTGGATTGATCCCTTGATCATTATGTAGTGTTCTTCTTTGTCTCTTGTAACAGTCTTTGTTTTAAAGTCTATTTTGTGTAATAAAAGTATTGCTCTCCTGGCTTTCTTTTGATTTCCATTTGCATGGAATACCTTTTTCTATTTGCTGCCTTTCAGTCTGCATGTATCTTTAGATCTGAAGTGTGTCTCTTGTGAGCAGAATATATATGGGTCTTGTTTTTGTATTCATCCAGCTACTCTGTGTCTTTTGGTTAGAGCATTTAGTCCATTTGCATTTAAAAATTATTGATGTGTATGTTATTATTATCATTTTGTTCATTGTTTTTGGGTTGTTTTTATAGTTCTTTTTTGTTCCTTTCTTTTGCTCTCTTTTCTTGTGATATGATGACCATCTTTAGTGTTATATTTGGATTCTTTTTCTTTTTTGTGTGTGTATCTATTATAGATTTTTGGTTTGTGGCTGCCAAGAGGTTTATATATAGGAATCTGTCTATCTACCGATTGTTTTAAGTTGCTGATCTATTAACTTCAAACACATTGTAACACTCCATCATTTGTACTCTCCTCCCCTCATGATTACTGTTTCTGAATCATATTTTACATCTATATTTTTTGTGTATCCTATATCTGCTTGTTGTGGATATAGATGGTTTTACTACTTTTGTCTTTTAAACTTCCTACTTGCTTTGAACGTGGTTGATTTACTACCTTTACTGTATATTTGCCTTTACTGATGAGCTTTTTCATTTTGTATTTTTCATGTTTCTAGTTGTGCCCTTTTTTAGCATTTCTTGTAAAGCTGGTTTGGTGGTGCTGAACTCTTAGCTTTTGCTTGTCTGAAACTTTTGATCTCTCCAATAAATGTGAATGAGAGCCTTACTGGGTAGACTATTTTTGTTTGTAGAATTTTCCCTTTTATCACTTTAAATATATGATGCCACTCCCTTCTGGCCTGCAGAATTTCTGCTGAAAAGTCAGCTTATAGCCTTACAGGAGTTCCCTTGTATGTAACTTGTTGCTTTTCCATGACTACTTTTAATATTCTCTCTTTATCTTTAATTTTTGCCATTTTAATTACAGTGAGTCTTGGTGTGGTCTTCTTCAGGTTGATCCTGTTTGAGACTCTGTGCTTCCTGGACTTAGATGCCTATTTCCTTTACCACATTAGGGAAGGTTTCAGCTATTATGTCTTCCAATATATTCTCTGCCCCCTTTTCTACCTCTTCTCCTTCTGGGACCCCTATATGAGAATATTAGTATACTTGATGTTGTCCCAGAGGTCTCTTAAACTGCCCTCATTTCTTTTCATTCTTTTTTCTGCTTAACATCAGTGATTTCCACCACTCTGTCTTCTAGCTCGCTGATATGTCCCTCTGTATCATTTAGTCTACTGTTGATGCCTTCTTGTATTTTTCATTTCAGTTACTATATTCTTCATCTCTGTTTGGTTGTTCTTTATATTTTCTAACTTTTTGTTAAAAACTTCTAGCGTCTTGCACTGTGCATCCATTCTTCTTCCGAGTTCTTTGACCAATTTTATGATGGCTACCTTGAGCTCTTTCTTGGTTAGATTTGCTGTTTTCACTTCACTTAGTTCTTCTTCTGGGGTTTTATCTCCTTTCTTTGTTTGGAACATGTTCCTCTGTGCCTCATTTTGCCTAACATGCTGTTTTTTACTTCTGCATATCTCGTAGGTGGGTTATATTTCCTGACTTTGGAAAAGTGACCTTTTGTAGGGGATGTCCTATGCTTCCCAGTGGCATACTCCCCTCTGGTCACCAGAGCTATATGCTCTATGGGTGCCCCCTATGTGGCCTGTGTGGGTCCTTCTGTTGTGGTGAGCTGACTACTGTGGGTGATACGATATGCATGGCTGGCCCTGGTCCAGTTGGTTGTCAGGCTGTGCTTGTGCAGAGCCTACCAACTGCTGGTTGGCAGGGCTGGGTCATGAGGCAGCTGGCTGTGGAGCCCCAGGTGGCCTCAGAGCTAGATCAGGCTCACTGGTGGGTGGGGCTGGGTCCAACTAGTCCCAGGTCAGGATCTGGCCTGCTGGTGGGTGGGCTGGGTCTGCAGGCAGCAGGGCTGTGGTTGTCCTGGGGCTGGTGTCCTCCAACTAGTGGGTAAGGCTGGTTCCGAGGCTAGAGCAGGCTCAGTGGTGGGTGGTTCCAGGGATTCTGGGGCTGGTGCTTGCCCACTGATTGGTATAACTTGTCCCTGGGGTCTCTACCTGTGGGGTCCTGGGGGTCCTTGGTCTAGTGCTTGTACACTGATGAGTGGTGCCAGGTCCTGGGCCCTCTTGTGGGCAGGGCTGTGACCAGGGTTGGCTGTGGGCTCAGTGAGTCTTAAGGCTGGCTGCCTGTCTGCTGGTTGGTGGGGCTTTCGCTGCCCAGTTAGTTGCTTGGCCTGAGGCATCCCAGTACTGATGCTTACAGACTGTTGGGCGGGAATGGGGTTGGGTCCTGAAGCTAATAAGCTAGAGGGAGGATTATACAATGGCGTTTGCCAGTACCAGTGTTCACATGGTAGAATGAGCTACCCACAATGGCTGCCACCAGTGTCTGTGTCCCCAAGGTGAGCTGCAGTTGCCTCCAGCCTCTCTATGAGGCTCTCCAAGATTAGCTGGTAGGTCTAAGCCAGGCTCCTTTCAGTGCTTTTTCCGTGAGTCCTGGAGCATGTGAGATTTTGTGTGTGCCCTTTTAAGAGTGGAGTCTCTGTTTCCCCCAGCCATCCACTGGCCTTCAAAGCCAAATGTTCTGGGGGCTCATCTTCCCAGTGCAGGAATTCCAGGCTGTGGAGCCTAATGTCGGGCTCAGATCCTTAACTTCTTGGGGAGAACTTCTTTCATTGTAATTATTCTCCAGTTTATGGGTCCATGACCAGGGGCATGAGACTTGACTATATCAAGACTCCACCCCTCCTACTGGTCTGGTCTTTTTCATTGATAATTGTTCTATAAATAGTTGTAATTTTGGTGTGCCCCTGAGAGTACGTTTCCTCAGGGTCTTTCTACTCTGCCATTTAGCTAAGTTCCTACAACAGTCTTTTGAGGAAATTATTGTTATAGAAATTTTGCAAATGAGATCACTTGAGATAAAGAGAGAAAATAGCTTGTCCAACATCATAGGACTAGTAAATGGTGGAACTAGTGTCAAGTTGATCAAGAAGTTTCTGAGTAGTAGTGTGGTGACAGTTGTTAGGTTGACTTGCTACTCTTCCATAGATTCAGCCTCTAAAGGAGATAGTAAATAAATGGATTTAGGCAGTTAATACTTACAGCAATATTAACATCTTGGCTCTCATCCCTGATTCCCTATCCCCAGAGAGCAACTTGAATGAGGCCAGGTCTTGCCTGTACACACAGTGGGGGTGCATTATCCCCCAGATGTCAGGACAGAAACCCTGACATGTAAACTCTGATCTTATATGAGGCCTGTTGGCAAACCTTCCCATCTTTACCTTCAGAGAAGGAGAGATTATCTTCATTAACGTGGAGTGTAGCAATTTTACTGCAGAAAGGAGGAAATGGGAATTTTTTTTCTTTATTACTCTTGAATGCATGTAGGGGAGGGAGAGATCTCTATGTTTGCTGTCTGGGAAAATAAATAATTTTGCTCAGGAAGTCACTGTTTTCATCTTTCCAGGGCCATCTGCTTACACCAGTCTTCTTGAAAAGATAGTCCTGGAATAAATTGACTGTTAATTGTCTAGTTGTGTGGAAATGAGATAGATTCATGGAGACTTGTGTCCCAACAGCTAGAACTTCATCTCTTTTCTGATAAGCAGCAAATATTTTGTAGCTACTAAATTTCATGTGTTGTTTTTGTTTTTTGTTTTTTTTCATGATGGGAGACCCTTAGAACTTACTGCTCTTACTTTTGGCATTTGTCTATGAACTTTTTGCTTTGATATCCTATCCCACAGCAAATCAGAAGAACTGATTAGGAGCACAGTAACTATAGCAAGTCATCATGACATATAGGAAGAAGGCAAAACTTTATAAACAACATACACAAAAATTGTAATACCTCCCTAGAACTATTTACTGTGTCAGAAGAGTTATATATCAGTTACTTCTGAGACACTCACTACTCAATAGCTAAAAATACTCAAATTTTAAAAGTTCAATTATTTAAAAATACTTTTCAATTATCTGGAAATTTATCTATGTAGAACACTAAATTCTCCTTGGATGAAAAATAAAGTATTTCAGTGCAAGTGTTTCAAAAAAAAATGGTGATCGATATACTTACATAGATGACCAATTGTGGTAGAATGAACAAACATTCATATCTTTGCACATATATTTTTAATATTTTAAAAATGATTGGTTTCTACTCATTCAGAAATGCAATAGCATGTAGAGGTTGTCACTGTTCTTATACACCCACACACAACTTTTGGAACTCATTGTTTGAGTCTGGATCCAGAAAAACTCTTACACATATTTAGGGGAAGAAATGTATAACGTTCTTCTCTTGACTTTAGATCACTTCAATATTACCATGAAATCAAGAGCCATTCAGATTAATGACCATTTTCAAGTACTTGTGCTTCATTTCATAATTTATTCAACATATATTTAATAAGCTTCTGCTGTATGCTAGGTATATGCTAGGTACTCTACTAACCTCTGGAAATACCATGGTGAACAAAAGTATGTACAGTGTCTCTCCTCAGGGATTTTATAGTCAGCTTAGCCAAAAAAAAAAAGCATCATAGGGAGGAGACATAATCAGGATTTGGAGAGTTTAAATAGAGGAATGTGACCTAGTCATGGAGATCAGGAAAGGAAGGCTCACCTTTAGAAGTGAGGTTTGAGGTGAGATCTGAAGGGGAACATAAGTTAGAGGAAGAGGTAAGGGACATACATTCTAGGCAGAGAGAATATCAAAGGCCCTGTGGTGGCAAGGGGCAGAGGATGTTAAAGGAGCACAGCCTGGATATTCCTTACACATACACATAAGGAAATATACAAAAGATTACGAATTATTGATACTTTGTAAAATGAGCATCTTATTGTGGAAATATAAGGAAATATACAAAAGGAAATATACAAAAGATTACAAATTATTGATACTTTGTAAAATGAGCATCTTATTGTGGAATTAAGATTAAGTTGAGATGACCTAGGTGTTTTACAGAATACATCAGGAAAATACCAGAGAAGTGAAAAATTTAAAAACTATTTTTGTTTTCTTCTAACTTGAATAATAAATGGCACATAGAATTTTGGACGTTGATAGAAAAAATATAGGCTTAGGAACAGAAGGATTCTTTTTCATAATACCCAAAAAGCATAATATTAGCAAGGCTTCAACCCCAAAACCCCAATAAAACATAATATTAGCAAGGCTTCAACCCCAAAAACTAAGTTGAAAGGTATAGGTTTATCAGGAAACCCCTTTTGTTTCAGAGCTCGTTGTTGAAAAGCTTTCAAAAATATATCAGCCCTATCCCTCATTTCTTTTAACTTTATACCTAAGTAATGTAGTACAGGTAGAGATTATATGGATATGGGTACTTTGAAGTGATAAAATAATATGTTGAATGTATTTTATAACTTGCTGTTGCTCTCCTTTCCTGCTCTAAAAACTTCCTGAAGCAGCAGAATCTTTTTGATATTTTTGGCTGAAAGACAATGAAAATATTGACTTACAGGCTCTCTGGTTGCCAGGTGTATAATAAGCAGTACGATTCAAAAGGTTAAATCATTTAATTATTTATTTTTTAACAGCTAAATTACTATGTTGGCTCATTGGATTGAAATTTTCTTTGTAACTGAATATTATGAGAGTTATGTCAGTAATATAAATTGGAAAGTTTATTTCAGGTCACAGTGATTTCTTTTTTTTTTAGTGTTTTTATTATGGAATTCAGAAAGCACTTGTCTGAGACACAGTTCGAGATTGCCTTCTGAAAAAAGCTCACCTTTCTCTATGTGATAACCAAATAAGCAATTTTAATTTTCTATTTTATAAGTGTTTTTATATGAGGAGAATGTTTGGCTCAGTGAACTAGATTGATTGTTGAGATTCCTAAAAAGGAGAGAGGAGAGAAGGAAACATTTCCTCAATGTTTTGGTGTAATTTATGGGTCCATGTTTGAATTTTGAGCCTTTTGACATCCGTAAATGCTACACTCAAAAAAAGAATGAAATTTCTTCATGTTTCTGAATACATATTATACATTTAATAAAAAGGACCATAACTGATATTGTCAGGAAAAATAAGCTTGTAAATAAATAAAGCAGTCACTTATACAGTTACAGGTGGAGAAACTGAATTAGGCAATTTGAGTACGTGTTACTCACTTAATAGTGAAGGTGATTTATGGATAACATCTTCCTGACCCATGAATGGTAACGTTAATAATTGGTCTAGTAGAAAGGGGATATATTTTCTGCCATTTCTGATGTCTTTTATCAGTATTCCTACAGATGAAGATATATTTTCTTGCTAGATTTGGGTAAATGAATGTGACAAAAGCACTTTTCCAAATGGAACAAATATTAAAGTGTGGCTTTCTCTTTAAATTTTGACAAATAACTTCTGTATTAAAACATACTGTATATCCATACACAATTTGCCTTTTGTGAGAATCAGGTTGGATCACATTTTTCACTAAATGTGTAATTAAAAAAAATTGTTAGTCACTAAATTCATTTAAATATTAAGATAGGTAATATATTTGATTATATTATTAATGATATATTTTTGGTATATGAAACAAACTTCCTTCAGCTTTGCTATATGTATGAAATACAATATACATATATATACTCAAATACATACGGTTTTGCTTCCCAGTAGCTAAAGACTCTGAGGCATCAAATCATTGAGTTATATTTAAGTCATAGCATAATCCAGTAGAAAACATTAAATAAAATGAAAGATATACCAACCTCTCTTTACTTATGAAACACACTATGATACAGTACTTTACTGAACTGCAGATAGATATCCAAACTAAAACATGGATACATATATTTGCAAATTTACTCATTCTGATAAAGTTGCAGTTATAAAAACATAAAGCTTAAATATACAGTGTAATAGTATACGTCAGTGTCATAACTAATAGTGGTCTTCTTAGTGCATCTGTATTTAAACTCTATTGCCTTGTGATTAAGGAGCAGAAATAGCCTAGATATTGGGGCAGTTATTTAGGCAAAGTAGCTCTGTGTTGTTTAAATGAAAGATTGGTGGTGAGCGAGTCTCTGACTTATCTGTATTGTTGGAGTTATTGAAGTATGCGTTTGTTTACTTTGCATACTCCTTAAGGGTATATACTTTTCTTGGTAGATATATCAGGTGACAGTAAAGAGAACTCAATCTGTTTTAAATAGAAAAGGAATTTATCAGTAAGTTTTAGAGTAGGTCTGACTCAGGCACTGTTTAAGGCTCCAGTGATGTCACCAGGACCTGATTTGTCTCATTTACTTCTGAGAACCTCTTCTTCTGTACTTGTTTTTTTCATAGACGGGATTTTTCCTAATAGTGGCAAGGAGGCTATTGCACTGAAGAGCCTCACAGTCCCTTGTTCAAGTATAGTGAAAAAAGAGTCTCTCTGCTCCTGGATAAATCAAACAAAAGTCCATTTGGAATAATCTTTTGGTTTGTGATGTTTATTTATCATGTATTAAATTCTTATATTCAGTAAGATCAGTTTCTGGGCTGCTTAGATTGTTCTCACAGCTAATATAGGACAGGGATGTTGTGGAAGAAATCTTTTTTTTATTATCTTATTAGAGCTTGTAACTTTGAGATGAGTGTTATTTTAGAGAATGGATGTGATAGCTCTTTTGTAATATTATCAGAGAATTGTTTATAAACACTTGTAACAATGCTGTTCACAAGAGTTGTAACTTCTTGGCACAAATGAAACTTTTTTAAGTGAAAACAACACTTCTAACTAACTATAAGTGGCATAGAAAAATATTTTATTTAAAATAGTTATCTAATAACTGGTTTCCTTACAAAACTCTTTTTCTTAATTCTAAGAGATTTTCAAATAATTTTCTTAGCTCTTCTATATGTATAATCTTATCATCAAAATGGTCATTTGGCTCCTGGCTTTTTTAGCATTATCTTTGGTTTGCTATTTTACTGCCTTGAACAGAAATTACAGGGCAGTATTAAATGATAATGGTGGTATCTGGCATCCTATTCTGTTTTTTTTTTAACATCTTTATTAGAGTATAATTGCTTTACAATGTGTTAGTTTCTGCTGTACCACAAAGTGAATCAGCTATATGTATACATATATCCCCATATCCCTTCCCTCTTGTGTTTCCCTCCCAGTCTCCCTATCCCACCCCTCTAAGTTGTCACAAAGCATCGAGTTGATCTCCCTGTACTATTCTGTTTTTATTTTTTTAACATCTTTATTGGATTATAATTGCTTTACAGTGTTGTGCTAGTTTCCGCTGTACAACAAAGTGAATCAGCTACATGTATACATATATCCCCATATCCACTCCCTCTTGTGTTTCCCTCCCACCCTCCCTATCCCACCCCTCTAGGTGGTCACAAAGCATTGAGTTGATCTCCCTGTGCTATGCAGCTGCTTCCCACTAGCTATCTATTTTACATTTGGTAGTGTATATATGTCCATGCCACTCTCTCACTTCGTCCCAGCTTACCCTTTCCCCTCCCCGTGTCCTCAAGTCCATTCTCTACATCTGCGTCTTTATTCCTGTCCTGTCCCTAGGTTCATCAGAACCATTTGTGTTTTTTTTTTAGATTCCATATTTATGTGACTATTCTGTTTTTAATGGGAACGACTTTAGTTTTCCCCTTTCAGCATGGCATTGGCTTCTAGGTCAAAATGAATATTCTTTATCATTTAAAACATCCTTTATTCCTGCTTTCCAATATTGTTTAATTTGGAAAGTGTGTTTAGTGCCTATTTTTGGTTATCTAATGAGGTCACCATGTGGAGGATCTCACTAAACCTACTGAGAGATTTTCTTATATTAAGCCATCTTTAATTTTTGAGTGATATTAGTTGATTCTTGTAAAATACCGTTGAATCAATTTTATAAGTATGCAGCTGTCTCACAAAACATCTCCTGGGTTAATGTTTTCCCAGTAGGGACTGTCTCTTATTTATGAATACAGCAATGTCATAGAATATGCATCCTCTATACCCAATACAAAAATTTTAACAAATGATGTGCAGGGAAAGTCTCTAGGCATATTCTAAATACAACTTTGGTAGAATATAAAATTTACCTGTAGATGTTTTGTGAATCTACAAAAGTTATTAGCAAAGGTTTCAGTGTTGCCAGGATAAGAGGATAAGAGAATATTAAAACATGCAAAGCCACTGTTTGTTAATAACTATGTGAATTGTTTATCAGGAAGCTATGTTTTAACATTTTATATCTTAAACATAGTTTGGTAAATATATAGGCATTTTATAGGGTTTTAGTTACTACATAAAAAATGTTAGAGGTTTTACGTTGATGTATAATGCATTATAATTGTTGGTTTTAGCACAGAACATCTAATTTTTAGGAAGGAATGATGTTATGCAGTTGATGCCTGTGTTTAATTTGGATTTTTGTACCTGTGAGATCAGTCTATAGTAGTGATAACAAATATGTCAGATTATGATATCAGAATTATTTATTTCAGAAAATAAATTTAATCTTGACATTTCATAATTTAATCTTTACATTTTAAAGAACTTGGTGGCAAAGTTTCCTTGCCTGGATCATTTCTGAGTTATTAGTTAAATTTTATAATTCAACTTTTATAATTTTTTTTTTGTTTAATAAGATTTTTCTGCTAAATTTTGAATCAGTTGGCTTGGGATTTTTGTTCTGGTTAGCAGGTGGGGCCAGGCTGGGGCTTCTGACATGCTGGTAGGGTTTGAAACTCATTTTAAGACTGAAGGAGGGATCATCCAGGCTTTCTTATCAGCTTGCCCAGATGTAGGCAGAAGGGGAAGAAGAAGAGGTGAGGCTTTAAAAGCTGTCAGCAGTCAAACATCAAAAAATAGAGTCAAATTCTTAGTGGAGTTTACACAAAGGAATATAATAATAAATGATAGAATATTAGTTTGTAACAGTTTTACAATGGAGGAGTGAAGCAATTGATTTTGGTTGGTTCCTTATGGAAGCCATAGTCACCTTATGGCTCTTTATGATGTGACTGTTCTGGAACATAGCAGGGAGGAGCAGGAATTGAGAGTAGCTACATTTCTACATGCTTTGTTCCTGATAGAATGTTTCCAACATATGGGGAATTTAATTTTTAAAATTTCTGTGGAGAATGAAAATTCGAAGCCCATGATTGGTTGGAAACTTCAACCACCTTCAAGGTGAAGATATGGCCATTATTTGCTATGGTACAAACTTGAATTGATTGCAAATGGGAAATGGAAATCAGAATTAATTCATTCTATTATGGCAATAAATGTAAATGGTTTAAACTCTTATATGAAAGGCAAAGACTTTTTGAAAGTCTTTTAAAAAATTAAAGTCCTGCTTATAACAGGCACATACCCAGAAAGATGTATAATGGTTATAAATGAAAGGATGGACAAGGATAGATCAGGCAAATAGAAACAGAAAGTAAAACGTGAGTGACCAAATTCATTTTCTAAAAAATATAATTCAAGGCAAAAACATTCAAGGTGATCTTGAAGCAAAGACAGCTTTCTCTTTGTGGCTGAATCAGCAGTAGGAAGTGTCACCTGCAACAAAGATTTGAGATTATATTTTCAGGGGAAGTAGAACTACCTCTTTATGAATAGCAGGATTTTTTTTTCCACATTGAAGCACATCTCCCTTTAGTGTTTGGCTCATAATCAGTTAATTTGCTGGAAAGTTTGAAGGATTCAGTTAGACACATACTATAGGTGAAGAGAAAGAATCAGCATTTTCTTTAGACAAATATATACATTTGTTCATTTTAATCCTATTCATAATTTATTTCAGGGTTTTGCAAATTTTTTAAGTCATTATTTCTCATATTATCAACTTTATGTACAAAATGATATCTTTTTATTCTACCCATGAGTGCAGAAAATTTAAGACAATTTTATTGACAGTTTAAATGGTTGGAGTACATGTAAAATGGCAATTTCCAGCCCCTATGTTTAATAGGGCTTTTAAAACATCTTTACTTTAGGGACCATTACATCCTAGGATATAACATTCCCTATCTCTGTTACTTACAGTTTTTGAGATGTGTCACTCAGTGGACAGGGAAAGAGATGTGTAGTTGAGTGGAGAGAGGTGGGGTGGAGTAGTGCTCTGGGTGCCTCAAAAAATAGCATAGACCCAGTAGAAGGATTGTTACCCACATTTTTAGTTCATGAGTTTTAGCAAGGGAGCATAATAGGGAAGTATTGAAGTCACCCTTTTATTTATTTCAGGTTTGCTCTATGTCTGTGCCATGAAACGTGGAAATTCCTATTTGATTATATATTTTCTCTGAATCCCACTTCTCAATGATGATCTTATTTTTCCTTTAAAAAAATCTGCCTTGCGTAGTCTATTATTGGGAAATTGTTGGTAACTTTATTAGGACTAGTAGGTATGTGCGATTTCTCTCCCTATGAATTGTCTGCTTAGATTGTCAGAATTAAATGGTTGTGTATACTTTTATAATGACTAACTCAGTATTTACTGGAAGGAGCAAAGTTGTACTTTAATTCTGGTTACTCAGTATGGAAACAGATACTGTCACCTATGCTCTTTAGTTTGTTTTTAGAATTCATTCAGAAGAGAAACAAGTACATTTAACCTTTTTTTATTGGGAGAGAGTTCTTCATAGGAAGATTCCTGAATGATAGCTTCTCATATGTATAATTTTCACATGTACTGTTCCCTACTAAATGAAATATCCCATATGAGATTCAGGTTATGTGTTGTGAATAAGCATTGCTTGAAGTCTGGAGGCAACTGTGAAGAATATACTTTGGAGCAGTTGTGACAGAAAGCAAGCCTGTATTATATGAAATGACTTGGTTTCTCCATCATTTGAGTTTTGTATACACATCAGTTATCCACATCTAGTAGGCTAAGGATCTTTATTGTATGTCCTCCAAAGCCATTTCCATTTGGGTTTTGTTTATGGAGGACTTTGTGGCCCCACAGTTCACCATATTTCTTTAGCAAGCAAAGGGGTGCAGGTAAGGTGAGACTGGTGATGGTGGTATTTACTGTTTAACATAGCCACTTGTAATCCTCAGCAGTTGAAATAAGAGCCAGTGTCTGTTCACCAGTACCATGGCACTGCCATAGTGGACCATCTGTTTCCCTTCAAATACTTATTGTGACAACTGAGACATTTGGTAACGCTTATCTAGGCCATGCCTTGAAACATACAGAAATATATGGGATGTGTTCGGAATAAAGCAGACTTAGAAGTTATGACCTTAGGATTTTCTTGGACTTCCGCATCAGGGTTATGATCTTATTCTTGTCCTTTAGTCTATGGCCTAACAAAGATTATTTATTTGCTTCTCTATCTCAACCAACTCTAGCCTTAGCTGTTACTACCCTATCATTTCCTTCCGCAGCCTCTCCAAACATATTGTAACAGATCAAGGGCCTTATGTTGTATCCTAGTCTTGGAGCATTCTCTCGTGTAGAAATCTAACCGTGCTTTATATAGCTTTTAAAGATTGATGGCCAGTCAGGGTAGTATCTTGGGCTGTGAATACCCTCTTTTTAGGTTCACCTAAACATTCAGACTCGCAAAACTATCCTAGGCCGTACTTGGCACAATCCATTCAGAAGGATAAAGGATAGGAACTACAGCTTGCCTGCCGGAAGTGTCAGGAATTCTTCTCTAGGAGTCCTTCTAGCAATGCTTGCTTGCCGAAAGTGTCAGGAATTCTTCTGTAGGCGTCCTTCTAGCAATCACAGAGAATTATAGCTCAGGTGCAAGGAGATTTGATACGTATCAGGAGGGTGTGATATTCTCCCCAGTTAAAAAGTCTCATGTCCCACAGGAACTACTGTCTCTTTTAACTACTTCATAGGAATAGCTTCCAGGATCCCCACAAGGGACATGCCAGGTACAAATGATAAAGCCATGGTGCCCCATTAGGTATTTATAGTTCTCCGAGTACAGTTACATTTTACCAGTCAGGGAGCATTTTACTTTAAATAATGTTGTCTAGCAGCCCAGTGGACATACTCTCTTTTCAGGTTATGAGGGGCACAGAGCTAGCAAAGTAGAAAGGGTTTTATTAATCCTTTGCCATGGTCTGCTCCCTGTGCTTTGGCTAACACATTCACATAGACAAGGACAATCAGCACATTTTTGACCACCAGTATTTGCATTATTCAGTGGGTCATTAATGTTCACTCTCTACTGTAATTAACTGGAATAGTCTTTTGGCCAGTTAGTTTTCTAGGGCCCACCATACCTTTTAATTCTGTAGATCTCAGGTAAATTTATAACAGGGAAAAATACATGACAGTGTTTAGTAAGCCAAACATGGTACAGTGATTTTTTATATTCTTTTTATCAAACATGTCTCTCTCATTTTTGGTGGTATATTTCAAAAGTATACCATCAGTAAACCAGGGGATCTAGGCAGTCTGAAATTATAGTCAAGATTTTACTTTATCCTTTTGGCTTGAGCTTTTAAAAACACGCAGTCATTGTAGAAGTTACTTTATGAAGTTTCTTTATTTTTGTTGGTAATCTTAACAAGGCAGCAGAAGATAGAGATCAAGTAAGGCCACCCTGTTCTCCTCCCTGGCTTTGCTAGCTGACACACACACACAGGCATTTCTTGAGTAAGTGTGATTCCACCCCTTCTTCATAAGAGTAGTCACAAATATGGGTTCTCAGACTTGTGTGCCCACGTTAGCTCCCCAACCAGACTTCACAGTTTAGATGTTTTTAAAAACTGCATATTTAACATCTCTACTCAGATATCTGATAGGCTTCTCAAATCACCCGTGTCCAAACAGAACTTTTGATTTCTCCTACCTGTCTTTCCCATTCAATCCAATAAGCCAGTCATTAAATAGTACCAGTTTCTTTTTCTAAAAAACTTAGGAGTTTTTATTGATCTCTCTATATAATCTATTCTATACTATCATTCAGAGATGTCTTTCTAAAATAAAATCAGATCATATATATACTTCTCTTGTTCAAAACCCTCTACTGATTTCCATCATGTTAAGAATGAAATTCATACATATAATCACAGTCTACAAGGTCTTTAATGATATAGACCCAGACTACCTCTTTAATTTTATTTCCGTCACTTTTTTCCCGACTTACTCTTAAGTATTCTGCTGTCCTTTTTTGGTTTCTTTGGAAAAACCAAGCTGTTTTCAACTATTTTGCATTTATTATTACTTCTGCTTGGAATACCTTTACTGTTGAAAGGCTTTACCCTCATTTCATTCAAATTTCTGCTCTAATATTACCTCTTCAGAGAGGCCTTCTCTGACTACCCAATCTAATCACCTACCCCCATGTAGCATTTTTCATTTGTCAACATTACGTGTAATATTATGTATTGTATATTTATATATTTGTTTAAAATTTAAGCTCCATAAGGGCAGACATTTTATTTTATTAACTTTATCTGTAGCCCTTAGGAAAATGTGCTAAGTAAATATTTGTTAAAAGAATCAAAGAATAATCAAGGATAGAGAGTTGAGATATACCACAAGATGCCCTGGACTCCTTTTGCCACATAAACCAATTTTACTGGGTAATCTGGTGAGAGGAGTATGGTTAGTAAGGGCATTCATGTAAATTTACACCCCAGAACAAACTGCTTTGATTATATCAGATATTCTATGAAGTAAAGCCACAGCAGATGATCCTTTGCTGCATAACTAGTATCGTATAAAAGCAGGCCTTAAGCTGTCACTTGTCCTCCCCAGTACTCTCTTGTCCTTCACAGACTTAGTGCTGAACTACTTAATCTGACCTGTTGTATGTGATGAACTCTGAGCTGATCTTGGTCTTTCTAATTTCTGACCTCCCTATTTGTTCTCCTGTTTATACACTTACCATATGTATTTGCACTTAGGGCAAGTTTCATGGGTATGCAACCAATACAGTTGCACAGGGCATCACATTCAGAAGGACCCCATGCTTGATTTAATGCTTGACTATTGTTATCTTGAAATTCTTAATAATATTTGAACAAGCAATATGACATTTTCGTTTTGCACCGTGCCTCAAGATTATATAAGTAGTCTCATTTGTGCCCCTTATTTGGCACTGTTTTCAGCCTGCCATCTTGGCTTCAGGATTCTCCCATTGGCTGTTTCAGGTTTCCATGATCCAGTCTTCTCCCAGGCCTTTTATGATCCAGCTTGGTCCCAGCTTTCTCTACCCAACATAGGTCCCAGGAACAGCACTGCAGTTAGCCTTGTCCTAGACCTAGGCTCAAGAAATTTTTTACTACAAGACATTTTGTGTATAATTATTAAAGAAAACATTTATTTATTTATTATTATTATTATTTTTTGCGGTACACGGGCCTCTCACTGTTGTGGCCTCTCCTGTTGCGGAGCGCAGGCTCCGGACGCGCAGGCTCAGCGGCCATGGCTCACGGGCTTAGTTGCTCCGCGGCATGTGGGATCTTCCCGGACCAGGGCACGAACCCGCGTCCCCTGCATCGGCAGGCGGACTCCCAACCACTGCGCCACCAGGGAAGCCCTATTAAAGGAAACATTTACTAAACACTATGTGCTAGTTACTAGAATTGCTAATTCCTTATTTTATGAATAAATTTATAACTCACTAAAACATTGTGAAAAGAACTCCACCAAAAGAAAATTGCAGTAAAATCACAGAATAGCATGCACCAAAATATCACTCTCTTCATTATTTTTGGAGTTAATGATTTGGTAATATTTTCAATAATTAACAGCTTCTGGATAGGCTCCAAAATGGATCTCAGTTACAAGAATTTCGTTCTATGGTAAATTTATTAAGATTAGTGAAAATTTTTACTAAGACTATTGACTCAAAACTTTTCTTTTAGCGGATAAAGATAACTTACCAAAGAATTCTGAGCTCTAAGTATCTAGAGAAATCACATTTACTAATGTTTAACAAAATAAACCCTTATGCAGATTAATTTTGCTTACAATTATAGTTAAAATTTACAGTAATGCAAAGGTAATTTTTCTTTATATTCATAATTGCTTAGGGGTGTTGTTCCTTTTGAATAACAACTTTACTCATTTGTATTTTGGTTCTTTGGAGTAAATTGTATAAAATGTAAAGTGCTAAGTTAAACTATGTGAGGAACGCCTGTGCTTTTGGTATCCTGTTGAATGAGGTTATGCATTTTGATTTGATTTCCTGCTAAATATCTGCTGTTATACGTGAAATTTACGAGGACATGATGATCATGAGGAATGGTGAAAAATAAAAATAGGAGCATGACCTAAGCTATTTTTATCTTAAAAATTCATATTCTGGAGCTGCGGTATTGTCCCTCTTTATCATAAAAATTTAGTTTTTTATAAGGGATATATCTCAGAGAGATCAGAGAAAGGATTTAGCTACAGGTTAGAGGCTTCAGGATAAACTAAAGGAGTGTATAATACATTTTATCTGAAATTAGCTATCTAAATAATTTAGAGAAATTATAATTCACAAAAAGGAATGCGCACAATCATGATTAGAGCTTAAAAACGGAACTGCTACAAAATTCAAGTCTGATTAAAGTCTTCCGTAGTACATCCATATCATTAAACAAATGAAATTTCAGATGAAAGAACCTGAAAATCAGATATATAACTATCTTTGCTTACTTTAAAAAATAAGATATATGCAAAAGATTTATATATCCTTAGCTTTGAGGGGAATGAGCAGTGTTTTTATCACAAAATGTTGCCAAAGGAAATCAATCAATGCTTCCATGATTATGTCTCAAGACAATTCATAAAATTCATGTCATGGACAAAGATAAAATTATTGGTTGTCTAAACTTTCCTTCTGTATAGAATGAAATGGGATGAGGAAATACATTATGACACAGGTACCTAATAAAAGCCCAAAGTAAAAGAACGTGTGTTAATTTTACTCCAATTTAGATTTTGTATTATTTGCTTTTGTAAGTATCTTAGGGATTGATTCTTAAAGTTGTTATGTAGGTATGGTTAATGGCTTTTGTAGAGTCAAGTCCCTGCTAGATATATATATAGAAACCAGAATATTAAAGGATATGGGATGCTGTGTACCTATATTCTAAGCAAAGGAGTCTCAAAGTGTGATTACCAGCAGGTGGGTTCTCATAAAGTGTTTACAGCTGATCTCCAATAGCCTGTCCTCATTGGCCAAAATCAATGACATTTTCGGCAGCTATTCTGATGATATTTTGCAGCTTAAAAGAGAGTAAGTTTTTAAAATTTTACTAATGTACCTGAATTTTTTTACCACTTTATTTTTCCCCAATTCTTTGTTATCATTTTGTTATAAGAAATGGGTAATGTTTGGTGTAAGTGGGCCTCAGGTCTTTTGTCTAGCTTAAGAGACTGTCAGAGAAACTTACCGACCAACCAGCCTTTGAGAGCTACTATTTGCTGATGTTTCATCAGTCCTTGTGTACTGCCTAAACCTTGAAAAGTAAAATATACTTAGAGTACTCTTTCTGAGAATAAGACAGTGTTACCCTCCCTCAGTGAGGTTAGGGAGGAAAGAATGGACTTGGTCACTGAATTTGCTGACTCTTAATAGGTGATGCCTATTTATGTACGTATCAATGTATAAAGATTCTTCTCCAGAATGGATCCGTCAGTTCAGTGTCTGCTAAGTGATAGCCACTGTGTTAGGTATTTTAAATATATGATCTTATTTAATCCTTTCTAGTTACCACCTGTATTAGGTCTATATTATTGGCCTTTCTTAATTTTTTTACGATTTATATAGATCTGTATTTATTAAAGTGGAATTCTAGATGTCAAGAGCATATTACTGAGTTTTAGAAAGCCATTAACAAAACAGCAAAACCGATTTAAAACTATATTATACATATGTATATGCTTAGAGGTCTTAAAGGATGTTTATCAAAATGTTAATGGTGGTTAGTAATCTCTTGGGGCTAGGAGGAAGGAGGTGTGAGAATTCATGAATACCGAGTATTTTTAAAATAAAAAAAAACAAGCTATTTTAATTTTCGTACAAAAGACTAAGGCCAGTGAACCCCATCTCTGACTTGACAAGTTCAAGGACATTTAAATTTCTTTCTCATCGAGAGATAAAGAAATAGGGGCAATAAGGAAGTTCTCTCCAAAAAATGCATCAAACAATAAATTACACGCCTGTCCAAAAAGAAGAGGTGCTGGGGGATGAAGGAGCCTGATCTCTATCAGATCCTCCTCTTTCACTTCAGGAATTTTTGGAAGAGAATGCATTTTATAGATCATTTTACTTGTTAAATGTGAATTTGTTTCCCATTTATACGTAACAGCCTGAGCTTCTGTACCTCTATGCTGATATCAAGCCTCTTGTCCCGTCTTTCTTCTTCTCCTTGAGAATCTGCATAACCTCCAAAACCTTTATCTAGCGGTTCTTTTTCTTCTGTGCCAGAAAAATTTTTTTCCAAAGAATGATAAAGCAGCATCAACATAAATCAGTTAGGTGCTCCAGTTTTGATAGAATCAACTTTAACTTTGGCAGGCTAGAGGGAACTTCCTCCACATGTCTAGCCATGCCTGATCTGTCTAAGGTATGGTCTTCTGTTAATTAGGGCAAAGACCCAAACAGGATTCATCAGTTATTTGAATCTTCTAAGAACTTCATACCTTTATTGTCCATCTCTTTGAATTAACAAAGACCTGTGATGGGGTGAAGGATGTGAGGCCAACACTTTATACAGGTCAAGGAGACACTTGGTCAGTAATGATTGTTTACGAGCTGTTACAGTGTAGCTCATTGTACACTTGGCACTCATAGGGAAGTTTCCTTCCAGCATGGCTATCCCATCTTCATCCTTGATGCAGTGCTTCCCAATCAATGACTATGTGGTCCATTTACAGTTATTGGTTGCCTGCATAGCACGTTTGTGGACTTTAAACTTGCACACTTCACAAGACAATCCTTAGGGTTTGGCAAACTGTGGTTCATGGACCAAACCATAGCCTATAGACCTGTGCTTCTTTTATATAGGCCCTTGAACTAAAAATGGATTTTACATTTTTTATAGGGTTGTAAAATAACATAAAAAAGAACATGCAACAGAGACCATATATGATCTATAAAGCCTAAAGTAATAACTACTTGGCCCTTTACTGGAAAATGTTGCCAACTCCTGATCTATGTGATATGATCCTGGATTAAACCTCTTAATTACAAATTACAGTACATTGGCCTAGCATGTGAATGGGAATACCAATTATACGTCCCTGAGAAATGGTACACGTGGTACTGAGCACACTCAAAATGTTCCCCATTCTGAACATTTTTTCAGTCTTTCAATCCAATCTTCCATGTCTTTTTTGTTATCAGTATGTAAGATGAACTGTATACGTGGAGTGTTGACCACAAAACTTGGTGTTGGACTCAACCACATTAGCATCAGTCAGATCTACCTTATCAAAAATGATTGCCATGTAGTTTTTGCATAGTATAATACTAGTCCTCAAGGCTTAAAGTATCTACCCACCCCCTTTTTTCAAATTTTGGTATGGACTTTTCTGTTTCATTAGCATCACTTTTTTTGATGATTGTTTTTTTTAGTAGATCTGCCCCATGATTGAAACCTTACAGTTGAGCTTCTGCAGGAACCCAGGTTTCATTTGACTTCTCTGTGGGTGCCAGAGGCTGCAGGGAGCTCTGGTGAGGGGTGTTCCAGACTGGCAAGCAGCCTGGCCAAGTTGAGCAAGGCTTGCCAGGGAGGGAGAGGGGTATAAATTGTTTTTATTAAAAATAGTTAATATGAACAGTTTAAAACATATACAGAAGTGGCGAGACTGTTATAATGAGTTACCATCACCCTGCTTCAATAATTTTCAGCTCATGGTCAATCACGTTTATCTCTTTATTTTCCCTCTTGAAATATTTTGATGCAAAACCCCAATATTATATATTCTAATATGTAAATTTCAATATGTATACTTAAAAATAATTACAACCCCATTATTATACCTACAAAATGAAAATAATTTAATAGCCTCAACTGGCCATTTGGTGTTCAAATTTTCTCAACTCTCTCACATTTAAAAAAATTGTTTCAATGAGAATCTGAATAAGATTCATACATTGTAATTGGTTGATGTAGTTCTTAACTTTCTTTTAATATATAATCTTTCTCTCCATCTCTTTATATATCTATTTATTGGAGAAAAGGGTTATTTTTCTCTTAAATTCCCATAGTCTGGCTTTGCTGAGTATTTCCTGATGGTTTCCTTTAATGTTCCTTTGTCTCCTACTTCCTACAGAGTAGACCTAGAGGCTTGATCAGATTAATGTTCAATCCTTTCAGCAAGACTACTTCATAGGTGGTGTTGTATACTTCCATCAGGGGGTACATAGTATCTACTCTCTCTCTTTTGTGATATTGGTGGCCATTGATGATCATATTCTAGATCTAGTTATTAGGGGTTGCAAAATTGTGATAGTCTATAATTTTCCACCTTGTTTATTAGTTGAAATACACACAACTGTTTGGTTATGCTGTGTTACAGTTCATATAGAAAAGTCAAGATAAATGCATAATTTATTCCTTTTATTTACCATTTTCCAAATAATGTGTTATTGCTTAGCATCCTCCAATGGTGACCAATTTCTATTTTTTAAAAAATATCATTATGAATTCATGGAGTTAAATGTATTACGTGTGTTTGATCAATATTCTTATTGCTGCCAACATCTTCCATCCGTAGCAGTTGGGAGCCTAATTTGGCTTTTTATTTAAAGCTAGCTTTGATCCCTTTCTTCCTTTCTGGTCTAATAAAATGTCCCAAGCTCATCCCTATAAGACATGTAATCTGCCATTTCTTGACAGAGTCTTGGTTCCTTTTAGTATTATCCTTATTTTAAAGTGGAGGAAAGTGAGGGGCCTGATATTCTGACCCAGATCCATTTTATTCTAAAAATTCCAAGTCCAGTAGCCATTAGAGACATGGAGAGTACTCCATGAACTCAATTCTTATTTAGCATTTGTTTGAGTTTCCACAAATTCTGCTTTAAGGGAAAAAAGAACTCAAAACTTATGTGTGCTTTCTCTTGCTTTATTATATATCAGAAAGCCTACATATAGCTTTACTTGGTCTTTCCATTTCAAGTTTAAGAGAAACTTTGTTCTTCAGGTAGGATTAATTGCTTTACTGATATCTCAAATATATGAACTTTTATCCAGGACAGAGTCTCATTATTCTCAAGAATCTAGAGTTCCTCTGTACATTCTTGTACTTATTTTATCTTCTTTTATCTTGTGAGTTAAAAGAGAAAGCCATGAGAAACCAGGCAAGACTATAATATATTGCTTCATCCTTTCCAACCTTGAGGATTACTCCTTCCGCCCTCTTGCTCTGTACATTCCCTGGGGACCCAGGGAAGTGGGTCTTAACGTAGGAAGTTCAGTAGAATCATGCATTAAAAAAAAAAAAAAAAAAGAAACCTTTATACCTAGCTTCTGAGTCAGTAGGGTTGGTAGGGGCCTCACTTGTATATTCTTGGAGAGTCATTCTAATGATTCTGATATTACATTTAATTGAATAGCAGTGTTGCAGGGACTCTAGTCTCTGTGAGAGTTTCCTCCTCATCAGGGAAAACTTTCAGCCATATTTATGTATCACATATCCATTCACCTTTAAGCTCAGGGTTAATCTGTGCTTCATTAACATTTTAAATCTCAGAATTTCTTAAAAAGTTATTAAAAATATGTTTCATTAATCTTTGCAAAGCACCAGCTTTTGGATCTTTGATTATCTCAAATATTTTCTCTTACATCAATTTCCTTTTCTTAAAAAAATTGGGGTTCATTATGTTGTTAATTTTCCTTCTAACTTCTTTGTAAAAATAGTTTAAAAGGAAGTTGAATAGACAATACATTTCATATGGTTCAAAATCAATACGTATTTAAAAATGCACCTAGTGCACTTTTCCCTATCTGCCCATATCTCAAAACCCACCCCAATAAGTAAACCACTTACATTAGTTTCCAGCATTCACTTCTTGAAAAATGTTATGCACATACATAATAAAAATAGTTTTTACTTTTTTGTGTTTGTTTTTACCAAAAATGGTAACAGATTCTAGATGCTCTTATAAAACTTTTCTTGAAAATTTAACAATAAATGTAGATATTTTCATATCATTTCACAAAGAATATCCTTTTAAAAAAAGAGCTATGTAGCATTGCATCATACTTATATATCATGATTAACTTTGCTGGTTCCATACTGATGCAAAATCATGTTGTTTTCAGTCTTTTGCTACTTCAAACAATGCTGAAATTAATAACCCTGTATTTGCTTCTTCATAGATGTATAATTCTATCTGTAGGATAATTCCAAAATTTAGAATTGGTTTTTGATTGGATATATATGCCTTTGTAATTATGATAAATATTTCCAAATTGCCTTTCACAGAGATTGTATTAACTTACTCTCTCACCAGAAATATATGAGTACTCCTATTTCCCCCATGGTCAGCAAAGTGGTATGTATCCAAATTTTGGATCTTTGTTAATTTTATAGGTGAAAATGGTGTCTCAGTTCATTTCTCTTATTATGAGAAATTATGTAGCTTTTCATGTGGCTAACTACCATTTGTATACATCTTTTGGTTTTCGTCTGTTTAAAATTAGGTTTTCTTTTTTTTATAGTTTTTTTTGTAGTGTATTTTGGATGAATTCTCTAGTTAAGGACAATTTAAAATGTGAATAAAAAAATCTGCTTTAATATATTGAAGCACTAAAAATTTACTAAGCAAGATATGGTTGAGGGAGAAAAAAGGCCCAGGGAGGTAAGCCTTGTGTAGTAAGCACAATAATAACCCTCCAAAGATGCCCATGTCCTAATCACTAGAACCTATGAATATGTTACTTTACATGGTGGAAGCCCTTTGCAGAATGAGCTAATTTAAGTGTTTTGAGATGGAGAAATTATCCTGACTTATTTGGTCAGTCCTAATGTAATCACAAGGGTTCTTATAAAAGGGATGCAGGAGAGTCAGAGTCAGAGAAAGCAATTTCGTGATGGAAGCAGAGGCTGGGGCATTACAGGGTCATGAACCAAGAAATCTAGGCAACCTCTAAAACTGGAAAGATAAGGAAGCAAATCCTCCCCTAGATTCTCCAGGAGGGGTGCAGCTCTGCCAACACCTTGATTTTAGGACTTTTGATGTCCATAATTTTAAAATAATAAATGTGTGTATTTTAGATACTAAGTTGATCATAATTTTTTAGGGCTGCAATGGGAAATTAATATAGATTTTGGTACCTGGAAGAGGGGTGCTGCTGTAACAAATACCTAACACTGTACACGTGGCTTTGGAATTGTGTGATGAAAGAGTTGAGGCTGGCAGAATTTTTTTTTTTTTTTTGCGGTATGCGGGCCTCTCACTGTTGTGGCCTCTCCCGTTGCGGAGCACAGGCTCCGGACGCGCAGGCTCAGCGGCCATGGCTCATGGGCCCAGCCGCTCCGTGGGAGGTGGGATCTTCCCGGACCGGGGCACGAACCCGTGTCCCCAGCTCGGCAGGTGGACTCTCAACCACTGCGCCACCACGGAAGCCCGAGGCTGGCAGAATTTTGAGAAACATGATAGAAAGAGCTTAGATTGCTTTGAACAGATGTTAGTAGAAATATAAATGTTAAAGAATCTTCTGACAAGGGCTCAGACGGAAGTGAGAAGCATGGTAGAAAAAACCTGTATCATCTTAGAGAATACCTAAATCATGATAAACAGACTGTTGGTAGAACTATGGACAGTAAAGCACTGCTAGTGAGGGATCAGAAGAGAAGTGGAACATGGTATTGGGAACTATAGGAAAGCAGATCCTTGTAATAGAGTGGCAGAAAGCTTAGATGAATTGCCTCCTACTCAATTATGTGGAAAGTAGAATTTGTAAGAGATGTTCTTGGATATTTGGATGAAGAGATTTACAAGCAAAGTGTTGAAGGTACACTCCGGTTTCTTCTTGCTGCTTATAGTAAAACTTGAGAGGAAAAAGATAATTTGAGGGAAGAACTATTAAGCTAAAGGAACCAGGGTTTAATGATTTAAGAAATATCCAGCCTTGAATATCCAGATTGAAAAAGACACTAAAAGTAGGAGATTCACTGTTTGGAAAGCGTGCTCTGTAGAGAAAGCCAAGGTGGTGGCTGAACAGTCTTCTGCTTAGAAGGATCTGAGTATTTAGAGGACACAGAGGACTCTTCTAAGACAGTAGGTATGTGACTCATGGGTCCCTTCAGCCATCTCAGCAGAAGCGAAACATAGAGATGGGATAATTTAGGAAAGACCTCTGGAGGAGCCTCTTGTGTGGAGTGAATCCCTGTATCAGACTTGGGAGCCCCACCACAATGGTTCTTAAGAAGTTTACATCAACAAGAACAATGCCAGCTTGGACTAAAAGGGACAGAGAGAAAGAGAATTGAAAGAAGGCTGTGGATGCCAGATCCTATAAGTAGGAAACAGGCTGATGAAACTACTGAGCTGGAAGCACATACTACCCTTCATGAAAAAGGAAGGTTGACTCCCAGCGTGGAGCCTTGCACCCCCCGCCCCCCAAGGTGAAGCTGGATTATGAGCGACAGAGGATTATTCTCAGAGCTTGAGATCTTATCGAAGTTGTCTGACAGGATTTTGAAATTCCTTGGGATGGCTGACTCCTTTTTTTCTTCTATTGTCCCCCCTTTTGAATGGGGATGTCTATGTTTGGTGTCCTCTGATTGTCCCACCATTGTATTTGGGGAGCTGATAACTTGTTTTCAAGTTTTACAGGTCTACAGGCAGAGAGGAACTTTGCCCCAGATGGCGCATATCCAGAGTCTCATTCATACCTGATTTATATGATTTAAATGATGCAGTTTGGGACTTTTGAGTTGAAGAGATTTAGATGAGATTTCACACATTGAGTTGCTACCATAATTGACTGAGACTTTTGAAGATGTTGGAATGGGGTGAATGCATTTTAAATGTGGGATGGGTGTGAATCTTTGGGGACCACAGGGCTGACTGTGGTAGAAACAATAATGTGTCCTCAAAGATGCTCAAGTCCTAATCCCTGGTACCTGTGAATATGTTAACATGGTAAAAGGGACTTTACAGATGAGATTAAGGGTCTTGGTGTAGAGATATTATCTCGGATTATTCATATGGGCCCAGTATAATCACAAGGATTCTTAAGAGGGACAGAGGGGTGTCAGAGTCAGAGAAAGCAGTGTGACAACAGAAGCAGAGGGAGAGAAAGCAGTGTGATGACAGAAGCAGATGTTGGAGTGACGCAAGGCCACAAGCCAAGGGCAGGGACAGCCTTTAGAAGTTGGTTAAGGCAAGGAAGCACAACCCTGCTAACATACAGTTCCAGGAGTCCTTGTATCAACTGTTTGCCAGCTATATTAATTAATCCTCAAATTCCATTGAATCCAACTGCATAATAAGGGACAGCCTCTCTATTCTTTGCCTTTTTCTTTTTGTTCTTATACTTTCTGGAATGTAGATGGAGTAATGAATTTACAGTAGTTGTTTTATAACCATGAAGTACCAAATGCGAAAATGTTCAAGAGAATCCCAAAGACTTGGGTACTGACATAGTTGAGCCACTGAATCAGTACTTACATAGTTTATTTCTGGACTTAACTGCTTTATGAGACAAATACAAGTTTATTTTTAAAGGCAGTGTTGGATTTGTTGCTATTTGTGGCTGGATACACTTGTACCTGATATTCTTATAAAACAAGCTGAAAAGTCAAAGACAATAATTATGCTGAGAGAAAACACAGTAAAAGTGAAATTTCTTTCATTAAATGATAGCAGTCAAATGTCATACAATATCAGTAGCACATGTGTACAAGAGCACCTATAAACGTGTACTAATATCTGTACAAACGTGTATAGATATTTTGGTTTATGCTTATTTTAAACTACTGATTTGCAGAATATGAATCAACTCTTGCTTATGTGTGCTACATATATATGTGGGGAAGAATTTGGCAACACTTAGTTTATTTATCTTTGAAAACTCTACCAAAGGGAGAAGTGGTGCTTCTTTGATTTAATTAAAGACAATCAAACTGAAATACAAATAGCTTGAGACTGACATGTGGATATTTTCCTAGCTTAATGTCTTTTTTAGTCTGGAGAAAGAAAGTGATGTTGTATTATTTAGCTAATATATAAACCACATCCAAATGTTGCGGCAGAGCATGAGGGAATAATTTTGAGAACTGAAAACAAGAGTGGATTAGAAATACACTTACTTTTGTCTTCAAAGTTGAAACCTCCAACCTTCCAGCTTTTGGCTATAAAACGTTAGAACTTATCTATTTGAGTCCTGAAAGTAGTCTTCAGTGAGCCATCTCTCCATAATTTCAGGGCCGTTTGTGTTAATATGAAAATCTAGACTTATCTGGCAGCCACTAAACACTTGGTGCCATTTACAGTGATCTATGATTGTGGATTTAAAATTTCCAGTTTAGCAGAAGCCAGCATGAGAGATCAATGGCAAATATAGCCTAAATTATAAATTAAGCTATCCACCATTGAGCTGCATAAAGCTACCTTTGTGAAAGACTGCAAATAATACTATCCTGCTCATTGAAATAAAACTTATTTAATTGCTAATTTAAAAACTAATGTTTTTGTTGTTAAGAAAAGTAAGAAACACTTTTAAAAAATTACCTAAAGTTGATGATATTCATGCACACTGATTACCTATTAAGGAGTGTGTAGGTGCCAAACTTTAAGAAATACTGCTATTGAAGCTATAGATAGGGAATCTCCTTCACCTTGAGTATTAAATGTCTTGTTTGTTTCAATGCTCTTAGGTAATTTTTTTTTAAATTTATTTTATTAATGTATTACTATTGACTGCGGGTCTTCATTGTTGTGTGCAGGCTTTCTCTAGTTGTGGCGAGCGGGGGCTACTCTTTGTTGCGGTGCACAGGCTTCTCCTTGCGGTGGCTTTTCTTGTTGTGGAGCATGGGCTCTAGGCACGTGGGCTTCAGTAGTTGTGGCACGCGGGCTCAGTAGTTTTGGCTCGTGGGCTTTAGAGCACAGGCTCGGTAGTTGGGGCACACAGGCTTAGTTGCTCCACGGCATGTGGGATCTTCCCGGACCAGGGCTCAAACCCGTGTCCCCTGCATTGGCAGGCAGATTCTTAAGCACTGCACCACCAGGGAAGCCCAATACTCTTAGGAAATTACAAGTATCTTAATTTAGGGAATCAGAATTTCCCCATTATCTTCTTGACCCTCCTTCCATATGAAATTCATATTGATATTCCACCACACAGAGTAAGAGGAAGTTCTTATTCTAGTTCTTTCACTGCTTGTTGACTTGATCTATGACCATATCTTCTCAGGGGGTCTATAAATCTGTCCTGCTGAGCCTACTTTTGCACTTCATTTTCTGATTGCCACCAACATATCCTCCATACACTTCTTAGAGAAGTATGGGCAATACTAATTTATTGTGTTCACTAACTTGTGAATATAACAGGAAGTTAGATCATCTATCTCATAAAAATGAGAATTGTGAAGATAAAATCAGTCTTTCATGGTATAGGCAATGCCTTTGATGTGACTCCATAGTCTGATCACTGCACAATAATCTAGTGAAAGTAAATATGAGTGATTGCTCTTTCCTACACAGCATTTCAGAGATTCCTTCAGACCTAGGTAATCCTAGTTTCAGAACTATCAATCTGTGTAAAGATCAACTCTCTGCTAATCATTTGTAATTATGATTTCATCATGATGATACTACAAAGAGGCATAGAAAACTCCAACTCATTTATCAAACTTCTTTTGGGCTTTGATTTTTCAGGATCTGGAGGTATATGCAAAAATTGATATAGTGAGATACATTCTAATGCATTTATGCTTAGAATAAGATATATATAGACTAAGAGCAGAATATGGAATCTAGTGGCTAGGTGGGCTGAATTTAATCTACAAGCGGATTATGGCTAATTCATAGTTATAAAAAATTGAATTAGTTACCAACGTCTGTAACCTGTACAATTTCATATTCAAATCTAGATTTTCAGCTTTCTTTAAAAACGAAAAAGACAAAAACCCCAACCTAACAGCAGTCAGTTGGGGCTGATTAAATTCTGCCCCTGGTGGTGAGGGTGCGTGATCTTCAGTGCACCATCTTCCATTCAACACTTATTTGCCTGCCTGGCCCCAGCAGGCATTTGAATTCTTCATCCTTGTGAGTTTAATACCAATTAATCTTATATGGGTCCTTTAGCTTGATTTAAGATTTATAATCCTTAACATTATTTCATTTGGATGTATTCAATTGTATATTATTCATTAAGCATTGTTTCTTTAAAAAGAGGAATTTGGGTTTTTAAGGAGCAGGAAAAATACATTCCTGTTAAGTAACTCTATGCAGAAGTTCATGTTGCATTGCACAGTAATAAATGTTAATGAACTCTGAACATTTAGATGGCACTAATTTACCAAAATAAGCATTATAAATCTTGACTGCTACTAGATACTCCACCATATAGGATATAGTAATTACAGGAAAACTGTATAAACTATTTGTATATGTTTTCTCTTAGTGACAATTTTTGAACACAGAGCTCATGTAATTTTTTTTTTTTTTGCGGTGCGCGGGCCTCTCACTGTTGTGGCCTCTCCCGTCGTGGAGCACAGGCTCCGGATGCGCAGGCCCAGCGGCCATGGCTCACGGGCGCAGCCGCTCCGCGGCATGTGGGATCTTCCCGGACCGGGGCACGAACCCGCGTCCCCTGCATCGGCAGGCGGACTCTCAACTACTGTGCCACCAGGGAAGCCCTCATGTAATTCTTGATTATTGTGGTGACATTTTTCAGGATAGCCATATTTACTCTAGCTTAGAACTTGGTAGTGTAGCTTCAGATTTGCTCTATTAAATTTTTGACGCAACAGAATTACTAATATCAGTGTTGACATGAACTGTTATTTCAGCAGCTGTATTAAGGAATCTATGTAGCTTTTATCAGCTTTATTCAGTTTCACGTTGGAATGGTTGAAACTGTGTAAAATAACCTTCTACTCCAATGTACAGTCAAACCTAGTAGCTCATATTTGAATTCTGCTTCTCCTGATATACTTGTCTAGATTTACATGGTAAAGCTACTTTTGTTTTCTATTTCTGTTGCTGAAAATATGGTAACCTAACTAGTATATGGTTTGTTCTACAGAGCACTTCTGGTCACTTATTTAATTTTCTCATTTCAATGGTGTATAACCTAAGTGCTGTATCTGAGACCCAGTGATATTTATAATACTACTATTGATTAACATAAAGTTTTTCAAATCTTTTTTGTTCACTTTGAGTTTTCCTTACCATGCTTATCTGATTTAATTCTGTTTAAATTTAACTGGTTCTTAAAAGAATCACATAGAGTGTGTTTGCTTCCTGAGATCAGAAACAAAGAGGGCATTATGCTTTCTAAATGAACCACAATTTATGTTGCAGTTATGAAAATGAACACAATAGACACATATTCTTTTCTATACTCCCATGTCAAAGTTACATATTGCTCTGTTCAATCAATCATTATGACTGAGTGACTTAAAGAGTTAACTATATCTGGGGCATACTTATTAAATATATTCAATTTTAAATTAAAATTCAGTTTTGTTTTACTAAGAAGATAGTGCCAATTGTAATCATATAGCAAATGTTTTGTTGATGTAAGCATACTGAAAATATTTTAAGTTGCAAACCTTCATTTTGAGTTGCTTATAAATTTGCTTCTCCTTACTATAAGATGATATAATAGAAAAAGGATGCTGGATATCATCTTGTTTATAGAAATTAGAATAAATATATTTTAATTAGCTTTAGAAAATGGTACAATCATCAGTCTTACTGAAACATTCATTCTAGATGTTAGCTGAAGAATATAGCAAATGCTCTAAAAATTACTAGATTAAGTTGAAAGATTAGAATGATTCATAAATTCATATGGGCCATTAAAAAGATTTGTGATATTAAGAATATAATATTAAAATTATTATAATACTGAGATCACATAAATATTACATAATATTCTTAGCTCTTTCTCTTTCTCTACACAGTTTCCCCAGAAACAACTTGTAGCCTCATGACTTCAGGTACCACCCGTGTATACTGATCACTTCCAAATACACAGATCACTTCCAGTATGTATTTATACCCTGAACTCTCCACTGAGCTCCAGTCTTCCACGAATGACACCTCCATCTTGATGTTTTACAAGAACTACAAAACTAACATTTCAAAATTGAACTTGTCTTTCTTCTAACCCTGCTCTGGCTTCTATTTTCTCCATCTGACAAGTGCTTCCATTCATTGGCCAGGAGAGTGTCACAAGGCCACCCCATCTGGAAGATAGTTAAGGAAAGGGAGGTTGGAAATTGGGATTGTGCTAGCAACCAATAATATCTGACTCACCTACTTACAAGCCATGTTGCTTTTGGAAATAATTTCTTTGTGTCACAGTTTCCTTGTCTGTGAATTGAAATAATGCTGACGAAGAGTATGTACTCAGTAAATGTTAGCTGTTGTTTTGGTCACCTATTGCTGCTTAGCCAATCACCCTAAAATGTAGTGCCTTAAAACAACAACTATTTGTGATTTCCATGATTGCACTAATAGTTACAAATAGGGTTCAATTGCTAAAGATTCAGGGCCCCAAATGACGATGCTTAAATTTACAGTTTACTGCAATGAAGAATACAAATAGCAACGGCATTAAGGTACTTTTTGTAATCAAAGGCTGCAAGGGTTCCAGAGAGGCCAGGAGTGAGCTCTAATTGTCTTCCCTCCCTAAGGCCATACCAGGACATGCTTTCTGTCTTGGGTCAGAAACCACTAACACATGTGTGGACATCTCAGAACCTGGGAGCTCAAAGTGGAGTCTTGTCAGGATTTCTTATACTCTGCTGGTCATATAGGCATATTCTGTTATATAACCAGCATCAACTGTAGAACCCTCTAGGAGTCTCACTGAGGCTAGGTGCAAACCATCAATCTCACTGTTATCAATGAACAATGCTAACAGTGCTAGCTGATAGAAACCACCCTGAAACTCATGGGAGTTTTTTTTTTTTTTTTTTTTTTTGCGGTATGCGGGCCTCCCACCGCTGTGGCCTCTCCCGTTGCGGAGCACAGGCTCCGGATGTGCAGGCCCAGCCGCCACGGCTCACAGACCCAGCCGCCCCGCAGCACGCAGGATCCTCCCGGACCGGGGCATGAACCTGCGCCGCCTGCATCGGCAGGCAGACCCTCAACCACTGCGCCACCAGGAAGCCCCATGGGAGTTTTATAATTGCAAAGCAAGACTTAATCTTGACCGGGGATCAGTGCCTTGTAGATAATTTAGCAGAAGAGCTCACACCAGTTCCAGGCCTGCTGGAATTAACCTTCATAGTACAATGATTCTCTGGGTTTTCTGGACTCAGCTGACTAGTTTTTCTGAGCCGTATGGTATCAGCTGGGATCACTCATCTGGCTGCATTTCAGAATATCCAAGATGGATGCTTCCATTTATATGTGAGACATCTTAGCTGGATTGGCTGTAATGACTGGAAGCTGGCTCGACCTCACTTTCCTTCCAGGTAGCTGGACTTGTGTTGAGGCTTTAGAGCTCTGAGACTGCAAATGCAGAACATGTCATGCCTGTTAAGGCCTAGGCTCGGAAATGGTGCTATCTAACTTCCCCTATATTCTCTTTGTCAAAACAAGTCACAGGGCCAGCCCAGATTCATAGAGGGAAATGGACTCCATCTTCTGGTGGGAGGTAAGGCATGAATATATAGGGATAGGAGGAATTTTTGGTGGCCATCTTTCTAGGCAATCTGTCATGACTGTTATTGTTCTTGTTGTTATAATTATTGCATTATCATTACTAGAACTACCCTTTAGTCAAAGAAAGCATTATCTTGCCTGGACTTCTGAAATAGCCACCTAACAGGTACCTCCACTTCCAATCTTACTCCCTTCTTTTGTCTTCACAGGCAGTCAGATTTATCATCTTAAAATGTTATCTGACAACAAAAGGAGCAACAACCCATTGAATAATGGACAAAAGACTTGAATAGACATTTCTCCAAAGAAGATATACAAGTGCCCAATAAACACACAAAAAGATACCCAACACCATTAGTCAGTAGGGAAATGCAAATCAAAATCACTGCAAGATACCACTTCATGTCTCCTGGGATTTCTGTAATAAAAAATAGACAATAACAAGTGTTTGTGGGGATGGGGAGAAATTGGAACCCTTGTACATTGTTAATTGGAATGTCAAATGGTGTGGCCTCTATGGAAAACAGTTTGATGATTACTTGAGAAGCTAAATACAGTATTACCATATGACCCAGAAATTTTACTTCTAGGTGTAAACTCCTCCTGAGAGGCTTTTCACATGCTTTTCACTCTTCCAGGAATGCTGTTCTGACGAATTTTCCCTCTTCAAATGCTTTTCTGTAATAGGAATGCTATTCCATCCATTCTTTCCATTCTTTCTAGCTGGTCACAAAGCACGGAGCTGATCTCCCTGTGCTATGCGACTGCTCCCCACAAGCTATCTAGTGTATATATGTCCATATATACACTACCACTATCTCACGTTGTCCCAGCTTACCCTTCCCCCTCCCCGTGTACTCAAGCACATTCTCTAGTAGGTCTGCATCTTTATTCCCGTCTTGCCCCTAGGTTCTTCAAGACCATTCTTTTTTTTAAGATTCCATATATATGTGTTAGCATACGGTATTTGTTTTTCTCTTTCTGACTTACTTCACTTTGTATGACAGACTCTAGGTCCATCCACATCACTACAAATAACTCAATTTCGTTTCTTTTTATGGCTGAGTAATATTCCATTGTATACATGTGCCACATCTTCTTTATCCATTCATCTGTCAATGGACACTTAGGTTGCTTTCATGTCCTGGCTACTGTAAATAGAGCTACAGTGAACATTGTGGTACATGACTCATTTTGAATTATGGTTTTCTTAGGGTATATGCCCAATAGTGGGATTGCTGGGTCGTATGGTAGTTCTGTTTTTAGTTTTTTAAGGAACCTCCATACTGTTCTCCATAGTGGCTGTATCAATTTACATTCCCACCAACAGTGTATGAGGGTTCCCTTTTCTCCACACCCTCTACAGCATTTACTGTTCGTACATTTTTTGATGATGGCCATACTGACCAGTGTGAGATGATATCACAATGTAGTTTTGATTTGCATTTCTCTAATGATTAGTGATGTTGAGCATTCTTTCATGTGTTTGTTGGCAATCTGTATATCTTCTTTGGAGAAATGTCTATTTAGGTCTTCTGCCCATTTTTGGATTGGGTTGTTTGTTTTTTTGTTATTGAGCTGCATGAGCTGCTTGTAAATTTTGGAGATTAATCCTTTGTCAGTTGCTTCATTTGAAAATATTTTTTGCCATTCTGAGGGTTGTCTTTTCGTCTTGTTTATGGTTTCCTTGGCTGTGCAAAAGCTTTTAAGTTTCATTAGGTCCCATTTCTTTATTTTTGTTCTTATTTCCATTTCTCTAGGAGCTGGGTCAAAAAGGATCTTGCTGTGATTTATGTCATAGAGTGTTCTGCCTATGTTTTCCTCTAAGAGTTTGATAGTGTCTGGCCTTACACTTAGGTCTTTAATCCATTTTGAGTTTACTTTTGTGTATGGTGTTAGGGAGTGTTCTAATTTCATTCTTTTCATGTAGCTGTCCAATTTTCCGAGCACCACTTATTGAAGAGGCTGTCTTTTATCCATTGTATATTCTTGCCTCCTTTATCAAAGATAAGGGGACCATATGTGCATGGGTTTATCTCTGGGCTTTCTATCCTGTTCCATTGATCTCTATCTCTGTGTTTGTGCCAGTACCATACTGTCTTGATTACTGTAGGTTTGTAGTATAGTCTGCAGTCTGGGAGCCTGATTCCTCCAGGTCCGTTTTTCTTTCTCAAGATTGCTTTGGCTATTTGGGGTCTTTTGTGTTTCCATACAGATTGTGAAATTTTTTGTTCTAGTTCTGTGAAAAATGCCAGTGGCAGTCTGATAGGGATTGCATTGAATCTGTAGGTTGTCTTGGGTAGTATAGTCATTTTCACAATGTTGATTTTTCTAATCCAAGAACATGGTATATCTCTCCATATATTTGTATCTTTAATTCTTTCATCAGTGTCTTATAATTTCCTGCATACAGGTCTTTTGTCTTCTTAAGTAGGTTTATTCCTAGATATTTCATTCTTTTTGTTGCAATGGTAAATGGGAGTGTTTCCTTAATTTCCCTTTCAGATTTTTCATCATTAGTGTATAGGAATGCAAGAGATTTCTGTGCATTAATTTTGTGTCCTGCTACTTTACCAAATTCATTGATTAGCTCTAGTAGTTTTCTGGTAGCATCTTTAAGATTATCTATGTATAGTATCCTGTCATCTGCAACAGTGACAGCTTTACTTCTTCTTTTCCGATTTGGATTCCTTTTAGTTCTGTTTCTTCTCTGATTACTGTGGTTAAAACTTCCGAAACTATGTTGAATAAGAGTGGTGAGAGTGAGCAACCTTGTCTTTTTCCTGATCTTAGTGGAAATGGTTTCAGTTTTTCACCACTGAGGACAGTGTTGGCTGTGGGTTTGTCCTATATGGCCTTTATTATGTTGAGGTAAGTTCCCTCTATGCCTGCTTTCTGGAGGTTTTTTTTTTTTGTTTATCATAAATGGGTGTTGAATTTTGTCAAACACTTTCTCTGCATCTCTTGAGATGATCATATGACTTTTCTACTTCAATTTGTTAAACGGCGTATCACATTGATTGATTTGCATATATTGAAGAATCCTTGGATTCCTGGGATAAACCCCACTTGATCATGGTGTATGATCCTTTTAACGTGCTGTTGGATTCTGTTTGCTAGTATTTTGTTGAGGATTTTTGCATCTATGTTCATCAATGGTATTGGCCTGTAGTTTTCTTTCTTTGTGACATCATTGTCTGGTTTTGGTATCAAGGTGATGGTGGCCTCGTAGAATGAGCTTGGGAGTGTTCCTTCCTCTGCTATATTTTGGAAGAGTTTGAGAAGGCTAGGTGTTACCTCTTCTCTAAATGTTAGATAGAATTTGCCTCTTAAGCTATCTGGTCCTGGGCTTTTGTTTGTTGGAAGATTTTTAATCACAGTTTCAATTTCAGTGCTTGTGATTGGTCTGTTGTTCATATTTTCTATTTCTTCCTGGTTCAGTCTTGGCAGTTTGTGCATTTCTAAGCATTTGTCCATTTCTTCCAGGTTGTCCATTTTATTGGCATAGAGTTGCTTGTAGTAATCTCTCATGATCTTTTGTATTTCTGCAGTGTCAGTTGTTACTTCTCCTTTTTCATTTCTAATTCTATTGATTTGAGTCTTCTCCCTTTTTTTCTTGGTGAGTCTGGCTAATGGTTTATCTATTTTGTTTATCTTCTCAAAGAACCAGCTTTTAGTTTTATTGATCTTTGCTATCGTTTCCTTCATTTCTTTTTCATTTATTTGTGATCTGATCTTTATGATTTCTTTCCTTCTGCTGACTTAGGGTTTTTTTTTGTTCTTCTTTCTCTAAATGCTTTAGGTGTAAGGTTAGGTTGATTATTTCAGATGTTTCCTGTTTCTTAAGGTAGGATTGTATTGCTATAAATTTCCCTCTTAGAACTGCTTTTGCTGTGTCCCATAGCTTTTGGGTCGTCGTGTTTTCATTGTCAGTTTTTTCTAGGTATTTTTTGATTTCCTCTTTGGTTTCTTCAATGATCTCTTGGTTATTAAGTAATGTATTGTTTAGGCTCCTTGGGTTTGTATTTTTTACAGGTGTTTTCCTGTAATTGCTATCTAATCTCATAGCATTGTGGTCAGAAAAGATACTTGATACAATTTCAATTTTCTTAAATTTACCAAGGCTTGATTAGTGGCCCAAGATATAATTTATCCTGGAGAATGTTCCATGAGCACTTGAGAAGAAAGTGTATTCTGTTGTTCGGGGTGGAATGTCCTATAAATATCAATTATGTCCATCTTCTTTAATGTATCATTTAAAGCTTGTGTTTCCTTACTTATTTTCATTTTGGATGATCTGTCCATTGGTGAAAGTGGGATGTTAAAGTCCCCTATTGTGATTGTGTTACTGTTGATTTCCCTTTTTATGGCTGTTAGTATTTGCCTTATGTATTGAGGTGATCCTGTGTTGGGTGCATAAATATTTACAACTGTTATATCTTCTTCTTGGATTGATCCGTTGATCATTATGTAGTGTCCTTCTTTGTCTCTTGTAATAGTCTTTGTTTTAAAATCTATTTTGTCTGATATGAGAATTGCTACTCCAGATCTCTTTTGGTTTCCATTTGCGTGGAATATCTTTTTCCATCCCCTCACTTTCAGTCTGTATGTGTCTCTAGGTCTGAAGTTGGTCTCTGGTAGACAGCATATACGGGCCTTGTTTTTACATCCATTCAGCCAGTCTGTGTCTTTTCGTTGGGGCATTTAATCCATTTACATTTAAGGTAATTATCAATATGTATGTTCCTTTTTACCATTTTCTTAATTGTTTTGGGTTTGTTATTGTAGGTCTTTTCCTTCTCTTGTGTTCCCTACCTAGAGAAGTTCCTTTAGCATTTGTTGTAAAGCTGCTTTGGTGGTGCTGAATTCCCTTAGCTTTTGCTTGTCTGTAAAGGTTTTAATTTCTCCTTCAAATCTGAATGAGATCTTTGGTAGGTAGAGTAATCTTGGTTGTAGGTTTTTCCTTTTCATCTCTTTAAATATGTCCTGCCACTCCCTTCTAGCTTGCAGAGTTTCTGCTGAAAGATCAGCTGTTAACCTTATGGGAGTTCCCTTGTATGTTATTTTTTGTTTTTCCCTTATTGCTTTTAATATTTTTTCTTTGTATTTAATTTTTGATAGTTTGATTCGTTTCTCTTGGCATGTTTGTCCTTGGATTTATCCTGTAATGGACTCTCTCTGCTTCCTGGACTTGATGAACTATTTCCTTTCCCATATTAGGGAAGTTTCCAACGATGATTTCTTCAAATATTTTCTCTTTCTTTTTCTCTTCTTCTCTGGGACCCCTAAAATTCTAATGTTGTTGCATTTAATATTGCCCCAGAGGTCTCTGAGACTGTCCTCAGTTCTTTTCATTCTTTTTTCTTAATTCTGCTCTGCAGTAGTTATTTCCACTATTCTATCTAACTGGTCACTTATCCGTTCTTCTGCCTCCGTTATTCTGCTATTGATCCCTTCTAGAGAATTTTTAATTTCATTTATTGTGTTGTTCATGATTGCTTGTTTGCTCTCTAGTTCTTCTAGGTCCTTGTTAAACGTTTCTCGTATTTTCTCCATTCTCTTTCCGAGATCTTGGATCATCTTTACTATCATTTTTCTCAATTCTTTTTCAGGTAGACTCCCTATTTCCTCTTCATTTGTTAGGCCTGGTGGGTTTTTACCTTGCTCCTTCATCTGCTGTGTGCTTCTTTGTCTTCTCATTTTGCTGAAATTACTGTGTCTTGGGTGTCCTTTTCACAGGGTGCAGGTTCGTAGTTCCCTTTGTTTTTTGTGTCTGCCCCCACTGGCTAAGGTTGTTTCAGTGGGTTGTGTAGGCTTCCTGGTGGAGGTGACTGGTGCCTGTGTTCAGGTGGATGAGGCTGGATCTTGTCTTTCTGGTGGGCAGGACCACGTCTGGTGGTGTGTTTTGGGGTGTCTGTGACCTTATTATGATTTTAGGCAGCCTCTCTGCTAGTGGGTGGGGTTGTGTTCTTGTCTTGCTGATTGTTTGGCATAGGGTGTCCAGCACTGTAGCTTGCTGATCGTTGAGTGGAGAGGGTCTTGGCGTTGACATGGAGATCTCTGGGAGATTTTCGCTGTTTGATATTATGTGGAGCTGGGAGGTCTCTGGTGGACCAGTGTCCTGAACTTGACTCTCCCACGTCAGAGGCACAGCCCTGACGCCTGGCTGGAGCACCAAGAGCCTTTCATCCACATGGCTCAGAATAAAAGGGAGAAAAAAAGAAAAAAGATGAAAGAAAATTTTAACAAAGTTATTAAAATAGAAAACAAAAAAGAATTATTAAAAAGATTTTTTAAGTAATTAAAAGGAAAGAAAGAAAGAAGAGAACAACCAAACCAAAAAACAAATCCCCCAGTGATAAGTGCTGAAAACTATACTAAAAAAAAAAAAATACGGACTGATCCTGAGGACAAATGGTAAAAGCAAAGCTATACAGACAAAATCACACACAGAAGCATACGCATACACACTCACAAAAGCAGAAAAAGGGGGAAAAAAATATATCGTTTCTCCAAAAGTCCACCTTCTCAATTTGCGATGATTCATTTTCTATTCAGGTATTCCACAGATGCAGGTACATCAAGTTGATTGTGGGGATTTAATCTGCTGCTCCTGAGGCTGGAGGGAGATATTTCCCTTTCTCTTCTTTGTTCGCACAGCTCCTGGGAATCAGCTTTGGAGTGGCCCTCCCTCTGAGTGTAGTTCGCCTGAGGGCGTCTGTTCTTCGCTCAAACAGGACGGGGTTAAAGGAGCAGCTGATTCGGGGGCTCTGGCTCTCTCCAGCCGGGGGGAGGGAGGGGTACGGATGCAGGGCGAGCCTGCGGTGGCAGAGGCCAGGGTGACGTTGCACCAGCCTGAGGCGCCATGTGTTCTGCTGGGGAAGTTGTCCCTGGATCACGGGACCCTAGCAGTGGCGGGCTACACAGGCTCCCGGGAGGGGAGGTGTGGATAGTGACCTGTGCTTGCGCACAGGCTTCTTGGTGGCGGCAGCAGCAGCCGTAGCGTCTCATGCCCGTCTCTGGGGTCCGCGCTTTTAGCTGCGGCTCTCGCCCATCTCTGGAGCTCCTTTAAGCCGCGCTCTTAATCCCCTCTCCTCGCGCACCAGGAAACAAAGAGGTAAGAAAAAGTCTCTTGCGTCTTTGGCCGCTCCAGACCTTTTCCCAGACTCCCTCCCGGCTAGCCGTGGCGCACTAACCCCTTCAGGCTGTGTTCACGCCGCCAACCCCAGTCTTCTCCCTGCGCGCTCTGACCTCCGAAGCCCGAGCCTCAGCTCGCAGCCCCGCCCGCCCCGGCGGGTGAGCAGACAAGCCTCTCGGGCTGGTGAGTGCTGGTTGGCACCGATCCTCTGTGCGGGAATCTCCGCGTTGCCCTCCGCACCCCTGTGGGTGCGCTCTCCTCCGTGGCTCTGAAGCTTCCCCCCTCCGCCACCTGCAGTCTCCGCCAGCGAAGGGGCTTCTAGTGTGTGGAAAGCTTTCCTCCTTCACAGCTCCCTCCCAGTGGCGATGGCCTGTCCCTATTCTTTTGTCTCTGTTTTTTCTTTTTTCTTTTGCCCTACCCAGGTACGTGGGGAGTTTCTTGCCTTTTGGGAGGTATGAGGTCTTCTGCCAGCATTCAGTAGGTGTTCTGTTGGAGTTGTTCCACATGTAGATGTATTTCTGATGTATTTGTGGGGAGGAAGGTGATCTCCACGTTTTACTCTTCCACCATCTTGAAGCTCCTCCCATGTCTTATAGTTTTCTGCATACAGGTCTTTTGTCTCCTTAGGTAGGTTTATTAGTAGGTATTTTATTCTTTTTGTTGCAGTGGTAAATGGGAATGTTTCCTTAATTTCACTTTCAGATTTTTCATCATTAGTGTATAGTATCTTGCATGATTTTTTAAGGATTAAAGATAACAACAGAGTATTATCAAAGTATAGTGCCTGCCACACAGTGGTGCTCAATTAATATAGGGAATTAAGGTTTCTTCATTTTATTTGTAAGAAGGATTACAGATAGGGAGAACTAAAAACATTATCTAAGGAAGTGTTAATTGGAGAAGTGAGTTTTATAGACTAAGAAAAGCCTCTAAGCAAAAATAAAACCTTTTTCTGGTATCTGAATGGATGGTAATAAAAATATCTTAATTTTACCCCCTCTTTACACCTTTTCTGCAATGTTATTGCATTATAGCTTGGATATAGGAGGATGTAGCCTTAGAATTAGGCTACTTAGTCAAAATTATACTAGAATAACTGGCAACAGTTAAATTAGATGTGAAGCTAAAGCGTGTAGAAACAAATGAAAATCTTAAAATTAGACTTCTTTCTGTATCCTACCACATCAGACTCATTTGGTAATCATATAATATCCTCAGTTTTAATATTTTTTATTTTGAGTTCTGTATTTAAATAATCAGTTTAAGTCCATGGCGTAGTGTTAGGTGCTATATGCATGCTATTCCATTATGTGCAAATATCAGTTCTTGAAAAGTATCTTCTGTATTTGAAAGAGATACAGAAAGGACAAAAGTTATGGATGGTATTCATCAGTCTATCTTTATAGTCCCATCCATTCAGTTAATATTATCGAACTATGATAATATGTGTTAAAAGTGTGGTAAAGCTGATTTTTTCCTTCTCAAAATTACTACCACCATGACTCTTAGCCTTTGCCGGTATATTTTCTTTATATTTTATAGTTTTTGTAGAAAGAGATAGAAGGGCTTCTAGTTGTATAAGATGGATTGAATCCATGCTTATGTCATAGCTTCCTCCCTCTATTAGTTTGATAGGACTGTCATAACTAAGTACCACAGACTGAGTGGCATAAGAAAATAAATTTATTTTCTCACAGTTCTGGAGGCTAGATGTCTGAGATTAAGATGTTGGCAGGGATTTTTTTCTGAGGTTTCTCTCCTTGGTTTGTAAATCACTGTCTTCATCCCATGGTCTTTCCTCTGCATGCTCACATCTTTGCCCCAATTTTCTCTTTTCATAAAGACACCAGTCACACTAAATTAAGGCCCATTCTAAAGACCTCATTTTAAATTAATGACCTCTTTAAAGTCCTTATCTCCAAATTCAGTTACATTCTGAGATACTGGGGTATTGACCATTTATAAGTATGGACTTTAAATGGTTTCTGATTAAAATGCACAAACATATAATATTTATATATTTCTATATTTAATACACACATATTTAATATACACATAAATTTGAGGCAGTCACAAAAATTTGAACTCTGAATAAAAATTCAGATGAATTAAATAACTGCTGATTTTTTTAAGATAGAAAAATGGTTTTGTGGTTATGTTAAGAGTCCCTTATTTTTTAGAGATACATCCCGAAGTATTCATTGATGAAATTATGTGATAGTTTAGACTTGCCTCTGCATCATTAGAGTGAGAATTGGGGAGGTTGGGAGAATTGGGGAGGCTGTGTTTCTTTATTGTGCATGAGAATCTTCTATGAGGATTAGAAAACACATATGGACGCGAGTTGAGGATTATTGACCTTGGGTGATGTGTATGTGGAAATTTCTTGTACTATTCTCCCCATTATTTTTTGTTTTTAATTTTTCATAATTAAAAGTAAATGCAGGAATGAAATGGAGAGTTTAAGTAAAAGCTTATATACAGAATGGGGAGAAAGTTCTAGGCAGCTTTCCCACTCATCTAAATTGTCAGCCAGACTTGAGAAAAGACTGATCTTTGGGGGCCTGCTAATACAAAGGCTGAGTTGTGATTCTATCACAACATAATTAAGTACAATAGATTTCAAGTTACTTCTGTTCTTTTTTTTAAGTTTTTTTTTTTTTTGATGTGGACCATTTTAAAAGTCTTTACTGAATTTCTTACAATATTGTTTCTGTTTTTATGTTTTGGTGTTTTGGCTGCAAGGCACATGGGATCTTAGCTCCCTGATCAGAGATCGAACACGGACCCCCTGCAGTGGAAGGCAAAGTCTTAACCACTGGACCACCAGGGAAGTCCCTCAGGTCACATCTATTCTTGTGTGAAATTTTCAATCAGATTTTTTTAGGGACTCACTCTTACGTCTGAATGAAGAGCAAGGGCTCACCAGACAGACATTTGAGGAAATCCTCCAATGTGAAACACAAAAACAAACAAACAAAAAGCCAACATCAATGAAACTCGAAGGAAACAGATAATAGAACAAAATTATAAATAATTAAAATTATAATTATATCCACAGAAACATGGAGAATAATGCACGTGTGAATAAAGAAGATTTAGAGAATAAGAAAGGTAATTTGAGAATTAAAAATGTGATTACAGAATTTAAATAATAGAACGTGAGCTGAGAGAAATACCTGGCAGGCTGGTGTCACTATTGTCCTTACTGATGTGAAGGGGACTCTGAAACTCTAGGGGAAAATGGCAGTTACGGAACCAGTGGAAAGTGACTGTACCTGGATGAGGCCCAGCAGTGTGAGTTTTAAACTGTTTTAGGGCCTCAGTTCTGACTGCACATTAGCATTAGCCAGGAAGCTTTTAATTCCTGCACACCATCTGATCAAATGAATGATTATACCCTAGTTTTTAAAGACAGGCCCATTTTTATTAGCTTGCACATGAAAAAATGCCATAAACAACATGCCTCAATAATCTTTAACTTCTGTTCCCAAGGTAGGATACTTTCAAGATCTGGGCCTTCTGCCTTAAGATGGATGTGCTTAGCAAAAAAAGCTGTAGTAGTGACCCCTTTTTGGCTGAAGTGTGTTTCTTTATTGTGCATGAGAATCTTCTATGAGGCTTGGTCAAAGTGCAGATTCCTCGGCCCATCAAGATTCTAATTCACCATATCTCAGATGAGACACTGGGAGGCCATGTACTTAATAGGTTGGTATCAGTGCAGGTGTTTTGTTGATCACAATGTGGAAAAGCAGGATAAATATTACGGCATTTTCAGCCTGTGCCTCGGGTTTGGTCTTTGTAAAGTCTTTGTATCTTCTTTATATTGTCATAAACAGAGACCTGCCTTTCAGTGGTCAGTGTCTCACAATCCTATTTTGGAGCTTATTTTTAATTGGCTTATTAAATCCTAAGTCTAACTTTTTAGAAGTAAGGACCTGATTTTACTGTTCTATCTTATTTAATGAAGCAAAGTTCAGTAATATTAGGAACTTTATGGAAAAACAGAAGAAAAAGAATAGGAAGTGTTCACTGAAGGGGTCAAGATTTCATTTCGTCTTTTATGCAAAATAGTTCTCAGGACTAAGTATATTCACTTATCTCATTATTCACACTTAGTCTTTTCCCTATGCTCCATAGTAATGACCACTTAGACAACTGTTGAAAACAGTAGGAAAGTAGTCCCTGTTTGTCAGTAGCTAATAATTGTTTATCATGCCTTCCTATAAAGAGAGAAGGTAGATATAGCATATCTGAAAAGTTCAAGAAAACAGATTACCATCATGTATTTGAATATCCGTATTTCTGTATTTGATGCATATTTCATAGGTTTATATAAACACAGACTTACGCAGAAGTTTCTTTTCTTCTAAATGTAACTATCTACAAGTTCATAGATAAAAAACAATCTTGCATGACCAAAGTGAATCTTTTCTATCAGCTATCAAATAATTGTGTAAATTTGTTCATTTGAGACAACATAGCATGGACTTTGCATAAATTTTTAGAATATAATTTATTTATAAGAAGAGAGATTTCTGTATAAGAATTTCTCCTAAAGAATTGTTCGAATTATTATTTTTTATTATAATTATAGATATTTTACTATAATTAGAAATAGATAATGCTCTTATTTGGGGGCACATTAGTTCCCAGAGGAACGTATCTCTAAAATCGTTGTATGGTCAGTGAAAATACAATGCATGCATTCATCCATTCTTCTGACAAGTATTTACTGAGCACCTACTATGCCCCAACTACTCTTCTATACTCTAAAGATACAGCAGCCAACAAAACAAAACAAAACAAAAAAACAGCTGCCCTCTTGGAGCTTATAACATTGCAGGAAATCATATTTTGGATAGTAAAAAACAATAAGGTTGAAAAATAGGTAGGAGAGGGGACAGGAGTTGTTTGGGGCAGGCAATGAAATTTTATGTTGGGTGGCCTGGAAATGACTCATTGAGAAGGTAACGTTGAGTAGTGAACTGACTGAATTGAAAGAGTGAGCCCTGGAGCTATCTAGGAGAACATTCCAAGCAAAGAGAATGGTAAGTGCAAAGGTTTTGAGGTGGATATATGACTGATCTTTTTGGGAAACAGAGTGAATGAGTGGAGAGAGTAGTAGGATAGGTGGTTAGAGTGGTAATAGTGTGTCTGGGGGTGAAATTCATTTCATATTAAGGACCTTGGTTTTTTGCCAGAAGTGAGATTGGAAGCCATTGGATGGGTTCGAGAAGGGGAGTGGTGCAATCTGACCAAGGGTTTTATCTGGATCCATCACTAGTTTCTGTGTTGGAAACAGACTGAAATGGGCAATGGTGGAAGCAAGGGAGGCAGTTAGGAAGATTTCACAATAATCCGGGTGAGAGATCGTGGCTTGGATCAGAGTATTTGTGGAGGTGGAGCGACATGGTTGGATTTGTCTGTATTGTTATGATATAGGTGATAGGATTTGCTGATAGAATTTCATTATACATCCAAGTTATAAGCCAAGTATTTAATTCATAAATTAAGGAATAATTCAACTATAGAAAAGTAGGGGAGATATTATATGAAGCAGAAGATTTAAATCCATCTTTTTTATACTATGAAAGGTACTTTATCAAGGTAGTTAAAATATTTGATGATGACTAAATAGTACTTCTATATATATATTTACATTTTATTAGCCAGATAATTAAAACCCAATCCCAATGTTTACTGAATTAATTTTTATCTATTATAAAATCTAGTTAAAAGCTTAATGTCTTACATCTAACATTTGTAGTTAAAATAAAATATATCCTAAAGCTTATTTGTTGGAAACAAAGCAGTCTACTGATTAACAGAAATTTGAAAAGGCAGTAAAATATTTTTTAGAGATGAGCTGGTTGTATAAAGTTAAATGGAAGAAATATAGAAACTACTTTTATTCATTGTAGTGTCTAAATCACGTGAAGAACTAGATAATTTTTTTCTGAGCTCTATCAGTAGGGGGCAGCAAAGTCTCAAGTAGTGTGTTTTCAGGTTCCTGGGAGGCTTTGCTAAGGAAAATTTCCTTTTTTGTTGTTGTTGTTGCCGTTGCTCTTAAGAAGTTTGTTCTGGCTTGCTTTTTAATGAAGTGCTTTGGTAATATCACTTAAAAGCCCTGTAGCTTTTGTTCAGATATTTAGCCAACTGTTCCCTTAGGCGCTATAGATGCTTTCTTAATGAGAGTATGTATTTTTTTCTTTCTGTAATTTAGGGAGTACCAGGGCCAGGAAAATATGACATTAAAAGTCAATTTCAGAAGAATGAAAGTATGTCATCAAACGTAAATCATGCATCACCTGCTTTTCTTTCTCAATCCCGGGTAATGTTCTACAGTTATTTCATATTTAGTGTGTAATAGGTATAATGCAATGCCAGCAACAAATCCAGTGGTGTTAGGGAGATTATAAAAAGAAAAATGGTATTTAAGCAAATTAGGAACAGATGCAGCCTGGGCAAATCATTTTGCCAGAAATGTGGGTAAAAGGAAATGACTTAAGATTACACTATTAACAATAATATGCAGAGATGAATATTCAAATTGGAATTATTTATTAAACATTGTCTACTAAGCAAATTTGCTTATGTGGAAGTTCAGGTTAGCTTATAAGAGCTTTTAGTCTGGGTTTTAAAATATACTAATGAATATGTGAAGTGTTGACGTGTAATCTATGAGGACATGCATATCTTTTGGAGAAGGTTCTGAAGGCTGTCTGGAGCCTAGCTGTAAATTATATCTAAAACTGCCACTGGGGCCTTTATTAGTGATGTGAGAGTCTACTTCACAGTAATCCTGTTCTCCAAGGTCTATATTGAGGGGACTTGAAGGTATCTAAGATATTCCTAAGGCAAGAACACTATAATACTAGCAAACCTTTATGTCACAGTGGCCAGATCATGTCGTTGTGATATTTAACCAATTGTACTATGTAAAACTCAGATTATCTTATTTAACTAGGGAAGGTTATTAACCTTCAGATGACTACAGCGGGCTACTTTAGTTTCATTGTACTTAAAAGGCAACTCCTTGGAGACAGATAGATTGCAGGTATATTTTGGAGACACAGTTAACATGACTTTTTAATGGGTTAGATGTTGTGGTGAGGGACTAGGAAGAATCAGGAATGAACAGCAGGTTTCTGCCTTGAGCAACTTGATAGTACTTAAGGTACTACACAGAATGGATGTGAGGGAATGGGATATCGTGTGTGTGCCCTTGATTTTAAAAATACCATTTTTACAACTAGAACTCTCAGTTTTTATTCTATTCCTGTTCATCTGATATACAGTCCTAATGTGACATTACTTAGCACCAATTATAATATTTTAAATATATTTTCAGAAATGAAAAAGAATATGATATCAATTTTGCTTAAGAGGACCATGAAGGAAAGAATCATGGTTCTGGGGTGAAAGATATGGAAGAGTTAAAACCAACAGGACTGCCTGCTAGGGGTAGTGTTAGTGTTTAGCTGAATATGAATAGATTTATTAATGATTATGATTGAAAAAGCAATAATGAAATTAACAAGGTGGACTTAGAACACAATTTTTGATTTATAGAATTAAAGACATGTTATGTTATTGGGATACTTATTTTAGTCTTGACTTAAGGAGTTGTCTGGTATTTTATGTAAATGCATTGAATTTTCTTATGTCTTCAACTATTAATTTTTAAAACATAAGATTTCCTTTATAATAATGGTTCTCAACTCTTGCTGCATATTAGAATATTTTGGGAAATTTTAATACATTCTGATACGCAGTTGCTTTCTTTCCTCTCTCCCAGAGATTGATTCAACTGGTCCAGAATAGGACCCAGGCACCAATACTTTTTTTAACTCCTCAAGTAATTCTATATGCAGCCAGGGTTGAGTATTACCATTTAAAAACATTGACTCAGCATTTAAATAATAAAATAGTATTTAAGAAGGCTTTGGAAATGTTCCTACATGAAAGGAGGCTAAAAGCAATATCTGAGCCTAGACTAGGTTATGTATTAGAGGGGAAAAATGCAATAGAATTATAATTAGATCAACTGACAGATTTGGAATATAAATGGTACATTAGATAAAAGTCATATCATTGATTCATTTAAGAAAATACATGTAAGAAAATATCCCTATTTTTAATAAATACGCACTAAAGTATTTAGGGGTAAAGGGCCACAACACACATAACTTTCCATTAAATGGTTCTATATATATGTGTGCATATATGTGTGTGTGTGTGTAGAGAGACAGAGAGGGAGGAACGGACATACAAACAGAGAGAAAGACAGAAATAGAGTGGGCAAATGAAAACAGTGAATGGCATAACATGTTAGCAGGTGCATCTGGGTAATCATTGCACAGGTATTTTCTGCATTATTTTTATTCATAAATTTGAATGTTCCAAATTTTAAATTAATTCTAAATAAAAAAGTTAAAAAAATGATTATTCAATGCTATATTTCATGAGATTTCATAATTTACATATAGATACATGTATATTTAATATCAATCAATTAAATATTATAAATTTATAATAAGCTTATTATAAGTTTATAAAATCATAACTTTAATATTATAAGTTAAAGTGAATTTATATACCACTTGAATCTAAGATTTTTTTCTTAAGGTAGCTAGTGGTATCGTTGGGTTAATTGAATATATATGTTGAGGAACTTTGTCAATTTGTGTAATTTTATTATATAGAAGAAACCATGTTAGATCATGTAGTTTTTCTTTATTATCTTGCAGAATATTTTAAATGTGAAGATTGTCCACACACTATCATCTGAATCTCATATTGAGATGATTTCCTTTGAAAAGTCTTTCTGGCTTAGCGAAGTACATAATGCATTACTGTATTAATATATAGATGATTTTTCTAAAAGTATATATTTTATGTTTTGATAGATATGTTTACTCATCTACATTTTCTTCACTCCATTAAGAAATAAACTCCAGATGTTATATTACTAAGAAAGCAGCTTTTAACTCACAAAATATCAAAACGTACCATAGTTTCTTACTGGCATATTTTCTTGTTCTTCACTAGAGGTTTGTCCCTATGAAGTCAATCACCCCAGCTCCTGTTGCATATAATGAATCTCGAACTGCTTTCAAGCCCTTGAAGAAAACACCAGGACTGAAAAATACCTCATTTGGTCAAAGTGCTGCTCGATTCACACAAGACTCTAGGACAGAGAAAATGCCAGGTTAGCAATGAATTCATATGTATCTACTCTTTAGCTTTATGCAACTTAATATCCTTAAAATGGATGCACCAAAAAAAAAAAAAAAAAAAAAAATGGATGCACCAGAAAGTACAATTTTCTGTTCTATGGGTGGTGTTGTCATTTTAAGTCAACATTTTTTTAAGCATTGACTCTACACTAAACACAGATAGCTGAAAATAATGTACAGTTTTAGTAAGATTTTAATTTAACTTGTCATATCTCTTAGTTGTAATTTTCTATTGTTTTCCTTTTTTCAATAAATTTCCTAATTTTCCCTTGGTAGGTGAACATATATGTAAATTATGTGGTCACTGCCAGTAATATAACTTATGATATTCAGTTTTGTTAAAATTTTATTTTGGAGATGTCCAATCACATGTTCTAGTATTCTCAGTGGGTATTCTAGTATACAGTGGATAATCTAAAACTATAACACAAAAATAACATATAATGACTAACACATTGCTGATGTATAACAAACTCAGTGGCTTAAAAAAAGACTTTTTCCATCATATCCCATTAATCTGTGGGACTGCTAAAAGGCAGAGTTCAGATGGGACTGTTATTCAGAGTGCATGCATAGCTCAAGCATTGCTGCCCCAGGGTAGTTGGTCTTTTCACATGGCAGCTCAGGGCTCCATGAGACCTGGCAGGAAGCTGCAAGGCTTCTTATGACCTACCCTCAGAAATTCCAGGACATCACTTTCTGTTAGTCAATCAAGTGGCACAGGGTAGCCTATATTGAAAAGAAGGACATGAAACTTCATCTTTCAATGACAGGAGTAGCAAGGAATTTGTGGCCATCTTTAATCTGCTATAGAATACCCTCTGGCTACAAAATATTTTCATTTTTCCTACATGCCTTCTCAAGGCCTCCAAAGTCTTAGGCAAGTATGGTATAATCTTAAAGACCAGGATCTTGTTATCTAAGTCAGGTGTAGGTTCAGGTGGGGATTCTTGGGTGTGGTCCTTCAGATCATCTTGTATATCTCTCTTCTCTATCAGAAGAGCTGTGAACTACAGATACAAGTTATCTCCCCCATATATTCAACACATATTGGTGGGAGAGAGATAGGATAATAATACTAGAAACTCCTATTCAAAAAAGAGAGAAAACTGGAGGCCCACAGTATTACCAAATCAAACTTGGGTCCACTTGCCTGTGTGCAGTAAAGCCAATCTACTGACACAGGGTTGTGGTGAAGAAAAGTGTAGCATTTACTGCAGGGCACCAAGCAAGGAGTCCAGGTAGCTAGTGCTCAAAAGGCCCAAACTCCCCAATGGCTTTCAGGGAAAGGTTTTTAAAGACAGGGTGAGGGAGGGGAATTGTGGGGTGCGTGATCAGCTCATGGACATTCTTCTGATGGGTTAGTTGTGAGGTAATCGGGAGTCAACATCATCAACCTTCTGTTTCCAGCCGCTCTGGGGTCTACCTGTTTGTGGGCAGCATACAGTTAACTTCTTCCACCTGGTGGAGGTTTCAGTATCTGCAAAACAGCTCAAAGGACATGGCTTAGAATGTTATCTATAGCCTTTGAGGAGGAACTAAAAATGCTTGACTTTGTTTAATGGCTAAATTATTATTATTTTGTCTTGCTTGACTGTTTTCCTTTCTTTCTGCATTTTCTCCCTTCTCTGATTAAATTTATTCTTTGGAACATGTGGAAGGCCTAGGAGGCTAGTTTTCTACAAATAAGAGACAGGCAGAGGGCATTGGGTGAGGGTATCTGTCCTGAGAAGGCCCCATGGGGTCCTGCTCAGTGACAATAGAAGTCACAGGCCTATAGCAATTCTGAAGTCCAAGCTGGCACATGTTGCCATTTTCTTAGTTAGGGCTCAGCTGGGCTCCCTGGGAGAAAGATTTCCTGTGGTGCTTTGTTTTACCTTTTAGGCTCTTGGTTTCATCCTTTGAAACATCCTTCCTCTTCTATAAGAAATAGGCTATGTTTTCAGCTTTCTCAACCTGCTTCCTGCCCAGGGAGATCCGGGGTCTATGAGCCACTTTTCATTTTGTACTGTTGTTGTTTGTTTCATTCCAGGTTGGTTCATTCCTTATTAAAACTTTGTAGGTTTATTATTGTATTAATTTATAATCAAATACACTGGACAAAAGCCAAGCTCACATGTACTTCTTAGAAAAACCTTTGTCTACTTTGGGTCACCTTTAGTGTTGCTGTGTTTCTGTACTCTTAGATTCTTAGGAGCACTATTGCACTATTGTTTTAGCTTAGAGGGTCTATGACATATGGCCTTAAAATTCCTAGATGTTCTTTTCTGTAACTGAGAGATTCTATGAGATACCATCTTAAATCTTTTTGAGGTCTTAACAAAGGTCTTACAGCTAAACCCTGGATTTGGTCTCGGGGCGTTTCTTGCTTTGAGAGCTTTTTGCTATGTGGAGAGACTGGGGATGAAAAACAATTTTACTTTCAAACTCAGAAAATATTGGTTTCATTTTATTTCCTATAAATTCTGCTTGAAAACTGAGCAGTTTTAGCTTATCTCTTTCTAACTATACCTTCTCACACACAGCTAAAAGCAACTAGTTGGCACTTTTGATATATTTAACCTAGACATTTCCTGAGCTAGAATCCACTATTTTATTAGGTGTTTTCTTCACTATTCCAAGTATTAGTTTTGCCAAAATTTCTGCTATTATAGAATACAAATTATCTTTTCTCCAACCTCCATAACATTTTTATCACTCTCTTTAAGCCATTACCAACTGTCTCCTCAAGGCCGTTTCTCTAAGTCTTGACTTGTTTCAGCTTCTGGCCCATTGCCTGATCCCAAACCATTGCTCCAAGTTTTGACATGGTAATTTTTCCTTAGAGTAATGCTGTACTCATGGTATAAAATTATTTACTATTTACGCCATTGAGAGGTTGAGTATTATTCTTCTACATCTTCAATCTTGGCTAGTCTGGTGGCTTTCTTCTCCAATAGCATGCAGTGGAAGTGATATTCTAGCACTTCTCAGGCAAAGTCATAAGCTTAACAGCATATACCTGGGCCTATAGAAACAATTGATTTTGGAGACCTGAGCTTCTAGATAGAAATCTGACTAGTTTAAGACTGCCATTCTGGAGAGGTCTTATATAGGTGCTAGGCACTACTCCAGATGCACCTAGCTCAGTAGTGTTTATCATGAATCTGAAATACAAATTATTTCAAAATATCAATTTATTCAGTGACCCAACTGCCTGAAGTTTGGGCCTTGTTTTCAATTTGATGGTCTAATGTATTACAAATAAAGTTTTATAAATTCCCCAAAGGTTATTTTATTTTTAAAGGATAAAGTTTAATTATGATGACCTCTAAAATCTAATCCTGATCTTACATATTTTAAGAATTAGTGAGAATGGCCTTCGTGTGTTTTCTTTTTCCCATGTAGATATTAGTATACAGTAATGACTTAGACTCACAAATCAGTCATCCAACAGATTCAACCACCTAATATATGGCTCAGAGCTGTGGCAGGTTACTGTTCGAAGGCATCCTAAACTGTCTAACTCTGGGGTTCCTGGGCATTGCTACACTTAATAACTGGAAAATGAACATAAAAAACCTCTAATGTAAGTGAATTATAATGATCAGGGTGGCTTTTCAAATCAGAACCTTAACAAGGTAGTACCTGAAATGCACACACCTTGAGGTCCCTATATTTAAGTACTTAAGCTCACTTGTCACAATGTTACATTGTCCTCTCATGCCAGAAGAAAGCCAAATCTAAGATATTTGTATTTTAAGTCCCTTAAATGGTGGCCCAAATAGTTTTCATTATGCTCTCTATTTATATTTTTCCCGAGCATTATCAGTGGAGGAATGTTGGAAGACGTCAGAAATAAGATGTATTGGCATTTAGGTTTTCTGAGAGTTGGCACGACAGACTTTTGGGGAATAGACTTTAGAACTAGAATATTTTGAAAAACTGGGAAGAGCTTGTGGGCAGCTTCTTTGAGAAAAACCTTACATGTATCAGGAGTACAGAGGATTTGACAGCGTAGAATGACTTGATCACTTTTAAACCAGAAGGAACCTGAAGTATCATCTAGCCTCATGCCCACTTGTTTGTTTCCTGCCTGCAGTGAGAAAGGAGATTGCACCAGAATGTAAATCCACACAATGCTTCCTTCATGGAGAAAGACTAGTTATAAAACGTTTAGTGAGTCAATTTACATTTAGTTGTGAGCTCCTTTTATTGTAGATTGTTCTTGGATGGGCAGCAGTTCACAGATCACATTTTGACTAGCACTGATCTAGTCAATTCCTATTATCTTCAGACAGGAACTTGAAGCCCAGAAAAACAAATGAGATTTAAGTGATGGTTCATACCTATTTAGTTGCAGATCTAATTTAGTAGATTCCAGATAACATGAGTACAACCAAATCAGGTGTTCTTTTAAGTATTTGATATTGCATTTTATGAATATTGCTGCTCACTGGAACTGATTTCTTGAAAATACTGAATTATAAAACATATACAAATATTTGTTTCAAATATTTGAATGTCTTGATAAAAACTTTTATCAATGGCAAAGAAAGTTGTTTGTATTATTTTGAATGAATAAAAAGAAATGTTATTCACTCAGATTGTCACTGTAGAAAATATTCCTGGTTATAAATGTACACTAAAGGGTAAAAGGCAAAAATTTGAATAACTAAATACTATAATAGGAAGATTGGGTGATAGCTGATTTTTTTCTGTTCCAAATTGATTTTTAATGTTGTTACATCAAGATTTCAGTACTTTTTGGCATCAAGAATTTCCCTCCTGCCCTCCTCCCTCCCTCCCTCCTTCCCTCCCTCCCTCCCTCCCTCCCTTCCTTCTTTACTGAGTATAATTTACACAATAAAAATAATTCATTTTAAGTGTACATTTTGATGAGTATTGGTAAATGTACATAGTCAGATAATCACCACTATTTAATCAAGTTTTAGAACACCTCCATCATTCTTAAAACGTTCTCTCAGGACTTCCCTGGTGGTGCAGTGCTAAAGAATCCACCTGCCAATGCAGGGGACGTGGGTTTGAGTCCTGGTCCAGGAAAATCCCACATGCCGTGGAGCAGCTAAGCCCTTGCGCCACAACTACTGAGCCTGCGCTCTAGAGCCTATGAGCCACAACTACTGAGCCTGCATGCCACAACTACTGAAGCCCCCACGCCTAGAGCCTGCAGCAAGAGAAGCCACTGCAATGAGAAGCCCGTGTACCGCAATGAAGAGTAGCTCTCACTCGCCAAAACTAGAGAAAGCCCACAAGTGGCAGCAAAGACTCAACGCAGCCAAAAATAAAAATAAAAAAATAATAAATTTATTTTAAAAATAAATAAAATAAAACATCATTGCCATACCCAAGCTCATCTAGGTTTCAAAAAAAAAAAAAAGGTCCTCATGTCCTTTTGCAGTTAATCTCTACCCCCACTCTTGGCCCTAAGTAACTGTCAGTGTTTCTATGATTTTTCATTTTCTGGAATTTTATATAAATGGAATTACACATTATTTAGGATTTTGTGTTTGTCGTCTTTCACTTAGCATGATGTTTTTGAGGTTCATTCATGTTGTTGCATTTATTTTTTCTTTTTATTATTGAGTATTATTCCATTGTTTGGGTGTAGCACATTTTGTTTATCTGTTCACCAGCTAATGGACATTTGGGTTGTTTTTATTTCTCTTGCGGAAATAACTAGGAGTAGGATTTCTGGGTCATGTGGTAAGTATATGTTTAACTTTATGAGGATTTGACAAATTGTTTTTCAGAATGACAAAGCACTTTGCATTCCTGCCAGCAATATATGAGAATTCTTTCTAAAAAATTACTTCATTTATAGTTACTCAGTTTATAAATAAGATATGGTGTATATATACAATGGAATACTACTCAGCCATAAAAAACAATGAAATTTTGCCATTTGCAGCAATATGGATGGACTTCGAGGGTATTTTGCTAAGTGAAATAAGTCAAACAGAGAAAGACAAATTGTGTGATATCACTTATATGTAGAATCTACAAAATACAACAAACTAGTGAATAAACAAAAAAGAAGCAGACTCACAGATATAGAGAACAAACTAGTGGTTACCAGTGAGGAGAGGGAAGCGGGGTGGAGCAGTACAAGGGCGGGGAAAAGTAAAAGGGTTATTTTGGGATTATATGAAATAATATGTGTAAAACTTTTGAAAATTATAAAGCACTATAGAAGTTAAAGAATCTTTCATTCAATAAATAAAGTAAAATAAATAATAAAGTTACTCAGTTTAAAAGAATTAAAAGTGTTTCTTACATATGATATTCTTCATAATTCTAGGTCCTGGGTTTTATAATATCCCAAACAATACTTTAATTGACAACTTTAGCAATACCTGCTTGAAGAAACAAAAGAAAAGTGCATTTGGTTCTTCTGTTCCTCAGACTCTCTTCCTGGTTCAGAAAGACGTTTTTCCTACTCCTGGGCCTGCTGGCTATAAGGTAATATGTGGATACCAAAATTACATTACTTATATCTATTACCAAGAATTTAGGGTTTATAGGATTACATGTGATATATATACCTCATTATTATAAGCCATACTATTATTATTGAAATTATTTATATATGGTCATTTATGGCATAAGAACAAAAATTAATTTGGTCACAGCTATGTTTGTAATTTTTTTTTAAAAGTAGATCTTATTCTTTATCTCTTTGGAGATCTCATATGTAGTTCTTTAAATATTTATCTTCATTTTATGATTGGGCCACTATATTCTGAAAGTAAATGTAGGCTCCCTTTAAATTAGGGCTTTTTAAAATGTTCTCTGCAGTTTTATAATTTTTATGTTGACGTCTTACACATCTTTATTAGATTTATCCCTCAGTATTTGATGTTTTTTTTATTTGTACATGAGTGTTCATAGCTTTATTCATATAGTTCATATAACATTCATAAAACTTTATTTGTAATAATAGAGCTGAAAACAACCCAAATGTCCATTAGTCAATGAATGGATAAACAAACTGTGATATACTCATATTTAACAAGAATTAGTACATCTAGCCCTCTCAGAATAAATAGGAGGAATGAAATAAACTGACAAAAAAGAGTGGATAGTACATTATTCAATTTTTTTTTAACATCTTTATTGGGGAATAATTGCTTTACAATGGTGTGTTAGTTTCTGCTTTATAACAAAGTGAATCAGTTATACATATACATATGTTCCCATATCTCTTCACTCTTGTGTCTCCCTCCCTCCCACTCTCCGTATCCCACCCCTCCACCCTCCCACTCTCCCTATCCCACCCCTCCAGTTGGTCACAAAGCACCGAGGTGAGCTGATCTCCCTGTGCTATGCAGCTGCTTCCCACTAGCTATCTACCTTACGTTTGGTAGTGTATATATGTCCATGCCTCTCTCTCGCTTTGTCACAGCTCACTCTTCCCCATCCCCATATCCTCAAGTCCGTTCTCTAGTAGGTCTGTGTCTTTATTCCTGTCTTACCCCTAGGTTCTACATGACATTTTTTCCCTTAAATTCCATATATATGTGTTAGCATACGGTATTTGTCTTTCTCTTTCGGACTTACTTCACTCTGTATGACAGACTCTAGGTCTATCCACCTCATTACAAATAGCTCAATTTTGGCTGAGTAATATTCCATTGTATATATGTGCCACATCTTCTTTATCCATTCATCCGATGATGGGCACTTAGGTTGTTTCCATCTCCAGGCTATTGTAAATAGAGCTGCAATGAACATTTTGGTACATGACTCTTTTTGAATTATTGTTTTCTCAGGGTATATGCCCAGTAGTGGGATTGCTGGGTCATATGGTAGTTCTATTTGTAGTTTTTTAAGGAACCTCCATACTGTTCTCCATAATGACTGAACCAATTCACATTCCCACCAGCAGTGTAAGAGTGTTCCCTTTTCTCCACACCCCCTCCAGCATTTATTGTTTTTAGATTTTTTGATGATGGCCATTCTGACTGGTGTGAGATGATATCTCATTGTAGTTTTGATTTGCATTTCTCTAATGATTAATGATGTTGAGCATTCTTTCATGTGTTTGTTGGCAGTCTGTATATCTTCTTTGGAGAAATGTCTATTTAGGTCTTCTGCCCATTTTTGGATTGGGTTGTTTGTTTTTCTGTTATTGAGCTGCATGAGCTGCTTGTAAATTTTGGGAATTAATCCTTTGTCAGTTGCTTCATTTGAAAATATTTTCTCCCATTCTGAGGGTTGTCTTTTCATCTTGTTTATGGTTTCCTTGGCTGTGCAAAAACTTTGAAGTTTCATTAGGTCCCATTTGTTTATTTTTGTTTTTATTTCCATTCCTCTAGGAGGAGGGTCAAAAAGTATCTTGCTGTGATTTATGTCATAGAGTGTTCTGCCTATGTTTTCCTCTAAGAGTTTGATAGTTTCTGGCCTTACATTTAGGTCTTTAATCCATTTTGAGCTTATTTTTGTGTATGGTGTTAGGGAGTGATCTAATCTCATACTTTTACATGTATCTGTCCAGTTTTCCCAGCACCACTTATTGAAGAGGCTGTCCTTTCTCCACTGTACATTCCTGCCTCCTTTATCAAAGATAAGGTGACCATACGTGCATGGGTTTATCTCTGGGCTTTCTATCCTGTTCCATTGATCTATATTTGTGTTTTTGTGCCAGTACCATACTGTCTTGATTACTGTAGCTTTGTAGTATAGTCTGAAGTCAGGGAGCCTGATTCCTCCAGCTCCGTTTTTCGTTCTCAAGATTGCTTTGGCTATTCGGGGTCTTTTGTGTTTCCATACAAATTGTGAAATTTTTTGTTCTAGTTCTGTGAAAAATGCCAGTGGTAGTTTGATAGGGATTGCATTGAATCTGTAGACTGCTTTGGGTATTGTAGTCATTTTCACAGTGTTGATTCTTCCAATCCAAGAACATGGTATATCTCTCCATATATTTGTATCATCTTTAATTTCTTTCATCAGTGTTTTATAATTTTCTGCATACAGGTCTTTTGTCTCCTTAGGTAGGTTTATTCCTAGATATTTTATTCTTTTTGTTGCAATGGTAAATGGGAGTGCTTTCTTGATTTCATTTTCAGATTTTGCATAATTAGTGTATAGGAATGCCAGAGATTTCTGTGCATTAATTTTGTATCCTGCAACTTTTCCAAATTCATTGATTAGCTCTAGTAGTTTTCTGGTAGCATCTTTAGGATTCTCTATGTATAGTATCATGTCATCTGCAAACAGTGACAGCTTTACTTCTTCTTTTCTGATTTGGATTCCTTTTATTTCCTTTACTTCTCTGATTGCTGTGGCTAAACTTCCAAAACTATGTTGAATAATAGTGGTGAGAGTGGGCAACCTTGTCTTGTTCCTGATCTTAGTGGAAATGGTTTCAGGTTTGCACCATTGAGAATGATCTTGGCTGTGGGTTTGTCATATATGGCCTTTATTATGTTGAGGAAAGTTCCCTCTATGCCTGCTTTCTGCAGGGTTTTTTTTTTTATCATAAATGGGTCTTGAATTTTGTCAAAAGCTTTTCATGCATCTATTGAGATGATCATATGGTTTTTCTCCTTCAATTTGTTAATATGGTTTATCACATTGATTGATTTGGGTATATTGAAGAATCCTTGCATTCCTGGAATAAATCCCACTTGATCATAGTGTATGATCCTTTTAATGTGCTGTTGGATTCTGTTTGCTAGTATTTTGTTGAGGATTTTTGCATCTATGTTCATCAGTGATATTGGCCTGTAGTTTTCTTTCTTTGTGACATCCTTGTCTGGTTTTGGTATCAAGGTGATGGTGGCCTCGTAGAATGAATTTGGGAGTGTTCCTCCCTCTGGTATATTTTGGAAGGGTTTGAGAAGGATAGGTGTTAGCTCTTCTCTAAATGTTTGATAGAATTCGCCTGTGAAGCCATCTGGTCCTGGGCTTTTGTTTGTTGGAAGATTTTTAATCACAGTTTCAATTTCAGTGCTTGTGGTTGGTCTGTTCATATTTTCTATTTCTTCCTGATTCAGTCTTGGCAGGTTGTGCATTTCTCAGAATTTGTCCATTTCTTCCAGGTTGTCCATTTTGTTGGCATAGAGTTGCTTGTAGTTATCTCTCACGATCTTTTGTATTTCTGCAGTGTCAGTTGTTACTTCTCCTTTTTCATTTCTAATTCTATTGATTTGAGTCTTCTTCCTTTTTTTCTTGATGAGTCTGGCTGATGGTTTATCTATTTTGTTTATCTTCTGAAAGAACCAGCTTTTAGTTTTACTGATCTTTGCTATCGTTTCCTTCATTTCTTTTTCATTTTTTTCTGATCTGATTTTTATGATTTCTTTCCTTCTGCTAACTTTGGGGGTTTTTTGTTCTTCTTTCTCTAATTGCTTTAGGTGCAAGGTTAGGTTTTTTATTCGAGATGTTTCCAGTTTCTTAAGGTGGGCTTGTATTGCTATAAACTTCCCTCTTAGAACTGCTTTTTCTGCATCCCATAGGTTTTGTGTCGTTCTGTCTCCATTGTCATTTGTTTCTAGGTATTTTTTGATTTCCTCTTTGATTTCTTCAGTGATCACTTGGTTATTAAGTAGTGTATTGTGTAGCCTCCATGTGTTTGTATTTTTTACAGATCTTTTCCTGTAATTGATATCTAGTCTCATGGTGTTGTGGTCGGAAAAGATACTTGATACAATTTCCGTTTTCTTAAATTTACCAAGGCTTGATTTGTGACCCAAGATATGATCTATTCTGGAGAATGTTCTCTGAGCACTTGAGAAAAATGTGTATTCTGTTGTTTTTGGATGGAATGTCCTATTAATATCAATTAAGTCCATCTTGTTTAATGTATCACTTAAAGCTTGTGTTTCCTTATTTATTTTCATTTTGGATGATCTATCCATTGGTGAAAGTGGGCTGTTAAAGTCCCCTGCTATGAATGTGTTACTGTTGATTTCCCCTTTTATGGCTTTTAGCATTTGCCTTATGTATTGAGGTGCTCCTATGTTGGGTGCATAAATATTTACAATTGTTATATCTTCTTCTTGGATCGATCCCTTGATCATTATGTAGTGTCCTTCTTTGTCTCTTCTAATATTCTTTATTTTAAAGTCCATTTTGTCTGATACGAGAATTGCTACTCCAGCTTTCTTTTGGTTTCCATTTGCATGGAATATGTTTTTCCATCCCCTTACTTTCAATCTGTATGTGTCTCAAGGTCTGAAGTGGGTGTCTTGTAGACAGCATATATATGGGTCTTGTTTTTGTATCCATTCAGCCAATCTGTGTCTTTTGGTGGGAGCATTTAGTCCATTTACATTTAAAGTAATTATCGATATGTATGTTCCTATGCCCATTTTCTTAATTGTTTTGGGTTCGTTATTGTAGGTCTTTTCCTTCTGTTGTGTTTCTTGCCTAGAGAAGTTCCTTTAGCAGTTGTTGTAAAGGTGGTTTGGTGGTGCTGAACTCTCTCAGCTTTTGCTTGTCTGTAAAGGTTTTAATTTCTCCATCAAATCTGAATGAGATCCTTGCTGGGTAGAGTAATGTTGGTTGCAGGTTTTTCTCCTTCATCACGTTAAATATGTCCTGCCACTCCCTTCTGGCTTGCAGAGTTTCTGCTGAAAGATCAGCTGTTAACCTTATGGGGATTCCCTTGTGTGTTATTTGTTGTTTTTCCCTTGCTGCTTTTAATGTGCTTTCTTTGTATTTAATTTTTGACAGTTTGATTAATATGTTTCTTGGCGTATTTCTCCTTGGAGTTGTCCTGTATGGGACTCTCTGTGCTTCCTGGACTTGATTAACTATTTCCTTTCCCATATTAGGGAAGTTTTCAACTATAATCTCTTCAAATATTTTCTCAGTCCCTTTCTTTTTCTCTTCTTCTGGAACCCCTATAATTTGAATGTTGGTGCATTTGATGTTGTCCCAGAGGTCTCTGAGACTGTCCTCAGTTCTTTTTATTCTTTTTTCTTTATTCTGCTCTGCAGTAGTTATTTCCACTATTTTATCTTCCAGGTCACTTATCCATTCTTCTGCCTCAGTTATTCTGCTATTGATCCCATATAGAGTATGTTTCATTTCATTTATTGTGTTGTTCATCGTTGTTTGTTTCATCTTTAGTTCTAGGTTCTTGTTAAATATTTCTTGCATTTTGTGTATTCTATTTCCAAGATTTTGGATCATCTTTACTATCATTATTCTGAATTCTTTTTTAGCTAGGCTGCCTATTTCCTCTTCATTTGTTAGATCTGGTGGGTTTTTATCTTGCTCCTTCATCTGCTGTGTGTTTTTCTGTCTTCTCATTTTGCTTATCTTACTGTGTTTGGGGTCTCCTTCTTGCAGGCTGCAGATTCATAGTTCCTGTTGTTTTTGGTGTCTGTCCGCAGTGGCTAAGGTTGGTTCAGTGGGTTTTGTAGGCTTCCTGGTGGAGGGGACTAGTGCCTTTGTTCTGGTGGATGAGGCTGGATCTTGTCTCTCTGGTGGGCAGGTCCACATCTGGTGGTGTGTTTTGGGGTGTCTGTGCTCTTATTATGATTTTAGGCAGCCTCTCTGCTAATGGGTGGGATTGTGTTCCTGTTTTCCTAATTGTTTGGCATAGGGTGTCCAGCACTGTAGCTTGCTGGTCGTTGAGTGAAGCTGGGTGCTGGCGTTGAGATGAAGATCTCTGGGAGATTTTCGCTGTTTGCTATTATGTGGAGCTGGGAGGTCTCTTGTGGACCAGTGTCCTGAAGTTGGCTCTCCCACCTCAGAGGCACAGCACTGACTCCTGGCTGCAGCACCAAGAGCCTTTCATCCACATGGCTCAGGATAAAAGGGAGAAAAAGTAGAGAGAAAGAATTAGTAGAAGTAGGAAGAAAGAAAGAAAGGAAGGAAGGAAGGAAGGAAGAAGAAAAGAAGGAAGGAAGGAAAGAAAGAAAGAAGGGAGGGAGGGAGGGATGGTGGGAGGAAGGAAGGAAGGGAAGGAAGGAAAAAAGAAAGAAAGAAGATAAAGTAAAATAAAATAAAATATAATAAAGTTATTAAATTAAAAAATAATTATTAAGAAAAAAATCTTAAAAAAAACCCAAGAAAATGGACGGATAGAACCTTAGGACAAATAGTGGAAGCAAAGCTATACAGACAAAATCTCACCCAGAAGCATACACATACACACTCAGAAAAAGAGGAAAAGGGGAAAAAATCATAAATCTTGCTCTCAAAGTCCACCTCCTCAATTTGGGATGATTCGTTGTCTAAAGGAGGGAAGGAAGGAAAGAAAAGAAAGAAAGAAGATAAAATAAAATAAAGTTATTAAAATTAATTATTAAGAAAATAATTTAAAAAAAACGGACGGATAGAACCCTAGGACAAATGGTGAAAGCAAAGCTATACAGACAAAATCTTACACAGAAGCATACACATACACACTCAGAAAAAGAAGAAAAGGGGAAAAAATCATAAATCTTGCTCTCAAAGTACACCTCCTCAATTTGGGATGATTCGTTGTCTATTCATGTGTTCCACAGCTACAGGGTACATCAAGTTGATTGTGGAGCTTTAATCGGCTGCTTCTGAGGCTGCTGGCAGAGATTTTCCTTTCTCTTCTTTGTTCTCACAGCTCCCAGGGGCTCAGCTTTGGATTTGGCCCCGCCTCTGCGTGTAGGTCGCCGGAGGGCGTCTGTTTTTTGCTCAGACAGGACGGGGTTAAAGGAGCAGCTGATTCAGGGGCTCTGGCTCACTCAGGCCAGGGGGGTGGGGGGCACGGAGTGTGGGGGGCGGGCCTGCGGCGTCACAGGCCGTCGTGACCTTGCACCAGCTTGAGGCGCGCCTTGCGTTCTCCCTGGGGAGTTTTCCCTGGATCCCGGGACTCTGGCCGTGGCGGGCTGCACAGGCTCCCCGGAAGGGCAGTGTGGATAGTGACCTGTGCTCGCACACAGGCTTCTTGGTGGCGGCAGCAGCAGCCTTAGCATCTCCTGCCCGTCTCTGGGGTCTGCGCTTTTAGCCACGGCTCGCGCCCGTGTCTGGAGCTCCTTTAAGGAGCGCTCTTAATCCCCTCTCCTTGTGCACCAGAAAACAAAGAGGGAAGAAAAAGTCTCTTGCCTCTTCGGCAGCTCCAGACCTTTTCCCGGACTCCCTCCCAGCTAGCCGTGGTGCACTAACCCCTTCAGGCTGTGTTCATGCCGCCAACCCCAGTCCTCTCCCTGCGCTCCACCGAAGCCCGAGCCTCAGCTCCCAGCCCCGCCCGCCCCGGCGGGTGAGCAGACAAGCCTCTCGGGCTGGTGAGTGCCGGTCGGCACCGATCCTCTGTGCGGGAATCTCCCCGCTTTGGCCTCTGCACCCCTGTTGCTGTGCTCTCCTTTGTGGCTCCGAAGCCCCCCCCCCCCCGCCACCCGCAGTCTCCGCCCGCGAAGGGGCTTCCTAGTGTGTGGAAACCTTTCCTCCTTCACAGCTCCCTCCCATTGGTGCAGGTCCCGTCCCTATCCTTTTGTCTCTGTTTATTCTTTTTTCTTTTGCTGTACCCAGGTACGTGGGGAGTTTCTTGCCTTTTGGGAGGTCTGAGGTCTTCTGCCAGCGTTTAGTAGATGTTCTGTAGGAGTTGTTCCACGTGTAGATGTATTTCTGGTGTATCTGTGGGGAGGAAGGTGATCTCCGCATCTTACTCTTCCATCATCTTCCCGTCGTCCACCTTTGAAGTTTTTTAATGCTATCAAAATGTTATCTTTTAAATATTTTCATTGTTTAGCTTTCTTTTCTTGGTGTAAAGAAATATAATAGTCTATTAAAGATTTGCTTTACCAATGATTCATACTTCTTGCTAAATAAAATGATCCTACTAATTTATTATTATTTTTAAAAACAATTTCATCACGTGATTTTATGCCATCCGTGAATGGCAGTTTCTTTTTTTCTCAGTTAGTTTCGTCTTTTATATATATATTTTGTGGCTTACTGAATTTGTGCCTCCCAGAACAAGGCTCAAGAATGTTCATAGGAATTAAAAATATCCAGAACCCAACAAGGTAGAATTCACAGAGTGTAGCATTCAATAAAAAAAAAATTACTAGGTATGCAAAGGAGCAGGAAAGTATCAATAGAAAGAGGCCCAGAAGTTATACAGATGACAAAATTAGTGGAAAGTACATTAAACAGTTGTTATAACTATATTCTATATGTTCAAGAAGGTAGAAGAAATATTGAGCATATTAAGTAGAGCAATAGCACAAATAGAAAGGCAGAAATTAAAGTTCTAGAGATGGCAAGTATTGATATAATGTATGAAAAAATGTACACTAGTTAGCAGCAGATTAGTTAGTTCAGACTAAAAAATTAGTTAACCTCAAGACAGTAATAGAAAATGTTAATATCTCAAAGGAAGTACAGTGAGAAAAAAAGACAAAAAAAGAATAAAGTATCAGTGAACTATGGGACAGTTTGAGGTGGCTTAAATGTGTAACTGGAATCCTTGAAAGGAAATAAAGAGTGAGGGGACACAAAAAATAATTTTAAGAAATAAGGCTGAAAATTTCCAAACTTTGGTGAGAGCTAGAACCACATATCCATGAGACTTAACAAACCCATAGCACAAAAGACATCAAGGAAACTATGCCAAGGCAAATTATAATCAAATTGAATAAAATGGTAAAAAAGAAAAAAAATTCTTAAAAGCAGCCAGAGGAAAAGTATACATGACATTAAAAGGGATGAAGTTAAAAATGACTACCTTTCATGTTGGAAGTGATGCAAGTCAGAAGACAGCAGTGCAACATCTTTAAAGTATTGAAAGAAAACAGTTGTCAACCTATAATTCTACTTCAGGCTCAAATATCTTTCAAAAATGAAAACAAACTGAAAAGCTTTTCTAAAAACTTCTATTTATAAAATGAATAAGTCATGGGGATGTAATGTACAGCATGGTTACTATAGTTAATAATACTGTATTGAATATTTGAAAGGTGCTAAGAGAGTAAATCTAAAAAGTTCTCATTTCAAGAAAAAAATCTTTGTGGTGATGGGTGTTAACCTGACATTGTGGTAATCATGTTGTGATATGTATAAGTATCGAATCATTATGTTGCATACCTGAATCTAATGTAATGTTGTAAGTCAATTCTACCTCCATAAAAAAGAAGACCTTTTCATATATATAAAAGCTGAAATATTTATCTGCCGAAGACCTAGTGTGTAAGAAATGTTAAGGGAAGTCCTCTAGGCAGAGAAAAATGTTACCAGGTGGAATCTGGATCTGTATAAAGTAATGCAGAGTATCAAAGGTAACCATGTGGGTAAATATAAAAGGGTTTGTTTGATTTCTCATTTCATTGAAAGCCAAACATTTTACATGTGTTTGATTGCTGACAATTTATCTTTACAGAAAATAGTGGAAGCCAAGAGAGGAACTTCTATTCTGTTATTTTGAAGTTTAGAATTGTCAAAGAAGAGATTCTGGACATTGTTAGACACATACAAGAAATGTAGAAAATCCCTATTCCAAAATGATCAGCAGAAAACAAGAAACATTCCTGAGATCAGAGATTATATGAGTAAGAAGGTTACTCATACAATTATTATAGCCTAACAGGTTGACAGGAAGCCACTCTCACGAGTAAAATTCTGACGGTGCAGTTGGCTACACATTAAACCTTTTAGAGTTCAGATTTTAAAAGGGCATCTTAATGTTTGTGTATATAATTATTCATTCTTTCTCATTTCTGAAGAATGAGAAAGCTTAAGAGAATGCATATATAGAAAAGTTAAAGTAGCTAACAATTCGGGTGGAAAATATAGAAAGAATAGATAGGTAGATAATCTATAGAGAGAATATAAACAGATGTTAAACACTGGGGAAGTTTGAACATACCTGTCAGATCATAAAAGGGCATGTACAAAACATTGGAAATGTGTCCATACTACACACTTGGGAAATAATGATTGGATAAATGAATAGAAGAGAGAGGCATAGAAGTATAATCTAGGAAGTTTAAAGAGAAGAACAATTTATTGTAAAAAATGCTAAAGAAAATTAAAATGACTTTGTATAAGTTTGGTTTGGCAAAAGAATTGCTAAGAAGATACAAGAATCCTGTAGGGGTGGGGTAGATGATATAGGGATAGCAGAGCCATTGAATTACTAAACTGGATTGGACTCTTCTATCAGAGAAAATGATTTTCATCCCAGAAAGTGTGGAACACACGTGCTTCATAGGAAATTGAACACTAATATACCTATGGTGGTAATGTAAGAGTACCCTAGTACTTAAAAAAATTTTTTTAATGAAATGCTTCACAAATTTGCATGTCATCCTTGCACAGGATGATAATATCTGTATTGTTCCAACTTTAGTATATTTGCTATTAAAGTAAGCACCCTAGTACTTTAAATTAGTTAAAAACTTTAGCTGTAGCTGAAATACATCTCATTGTAATGAAAGAACAGCTGTGAAATCATTATCAGTAATCTTTTAGTAATGCTGCAGATTTATAGGCATATCAGAAAAATGGAAACAAATAAAGGTTTTTCTTATTTAAACAAAAATTATTAAAATTTCACAAAGTAAGATTTTCATAAATTCTTATAAAATTTTAAATTGCTGTTAGTAAAGTTGCAGGATATAATTAACATTCAAAAATCAGTGGCATTTTTACACACTAACAACAGCTGTCCAAAAAAGAAATTAAGGAAACAATCCCATTTACAATAGAATGAAAAATACTTAGTAATAAATTTAACCAAGGAAGAGAAAGGTCTGTACACTTGACAACTATAAAACATTGATAAAAAAAATTGAAGAAGGCACAAATAAATGGCAAGATAGCCCATGTTCATGGATTGGAAAAATTAATATTGTGAAAATGTCCATACTACCCAAATGATATACAGATTCAGTGCCATCTCTATCAAAATTCCAATGGCATTTTTCACAGAAATAGAAAAAAATTCTAAAATTTATATGGAACCATAAAAGATCTCAAATAGCCAAAGCAATCTTGAGCAAAAAGAACAGGAGGCCTCACACTACCTGATTTTAAAATACACTACAAAGCTATAGTGATAAAAACAGTTTTGTACTAGCATAAAAACAGACATATAGACCATTGGAACAGAATAGAGAGCCTCAGAAATGCATCCATATATTTTCTTCCAAGAACACTCGATGAAGAAGACAGTCTCTTCAGTAAACTGTGCTGGGAAAACTGGATATCCACATGCAGAAGAATGAAACTGAACTTTTATCACACACTATATAAAAAAATCAAGCCAAGATTAATTAGAGACTTAAATGTAAGACCTGAAACTGTAAAACGATTAGAAGAAAACACAGGGAAAAAGCTTTTTGACACTTATCTAGACAATAAATTCTTTACATATGACCCCAAAAGCACAACTAACAAAAGCAAAAATAAACAAATTGGATTGCATCAGACTATAATAAAAAGCTTCTGTACAGTAAAGGAAACCATCAACAGAGTGAGTGGGAAAAGAATATTTACAAACCATGCATCTGATAAGGCGTTACTATCCAAAATATATAAGAAACTCAAACAGCTCAAGAGCAAGAAAACTAATAGTCTGATTTAAAAATGGACAAAGCATGTGAATGGACATTTCTTAAAAGAAGACATACAAATGGCCAACAGGTATATGAGAAAATGCTCAACATCACTATTGAGGGAATGCAAATAAAAATCACAATGCCGTATCATCTCACATCTGTTAGAATGGGCATTCTCAGACAAGAGATAAGTGTTGGTGAGGATATGGAGAAAAGGAAACCCTTGTGCACTGTTGGTGGGAATGTAAATTGGTACAGCCATTGTGGAAAACAGTATGGAGATTCCTCAAAAAATTAAAAATGAACTACCATATGATCCAGCAATCTGACTTGTGATCATATATCTAAAGGAAATGAAGTCAGTATATTGAAGAGATACCTGCTGTTCCATGTTCATTGCAGCATTATTCACAGTGGCTGAGATGTGAATCAGTGTATGTGTCTATAGAAAGATGAATGGATAAAGAAGATGTGGTGTGTGTGTGTAAACACCCAAACGCCACATACAGGGGAATACTATTCAGCCTTAAAAAAGAAGGAAATCCTGTCATTTGCAACAACAGGGGTGAAGAACACCTGAAGAACATTATGCTAAATCAAATAATGAAATAAGCCGAATGCAGAAAGACAAATACTGCATGATTTCATTTATATATGGAATCTAAAAAAATAGAACTCAAAGAAGCAGAGTAGAATGATGGTTGTCAAGGGTTGAGGGGTGAAGGAAAGGGGGAGATGTTGGTCAAAGGATACAAAGTTTCAATGCAGGATGAATAAGTTCTGGAGATCTAATGTATAGTGTGGTGACTATAGTTAATAATACTGCATTGTATACTTGAAATTTGCTAAGAGAGTATATCTTACATGTTTTCACTACACACATGAGTTAAAACTATCATCAAGCTGAGAAAAAATAATGCAAATTTAGCTATATGATTGAAAGTAATATCTCTCTAAAACACATCATGTCATGGTACTGCCTTTTTTTTTTTTTTTTTTTTGCGTTACGCGGGCCTCTCACTGTTGTGGCCTCTCCCGTTGCGGAGCACAGGCTCCGAACGCGCAGGCTCAGCGGCCATGACTCACGGGCCTAGCCGCTCTGCGGCATGTGGGATCTTCCCGCACCAGGGCACAAACCCACGTCCCCTGCATCGGCAGGTGGACTGTCAACCACTGCGCCACCAGGGAAGCACGGTACTGCCTTTTAATAAGCTCCTTTTGCCTAAAATTCTGTGCCTTCTATCAGGTATAGGAAGAAATTTAAGTCTAAGAACAATGTCCTTTTCATAATCTGTTGTCTACCTAGTTTTCTAAACTCCTATCTTAGCATTGCTATAATTTCCCTTCACTCCAAGCTCAAAAATGCCTTTAAGGGGCTTCCCTTTAAACATATCATGCCACTCCCTTCTGACCTGCAGAGTTTCTGATGAGAAATTAGCTGAAATCTTATGGGAGTTCCCTTGTATGTTATTTGTCATTTTTCCTTTGTTGCTTTTAATATTTTCTTTTTGTCTTTAACTTTTGTTAATTTGATTACTATGTGTCTCAGCCTGTTTCTCCTTGGGCTTATCCTGCCTGGGACTCTCTGCACTTCCTGTACTTGGGTGACTATTTCCTTTCCCATGTTAGGGAAGTTTTTCAGCTATTATCTCTTCAAATATTTTCTCAGGTCCTTTCTCTCGTCTCCTTCTGGGACCCTTATAATGCTAATGTTGGTGCATTTAATGTTGTCCCAGAGGTCTCTTAGACTTTTTTCATTTCTTTTCATACTTCTTTTTTATTCTGTTCTGTGACAGTGATTTCCACCACTTTATCTTCCACGTCACTTGTCCGCTCTTCTGCCTCAGTTATTCTGCTATTTATTCCTTGTAGTGTATTTTTCATTTCACTTATTGTATTGTTCATCTCTATTTGTTTGTTCTTTAGTTCTTTTAGGTCTTTGTTAAACATTTCTTGCATCTTCTTGATCCTTGCCTCCATTCTTTTTCCAGGATCCTGGATCATCTTCACTATCGTTATTCTGAATTCTTTTTTCTGGATGATTGCCTATCTCTAATTCACTTACTTGTTTTTCTTGGGTTTTATCTTGTTATTTCATCTGGGACATATTCCTCTGCCATTTCATTTTGTCTAACTTTCTGTCATTGTGGTTTCTATTCCGTAGGCTGCATGATTGTAGTCTTCTTGCTTCTGCTGTCTGCTCTCTGGTGGATGAGGCTATCTAAGAGGCTTGTGCAAGCTTCCTGATGGGAGGGACTGGTTTTGGGTAGATCTGCATCTTGTCCCTCTCATGGGCAGGGCCATGCTCAGTAAAAATTTAATCTGCTTATCTGATGGGTGGGGCTGTGTTCCCTCTCTTTTGGTTGTTTGGTCTGAGGCAACTCAGCACTTGCGCCTACAGACTGTTTGGTGGGGCTGATTGTGCTCTCTGCGAGTGCTCACACCAGAGTACTTCCCAGAACTGCTGCTGCCAGTGTCTTTGTCCCCGCAGTGAGGCACAGCCCCCCCCACCTCTGCAGGAGACCCTCCAATACTAGCAGGTAGGTCTAGCCCAGTCTCATGGGGTCACTGCTTTTTACCCCTGGGTCCTGGTGAACACAGGACTTTTTGTGCACTCTCCAAGTGTGGAGTTTCTGTTTCCCCCAGCTCTGTGGAAGTCCCACAGTCAAATCCCATTTGCCTTCCAAGCCAGATTCTCTGGGGACTCCTCTTCCCATTGCTGGACCCCCAGGCTGGGAAGCCTGACATGGGGCTCAGGACTTTCACTCCCATGGGAGACCTTCTGTGGTATAATTGTTTTCCGTTTTGTGAGTTGTCAACCGAGCGAGTATGGGATTTGATTTTATCGTGATTGCATCCCTTCTACCATCTCGTTGTGGCTTCTTCTTTGTCTTTGGATGTAGAGTATGTTTTTTGGTAGATTCCAGGCCCTATTCATTATCCATATATTGTTCATATGTCACCCTCCTTGGAAATCTTTCATTGATCACATTTTCTCCCTGCTTCCACCCGACTGTCCCTGCCTTTTTGATGTCATTGTATTTTGCATATCCTCAGATTTCAGTTTAGTGGAATTAATTACTCTATTTTGGTTTAGTATTGTTTTAAGGTACACAGTACAATTTTAAGATGAGAACAAATGGCAACAACAATGGAAACAAAAGAAACTAGAAAAAAGTATGATTAACAATTTTAAGGTAGGAATTGTTATGTAACTAATTTGACATTTGATTTCCTGAATTACTGACACATTAACTCTTTTATGTTTCATTATATGTCAACTTTGTATTTATTGAATTTTTATATTTTTGGACATTAATGCTTTTCAGCTTTCTAATTTTTATTGAAACTTATTTTTTTCAGATATTTGTTTCCTAGGTAAACATTCCTAAAGAAGTTTGTTTTCTATGTTAAAATCTGTTTTTATTCTTCTTCCTTATTAAGAGAGAATTCTCTGGGGTTGTTTTGTATTTCTGCCCATCTTTGTTTATGACTGTCTTTTCAAGGATGATTGTATAGCACATAGCTTTGGAAGATAGAGATAGTGTCTCCTCTCAAGCAGAGGGCAGGCATGCTTACTCTGATTATGAAAGATTCAGGTTCCCTAAGCTCACAGGTTTTCTTCTGAAACAAAGCCCATTGCTTTGTACAAGTATCCATTTTGCTCCATCTGCCTTGCCTTCATTAGGATTGCGGGCAAGGAGGACAGACGCAAGCATGATGACGCTCATGCTCTGAATTATTGTATGAGGAATAAGGTCCTTTGTTTCTGTCTCAGGAATCTCATGTCTTTTGCCAGCATCAGAGAAACTGTGGCAGGTTAACTTGTTAGCTTGAGGTAGATAAAAATCTCAGACTCTTCATAGTTCTTACATCTATATATCCTTAACTTGTAGACCTTTTTTAAAAAATATTTTTTGCTCCCAGAGGCCCCAGAATTACATATGATAGCCTCCCCAAAATAGCACTCTGGTTTCTGTCAATTTAATTTGTTTTCTGTTAAATTCACCAGTTTATTATTGAGATGCAAACATAAGAACAAGTTTAACATGTCCATACACACTCTAAAACATCTTCATTTTTCTAGATTGCTAGATTTTCTAAATTGCTAGATTTAATTTTGAGTATTCTTTTTCTGTCATTAACCTTTGACATATGTTTTTTAACTTTTATAGTGTGATATCTGTCTATCATGTGGTAGAAAACACATAGTGTTAAATTTACCATCTTAACCATGTTTAAGTGTTGATATAAGTATATTTTAAATGCATAATGAATGTTAGTAGTTTTTAGAATACTTGTATATTTTTAAAATGTACTATGAGTTCATTATTCTGAGTAACATTATATTTAGATAAAACAAATTATTAAAATTATGTTTCAAGAAAAAATTTTAAAAAGCCCTCATTATAAATAGTCTTTATTCTCTATTGCAGATATTGAGACAGTATAGCACAGTGATTATGAGTATGATCTCTGGTGGCAGAGTTTGTGAGAATATTTTCTTGCTTTGCACTGACCTTGTGAAATTTATTTGAACTCTTTATGCCTTAGTAATATGGAGATCATAATAGAACATACCTCAAAACATTATTATGAATACTAAATGAATCAGTACATGTAAAATAATTTAAATAGCTTCTGGCACATGGTAAGGACTCAGTAAGTCATGTTATTATTATTGACAATTGAAAACTACCCATAGGTATAACTCAGACACTAGTAGTTTATATAAAATTTGAGAAACTATAATCAAGAGTGAAAGATATACCCTAAAAACATATGAGTTTTAAAAATCCAGTCTGATAAACTTTGTGTTTAACAGTAGTATTAATCCATTTATAGTTAATGTGATTACTGATATATTTGTGCCTATATGAACCGTATTATTTCATATATTCTATCAGCCCACTTGTTTTAGCATTTTTTCTTACCTCACCTTTTTTGAATTAATCAAATATTTTATATTTTTCCATTTCATCTACCTCTATTACATTTTTCTTATGCATTGTTTTACTATTCTTTTAGTAGTTACCATAAAAATTACAATATACATCCTTTACTTTTTGCAGTCCAATTAAAAGGATTACTTTTACCACTTTCCCAATAATGCTAACTTAGAACATTTTAGCTCTGTTTTGCTATCTCCTATTTTTGTTTAATTATTGTCATATATTTTAAGTTTCCTTATATTTAAACTCTTTGAATATTATTGTTTTGTATAGTCAATATTTCTTCACACATTTAACCTTTCTGTTGTGCTTCATTTCTTTCTGCATTTCCATATGGAATCATTTTTCCTCTGCCTGAAAAACTCCCTATGTCATTTTTTATTTTGGGGACAAAGATTTCTATGTTGGTAGTTATTTTCTTTCAGCACTTTAAACATGTTATTCCATTGCTTTAGGCCTTATGTGATTTCTATTGAGAAGTAAGTTGTCATACTTATTGTTTCTCTTTTGAAAGCAATTATTATTATTTGGTCTTTGTATTTTATGTGTCAAGAGTGTGGTTTTCTTTTTTTTATTAATTTTTATTCATTCAACATTGCTTTACAATGTTGTGTTAGTTTCTGCTTTACAGCAAAGTGAATCAGCTATACGTATACATATATCCCCTCTTTTTTCGATTTCCTTCCCATTTAGGTCATCATAGAGCATTGAGTAGAGTTCCCTGTGCTATACAGTATGTTCTCAGTTATCTATTTGATACATAGTAGTGTATATATGTCAATCCCAATCTCCCAATTCACCCCACCCCACCCCTTTCCCTGCTTGGTGTCCATATGTTTGTTCTCTACGTCTATGTCTCTATTTCTGCTTTGCAGATAAGTTCATGTGTACCGTTTTTCTAGATTCCACATAAGTGATATTATACGATATTTATTTTTCTCTTTCTGACTTACTTTACTTGGTATGACAGTCTCTAGGTGCATCCATGTCCCTGCAAATGGCACAATTTTGTTCCTTTTTATGGCTGAGTAATATTCCATTGTATATATGTACCACAACTTCTTTATCCATTCCTCTGTTGATGGACATTTAGGTTGCTTCCATGTCCTGGCTATTGTAAATAGTGCTGCAATGAACATTGGGGTACATGTATATTTTCAAATTATGATTTTCTCTGGGTATATGCCCAGGAGAAGGATTGCTGGGTGATATGGTATGTTTACTTGATTGAGGTTTGCAGAGCCTTTGAATCCCTGGATTGATGTCTTTCATCAATTTTAAACAATTCTTGACTATTATATGTTCATATATTTCTTCTGTTACATTCTGTCCTGCTTGTCTTTCTGGGATGCTAATAAATAAGTATGTTACACCTATGCCCCATACCCCCAACATGTCTTATAAGCCCTCTGTATTATGTCTCCTTTTTCTCTTTGTGCTTCAGTTAGGTATTTTCTACAGAGCTATCTTTCAATTCACAAAATTTTTTTTTCAACTGTTTCAATTGTTATTAAATCATTCTATTGAGTTCTTAATTTCAGATATTCTGTTTTTCAGTTCTAGAGTGGCTATTTCATTATTTCTTATGATTTCCCTTCTCAGGAGGAAGTCTCCATGATTTAAAGCATTTTTTTCAAAAATTTTTCCCCTATGTTTTCTTTTTTTTTACATTAAAAATTGATTATCTATATATTTCTCTGCAGAGAGAGTAGGACATAAGTTATACATGAGCAAAAGTTAGTAAGAGAAAACAATATAAAATCTAGAAAATCAACAAAGCTAAAAGGTGGTTCTTGGAAATTTCTAGTACATTTTATAACTCCTTGGCATAACTGATCAAGAAACAATGAAAGAAGGTACAGACTTCTAATATCAAGAATAAAAAAAGTGTCGACATTACATATCATACAGATATTATCAACACAAAATAATACAAATGTATGATATTTATTTTGAACATTTGATGTAATGGAACAGAAAAATAGAAAAAACTAATTGTACAATATCTATAGTTAGTCTTCTCACATAGAAAATCTAGGATTAGATGACTTGCTATAAGAATTCTACCAACCAATTAAGGAAGAATTTTTGAATCTTAAAGGAATTGTTTGAATATTTCCTTTGAATATTTGAGCAGGAATATTTCCCAACTCAGTTTATGATGCTAGCAAAATTCTAATTCCCAAATCTGACAAATATATTTGAATAAACGGAAAAAAATCCTGTTCCATCTCTTTTACAAGCATAGATACAAAATCCTAAACAAAATATTGCCAACATTAATCAGTGGTTTGTGGAAAGGGAAAAATCACTATCAGTTTGTATTTATTGCAAGAACACATGGTCAGTTTAACGTTTAAATATATGACAAAAAAATTTATTAATATTTGGTTCTTCCTCCCAATGTTGGGACATGCTTATTCATCCCGTCTTTTAAAATAGTTGTCGTAAATTTACATTCCCATATTTCATTATGAATTTCACAATCAAAATACATTTGCTTATCTTGTTAAAAATCTCAGTCATATAACTGTCCTGATAATTCTTTCTTGAAAACTATTTCAATTGCAACAAATAAAGGAAAAAAACTGTTAATTTTTCTTCTCATTTATATATTTTGAGTAATATAAAACCAACAATCCACTCACAGTTTTAGTGGGCATAAACTCCCAGCCAGAGGTTACATTTCCCAAAAGTCTTTGAAGCTGCATGTGGCAATTTGACTCACTTTGGGCTATTCAAAGATGAGTAGAAGTGATGTGTGCAACATTCTGCTCACACTATTTTAAAAATAAATTTGATTTCCCTTCACTTTTTCTTTTGCCCTTCTTACAGGCTAGAGCAATGATTGATATGGCCATAGTGTCAAAGCTGACCATGTTGATGAGGACAATACCAAGGGTAGGGAGAGGGAGTAGGAAAGAAACAAATAGAATAAACCTAGTTTCTTTCACGGCATTTTAGATCTGAGCAGCCTGCTCACCCTATGTTTTCTTGAACAAATTAATCATAGTTATTTTAAAGTTCTGTCTGCCAACTCCAGTATCTGGATCACCTATGGGTCTGTTGTTATTTTATGTGATTTTTTCTCTTGATATTTGATCATGCAGGTCTGTCTTTTGGCATGTCCCATAATTTTTAATAGAGTGCTAGATATTGTATATAATACAGAGACTTTAATAGTGTTATCTTCTGCTAGAGAGATTTCATACTTTTTTCTGCAAAGCAGGTAGAAGTCAAAGGAGATCACCTTAATTTAATCATGGCTGTGGCTATTACAGTTTTTCTAGGGCTTAGTTTACCTCTTTTTTGTTCATTTTTATAAAGTATTGTTCTCTGGGGATTTCAACTGTGAGCCTGACATGTTTAACCATCCCCACCCCCGTGTTCTGAACTGTAATCTTTAATGACTCTGTGTCTCAGAGTTTTAACTTAGAGTTTTAGGGTCACCTTGCTCCCCACCCCTTTGCAAACATCTTGATAGGGAAACAGACCATGTATTTTGAGGCTCCTCAAATCTGCAGTTTTGTTATGTGGCCCAACAAGACCACAACAAGCTTATTTTCCAGCTCCTTAATGGCAGCCTTCTGCCAGGTCTAAACCCAGATTCTTTCTCTGTTGCCTGTTTATCGGCAAATGTCCCAGGAAAAAAGCATCTGCAGATTGATCGCTAAACTTTCAGAGGTTCTATCCTCTTCAGAATCTTAGCCCCCCCTTGTCTGTACTGGCAGTTCATAGAGTTGGAAGCATTCATAGCCCTATGAAGACTTTATAGAATTTTGTTGTATTTTATCTGGATTTATAACAAATCATATTTATAACAAAGAAAAAATATGGATTTCATTTTGTTATATTTTATATGGATTTATTTGGTTAAAATGTGGTCTTATGCAAACTACTCATTCCCTCTAAAGCCAAAGTCATTTCTTGAGCTTGTTAATTTCTACTACTAAACAGTAAAAATTGTAAAACGCTTTTGAACTTATTTCATAATTTCTAATACCATATACATGATAATAATAAAATTATTATGCAAGTAAATTATTTTTCAGCTTCAATAAATTTAAAAATCACATGAAGTAATAATGATGGCTCAGATGCTCTATATTTGAAGGATTTCACATTTCTACATGATGTGAAACCGTGATTTTTCTGTTTGTGAAAGTGATAGAATCTACCTATTTTCTTTTGAGTGGCTATGTAGCAATAAAACATGAGGAAAAGAGAAGTACCAGCTTCAGCATTTAGGGTAGTGAAGCATATAGTTTCAAAGATACAGTATGTGAGAGATGAATTTTTTAGTAGATCAATGTTCCTGAAAAAAAAGAACAAAGAAAGAAATACCTAGCTATTCTTCTAGGTGTTAAATCCTGAAGTATTAAATATGAATATCAAATTCTGAAATAAAAACAGTGAAGTGTATAAAAATGGGAAAATAAATCCTCATCCTTTTTGTATATACAAAGAATGTTACTGCTGGTTATATGGTTTAAATTATTAAATGAATACAAATGGCTAAATTGTATAATAAATCAGAAGGAGTATAATAGCACAAGGATTAACTAATTGCTAATTAAATTTTTAGATTATCAGCTTCCTCTAGCCTATTAATTTGCATCTTCACTGCATATAAGGAATTATGTTTAAGAGAGTGTGGATCATTTTGCTTAGAAAATTTATTAATCCAGGATTGCCACATAATCAATTTAAATAGTTATTGTTAATATATTTCTATTTCATGTATTAATAATTAGTTGTTAACAAATAATACTGTATAATTGACCAAATATCTTATATATTTTTGATATTACAACCTGCTAGTTATGAATCAGGACAAGAATTGTTTCTGAATTTGACATTAGAGTATAGCTAATAACTTGCCCCTAATATGTTTAAATAATGTATGCAGATCCATCTTACTTTCGTAGAGGTTCATGTAATCAACCCTTTTCCCATTTTAATATCTCATTGATTTAACGTCTTTTACTATATTCCATTTAAAAGTTTTTTAAAATAAATACATGTATATCTCTATTTAGTGACAGAGCCATATTAATGAGCTTATTGTACATTTATTAATCATGACCTTTGTATTGATAAAAATAAAATAAGTGATATACTTCTTTCAAAATTTTTTTTTTTAATTCACAGGCCTGTGAAATTTCTGATGAACTACCTAACTTGACTAATCGATATGCTGCTTTCTCGTCAAGAACAGAAAGAACTACTAAAGTATCAGATATGGTAAGAAGGCTTTTCTATGACCACATGTATTTGTAATCTAGGAATCATGGAGGAGACTGAATAACATAAGCATTATATTAGGACCTGAGAGAGGTACCTGGTAGCCTGCTGTAATATCTTCAGCTAGTATGCTACTTCCATATTTTTAAAGTTCAATGAAATTCTTGAAGCTAAGCAGAAGTCTAGCATTTCTCTGTGAGAAAAATATTATGTGGAACATCTCCTTAAGGGTCAGAGAGCATTCATTAGGCCATATAGACAAACTCAACTTGTGTTGTATATGAAGTGGAAGGTTTGTTTACTTTAGGTGCAACTCAGTTTCCTCATAAGTGCAAATATTTTCCCTTTTCAGTTTGAATCTATCTTGAGACTTAAGACTTTTCAGTGACATTTTTTATCCCTGTTAATCTGTATTTTAAATTGTGTTGATAAGAATTTTGCTACCTCAATTTCCATTTTTTATAAATAACTAATATTGAATAAATTGAAATAAGTAAAGCATGTGAAATTTAAAACTGTATACTTAACTATTTCATTCAGATTAAACTTATTAACAGATCAAAGTGAAATTTAAAGATAAAAGGTTAGACTTATGTGTACAGGTATTGTTAAAATAAATTTTTTATAGAAATTGGACTGTTATTATAAGATATTGTTAGTAACAAATGACCAAAACAGGATCATTAACCAGGTCGTAAAATGTAGCCAGTCAACCGAGAAGCAGAATTGCTGAACTAAAATTCTACTAGGTACACAATGCCAAGAGTTCATTTACAGTGTTTTCAATGGTGAAGTAAATGGTACAAGATTAGGAAGAACTCATGTAAGTGAAGTACAAATGCAGTGCTAGTTAAGTTAATACAGCTGTGAATGTCTAGGAACTCATAGGAATTAGATTAATTTGATGAGAGTCCTTAAGGAAGGGACTTATTTTTTTTCTGAGACATTAATTGACTGAATCTGAGAGATGGAGTCAAAATTAGCATCAGGTTCTATGAGACTTTTTGTGGCTATAAGTTCAAAAGATAGTTTAGAATCATCTAGCAGTGTCTTGACATTTAAGAGATTTTCATAATTGTTAAATAAATTTGTTGTTTTAGTAGATTATTTATTAATCTTGAGGAATTTTAGGGTTGTGTTGTGTTTCTCAAGTGAATCATTGTTATACACACCTTTGGATCCATGGTGAAGTATGTCATAAGTAATTTATTACTAATATAACGCTTTACTTCTCTTGTAATATAGTAGCTACTAGGAAAAAACAATGCAAATTTCTGAAGGTACCCATAGGAATGCACATGTATAAGTTACACTTTATGTTTGTAGTGAAAAAAGATGATAGAGATCTGTTCTAAAGGAAGATGAGTTGCCTACCGATTGTTTTTACCTAACTTACATTTTCCTCTTTTATCTTTGTCTCTCACTGCATCTGGAAATTCCTTTTTATTATTTATTTATTTATTATAATTTTTATTGGGGTATAGTTGATTTACAATGTTGTGTTAGTTTCAGGTGTACAGCAAAGTGAGTCTGTTATACATATAGGTATATCCACTCTTTTTTAGATTCTTTTCCCATATAGGCCATTACAGATTATTGAGTAGAGTTCCCTGTGCTATACAGTAGGTTCTTATTAGTTATCTATTTTATATTTAGTAGTGTATATGTGTCAATCCCAATCTTCCAATTTGTCCCTCCCGCCCTACATACCCTCTGGTGACCATAAGTTTATTTTTTACATCTGTAACTCTATTTCTGCTTTGTAGATAAGTTCGTTTGTAGCCTTTTTTTAGATTCCACATATAAGCAATATCATATGATATTTGTCTTTCTCTGTCTGACTTCACTTAGTATGATAATCTCTAGGTCAATCCATGTTGCTGCAAATGGCATTATTTCACTCTTTTATTGGCTGAGTAATATTCCATTGTATATATGTACCACATCTTCTTTATCCATTCCTCTGTTGATGGACACGTCTTGGCTTCCACGTCTTGGCTATTGTGAATAGAGCTGCAGTAAACATTGGGGTGCATGTATCTTTTTGGATTATGGCTTTCTCTGGATGTATGCCCAGTAGTGGAATTCCTGGATCATATGGTAGCTCTATGTTTAGTTGTTTAAGGAACCTCCATACTGTTCTCCATAGTGGCTGTAGCAGTTTACATTCCCACCGAAAGTGTAGGAGGGTTCCCTTTTCTCCACATCCTCTCCAGCATTTATTGTTTGTAGATTTTTTGATAGCATTGTCCTTTTTTCCCCTCAAGAAACACTTGCATTTAAAAGGATTGGTTGGTACTCAGCTTACCCAAGAAGCAAAATAGTTTAGTCACATAGAACTCTTTGGTTTTTGAATCCCTTCCATAAATGAGAATACCCTTCAAACATGTGGGTGTATGATCTGTATCTAGTGAAAAATTCAAATTATTGATCTCAAACTTTTAAAATAATGGAATTAATTTTATAATTTTCACATCAAATAAAAATATTAGAAAATTTACCTCCTATATATTTACATTTTATATATATGGACATGGTGCAATCTTGAAGGAGGGCATATAGTTTAATTTTCAACATGTTACATAAAAGTTTTACATAAAAATATTTAAAAATCCAGACTTCTGTTTCATGTGAAAGACAGAGCATATATATACATCTCCCTTCTTTTTACAAGGTCCCAATGAAATAACTTTTTTAAAAACTATGATATAAGGATTAGTTGAATATAAAAAGACAAAGAGATTGAAAATATTAATGGAGGCTAGACACAAGCCAAACATCTGATTATTAGGCATTCCAGGAGCAGAATGCTAGGATGGTAGTTTGCAGTATTTGATGTAAAAAACAGTAAGTTATCTTGAACAGAAAAAAACACGTGTCTTCAATTAGAAGAGCTCAACAAAATACCATAGAGGACAAATTTTCAAAGATATGTATTCTTCTCACATTCTTTTGCGTTTTCAGAAGACTAGAAATAAAGAAAATACCCTTGAAGCTTCCACAGAGAAAAGTAACTGGGTCACCTACAATGGGATGAGAAACATACTGATATCAACACTTTCTCAGCAGCATTAGAGATATTTCAGAACTAGGAAATGGTAGGATAATATTTTCTAAAATTTCTAAGAGGAAATAATTTTGGGTAAAGAATTCTGCCTCTACCCAAAATTTCAATTAAATGAATCAAGAAAATAATTTTCTGACATGCAAGAGCTTGGAAAGTTTAGTATCTTCACAACCCCATATGTGAAGATGCTCTAGCAAAAAAAAAAAAAAAAAAGAAAGAAGAAAAAGGTGACATAAACATATAAACATATAAACATAGAGAATAGAAACTCAGCATTTCTGGATGAAGTAGAGAAAAGTGGAAACAAATTAATAAAGAAGGCATTTTTAGTTCATGCTTGGGACATTCTTCAAGAGTCAGGGGTTTTGTGACCACAGAATTTTATTTACTCCTCTATGTGTTTCACTGCACTAGTTGGTTCAGTGGGGAATAATCATGATATTCTAAATGCTGTTTTAATATTGTTGATTTGAAATCAATCTATACACATTGCAGAAGATTTAATTATAGTACAACAATATAAATATTAGAAATCTTAATATCATTAATAAAATCAGGAGGTGAAAGGTAGGAGGCAGTGAAATATGGCAATTCTCTTATTTCATAGTGCAGAGTTAACAGATATTGTCAAAAATTGACAAATTACAGTATAAGTCCTTATATTAAATTTGTAATGGTAAATACAAAAAAACCCCACACACCTCAAACTGAAAAAACTCAATTACCATTAAAATAAATTATTTCTGGGACTGGAACCAGGGAGAGGTTAAGAGGACAATTTTACCATTTATTTTAGACACTTGCATATGATTTGATTTTTATTCATGATGTGAAGATATTATTTTAAAATAAAAGTAAAAATAATACTCTTGAGTTTATGAGGAGCATGCATTTGGAATGGCATTATGACATACTGGTGCCTGTACTGACTCATTCTCTGCAAACAACCAAAATTCTAGGTAAAATAGAAACAAAACATATTCACAAATGCTTCCAAGATTTAGAAAGAGAGGAGTACACAGGCTAAGTTAAGGAGGGACCCAGAGTGGCAAGTAGAGCACTGAAGCCAGCTGTCACCCTGAGGACATTTGCCAAACTAGGTGACCTTGAGTTTTAATTTGTATAGCCTCAGAGACCTCCAGAGAATGAAAGAGAGCCTAAGACTCTCTCACAGTGATTAGTCTCAAAAAGATTCTTAATACAGTTAAGGCTCCAGAGGGCAACCTAGGCACGTTAGGAGTGAAATGCAAATAAATCTCCCCTTCTTACACACCAAAGGACTTTAAGGAAGATTGTTAGTGTTGAACTTTTTGGTGTTGAATGTGTGTTAGGGGAATCACCCCTGAGATCCTGTTACATTTCACCTTCATTTAATGGTTACAGATATTAATGAAATGAATTTTATTAATAAAAATAAGAGCTAATGCTTATAATGTGCTTGTTCTATGCCAGGGACCATTTCAAATGTGTATTAACTCACCTGAGTACTATAATAATGGCCATCTTTAAAAATGTGGAAACTGAGTTTAAAGTCTAAATGGCAGTCAGAATTCACACCGAGGCAGTCCATCAATAGAATCCACTCTTTTTTTTTTTAGAATCCACTCTTTTAAGAGTCTTTCTGTGTTACTCCCCTTTGGGCTGAAGAATTAGGCTTAACTAAAATAAATATGACAATAAAATAAATATGACAATATAGTAAATGATTTTTGTGATTTAAAACAAAAGAGATATGACTGTAAAGATCTCAGACATTATTATAAGGGATAGAACTTTTTTTTTTGAAATGCAATTTCTGTTTAGCAGAAACTGATGAGGATTCAGCGTCATGAAACAGTAGTGAAGTTAATAACTTTCCTCTAGTCATTCAGACCAAAAATTAACTAATGACTATTTAGTGGAAAAATCACTGGAAGAATTTGATGTACTTTCTTATATTGAGGCATGGCTCAGAAAGGGGCCTCATTTGATTAGTGACAATTGGTCTCAAAAAATATAACAAAAAATTATACTAATATTTTATAAAAATTAATAAATGACTTGAAATATATTAGAATTATTTGCTGAACAGTTGCACTACAAATTTTATCACTTGATATAGAGTTTTATAATACTTAGAGTTGAGAATGAAGGGAATTTTAAAAATAAATTTTGATTTATATATTTATTTATCTATTAGTTTATATTCATTTGATTTGTTAAATATTTTGAATATCATCCCTGAATAAAGTTTAAAAGCAAAAGCTTTGGCATCAGAGAAATGCTTTTCTAGTCTCTAAATCTGTTTCCTCAACTATTAAATAGTGATAATAAATTAAGTAGGCATAACCTGATAGGGTCATAGAAGAACTAAGTATATTATTGCTTGCAACACTTATTTCATTGTGTTACCCACAGTAAGCTGTAAGTAAGTTAGCTATAAAAATTGTGAATGGCAGGGTTACGGCTCAGAGCTAAGTAAATCCCACTTCAAAGCCTATGATCTCTTTTCAATATTTCATAATGTGAATAAGGAGCCTCTATTAAAATATGGTAATGTCTTTTGCTTTTTACACTTCTTTGTAAGTGACATTCACCTTCCTCAACCAGAGGACCCTCTGTTTTGCATGGTGTTGCTATGTCAGGAATGCAAAGAAGCAGAAAGAATAAATGTTCAGTTTTTTACTTTGGAAACATTTCTTGAAGTTCTTTTCAGAGGCAATAGTTGTGGGGGCCATGGCTTCATAATGAAGCTTTGAAAATAATGGAAAGTGTTGTCTAATTTTCACTTTCCTTTAAATATTCCAGAACTAGAGTTTGGCTAAGAGGCCCAACTTTTATATAAAGTAGCTATTTATGGATAATAAACAAACTCAAAATCTTAGTAGCATATAATAAAAAGCATTTATTACTGATAAGTTTGCAGGTCTGCTAGAGAAGCTTACTTCAGGCTGCAGGTTTGCTGGGGAAGCTCTGATTCATGATGCCATTTGACTGGGGTGGCTCTTGGGACCAGTGGGGTAGCTGGAGTATGTTCTTTTCATGGTGATGGCAGAACTATAAGAATATTACTGTAAGAAAGAGAATAGGGAAATTGCAGGATAAGGGAATTTTCCTGCTACAGTGAACGAGAAAGCCCTTCCTAGATTGGAAGACTAGAAAAGGATAGAGAAAGGTAGCAAAGCAAGGCATTTGAGATTTGAGCACAAGGCCAGCTTCATGCTCTCCCACATTGTGGGTGAACTCTGGTAAGACTGGGGGTTGGGTAGTAGTGGTGGAATACATGGAGACTCAGGTTAAGAAATCCCAGAATTACTGAAGTATGAATTCCACTTCATCTCTGAAAGCCTGGGAGGGTGCCTCCTTTCATACTGGGTAGCTGCTGCAGACAGAAAAGTTATAATGGTATATTTAGGCAAAGAGGGCCTATTATCAGTCAGAGTCTAGTCAGGAGACAGAACCACACTAGTTATTTTGAAATAAAGTAATACAAGGAACTGTGGATATTGGAGAACTCCAAAAGGCTAAGAGGGAACACTAAGGTATCATGCAAGTAGTAACAAGCAATGCCACCATCCTTAGGCCTGGGAAACAAAGGGAGTAGATTGGAATTATTAAAACTTGAAAGCTTGGAGATACCTTTTGTTAATGTGATTCAAGTTTCTGAAGAGGAGCACAGCTCGGCTGGTGCTAGTGTCTCAGGAGCTCAAAAGAAAGGTCCCCTGGGCCTGGGGCACAGACCTTTGGGATCCTGGAGATAGTAAAAAAAAAAAAAAAAAAAAAAAATACGTATATTAGAAATGGATTTCAACTGAAATCCTTAAGAGTCAAAATTATTCTGACTAAAACCTATATTCTGTTACCCTCAGTCTTTCTTTCCTTACAGTATCTCACTGGAACAGCTATGAAAATTTCTTAGATTTTTACATAGTTTTAAATGTTTATTTTATTGGCTGTTAGTTTACTTGTTGGTATCTTATCATTCACCTAACCACTGGTGGAAGAGAGAACATTAAAGTGAATTTTCTTACTGCAAGTAAGGGATTTTAGGCAAATGATTTCTGACACACTGAAGAGTTAGTCGGTCACAGTGCACTTACATACTTCCTGTTCTTCCATTACATTTTAAAGTCTATAAATTTTTCACTTAATTGTCTAACTTCATTAGTTCAGAAAATGGCTTTGATATGCAAACAGCAAGCACAAGTGCTGCTGGATGCCATCTTCATCAAAGCACAGAAAGAACAGTGAAGGCAACTGCTAAGCAAAATACACTATGAGAAACCAGATTCTAGTAGCCTGCTTTTTGATTGTGTACAATTGCCTGTCAGTACTTACACAGATTGTGAGAAGGATGCAGTTCTGCAGTTTTATATTAGTTATTTTTAATTGCCCTACATAAATATCAGAAGTAAATAATAACTTCATGAAGAAATTATGTTTTTTAAATTTATTTATTTATTTAGTTTTGGCTGCGTTGGGTCTTCGTTGCTGTGCGCGGGCTTTCTTTTTATTTGCGGCAAGCAGAGGCTACTCTTCTTTGCGGTGCACAGGCCTCTCATTACGGTGGCTTCTCTTGTTGCGGAGCATGGGCTCTAGGTGCACGGGCTTCAGTAGTTGTGGCTCCTGGGCTCAGTAGTTCTGGCTCGTGGGCTCTAGAGAGCAGGCTCAGTAGTTGTGGCGCAGGGGCTTAGTTGCTCCATGTCATGTGGGATCTTCCTGGACCAGGGCTCGAACCTGTTTCCCCTACATGGCAGGTGGATGAAGAAATGATTTTATCTTTACTCTTTGATAAAAAATTTTGCACTTTACTGTGTCTTGAGGATGAAATCTGTCCTAACTTTGAAGATACCATGTTCATTTAAAGTGATCAACAGCAAAATGGCTCGTATTCTACATACCTCTGAGACAAGCTATTTGAGGCATTCATCGCAATCTGATTCCTACATTTTATATCAACCAGTCATTGTTTTATAGCTTATGTGAGAATTGAAAGACAGAAAACATGTTAAAAGTGATATGGAGATGACTAGTCAAGACCTTAACTCCATCATTTAAATCCTTGATACCAGCATGACTATATATTCGATCCTACACATGGTGTAGTGATGGCATTAATACCATTGAAACCTCTGTATAATAAATCCATGACTAATGAAACATGACATTTAGAAATTGACTTCAAGTGTCTGTCTTACTTAGGATGCATGTATTCATGAGTTATAAACCTTGTTTCAGTATATTTAATGTTTAAGAATTCACTTGTTCTTAAGTGTGTTGTAGATTCATCCCTGCTTCTTAACTTGAGCATATTCCCTTCTCCCTGAAGACTTCCTCTTCCCAGCGCGCAAAAAATGCCAGAACATCGAGAAAAGAACAGTATTGTACTTTAGCTCAAGTGGCTAATTTGCATTTCTTATAAACTCTATAGCTAGTAATGTCAACTTCTTACCTCCCTCATATATGATCAGTTCTTAAGAGACATACCTTCTTAGCCAACAAGGTCATTTTTGCTGTAGGAGTATTTGACTCTGGGGCTCCCCTAGTGTTCCAGTTACATTGTAACAGACCCTGAACTAGAAATCGGAATCCTGATTCTCTTCTCAGGTTTTTATTGCTGCTTCCTAGTGAAATAGATCTTGTTATTTTTGCTGATGTACGATGATAATCTTCTTACATCTGTGCTATTTCCTATTTGTTTGGACATAGTTTCAGTATCTTTACCAGTTCTTTTGCCATCTCTGCTTTTTTTTTTCTCTTCTCTTCTCTTTTTAAGTGTACCTGTAGAAATAGAAGCTCTCGATGAATCTGATGCCATTGATATAAAATGCAAAAGATCTTTTATGAAATCGTTTTATTCAAATGCTGCTATGTCCCAGTCCAAAATTTTTCTGTTTTCTTACTTTTTACCATATTAAGAGAATACAGGAGTCTCTGAAGAAAGTAAGTACATCCCTAATTCTCATCTATATAAAATGCAAACTTTTTAAAAATATTAAATATAATAATTGAAAGGAAAAATGAGATTTTATGAATTCTACTAATTGTTTTATCTTCTCTTAAAAAACTTACAAGACTTTTTTTAAAGAAATACTTTAAAACTTCTATACAGTAAGATACCCTTAACTTTTAAATGTATGTAATGATTAGTGTGGAAAAGATCTTCAAAGAAAAGTAAAGCAGTTCCCTACACAGTGGAAAACAAAGGAAGCAGCATGTAACAATGATAAATATCTCTGAGGACTTTCTAATTACCTTCTAATATGGTGTTTATATTTAGAAAATTAATTTACCCATTTTTATGGTCCCACATCCAATTCTAGAAGTATGCTTTTAAGACATCATTGCTTAATTATAAAAGAAGCTTTGGGACTTCCCTTGTGGCGCAGTGGTTGGGGGTCCGCCTGCCAGTGCAGGGGACACAGGTTCGATACCTGGTCTGGGAAGATCCCACATGCCACGGAGCAACTAAGCCCGTGCGCCGCAACTACTGAGCGTGCATGCCACGACTACTGAAGCCTGTGCTCCTAGAGCCTGTGCTCTGCAACAAGAGAAGCCGCCACAGTGAGAAGCCCGTGCACCACAATGAAGAGTAGCCCCTGCTCGCTGCAACAACAGAAAGCCCGTGCGCAGCAATGAAAACCCAATGCAGCCAAAAATCAATCAATAAATAAATTTATAAAAGAAGCTTTAACAGAGTAGATTTTTAAAATCTGAATTTGCACATTTAAGCATTTCCCTAGGGTTTAAGACCTTTCCTATACCTTTGATTTGCTCTATACAAAGAAAAAAAGATCACATATTAAACACTTGCCAACAATTTCCTAATGTGCATTGTAAATTCATGATTACATCTGTTTCTTCATATGAGTCTCATAGTGCACACTTAGGGGGCTTTTCTTCTACTTGTATTCAACTGATTTAATTAGGCAAGTCCCACTAACGTGCTAATTGGAAGACAGACTTTTTCCCATTCGCCTGAGATTAGATTGCATTCACGGAATCATAATTATTTTGATGGCTTACCACAGTGAAATAGATGAACTGTGTATCAGCTAAATTTTTAATGAAGTTAACTTTTTACTTTCATTCTTATGTAATTTCTTTCTTTATCTTCTGTATAAGGTTGTTTCTCAAAGTGTCTTTTATTTATTTTTTTCAGTTGTCATTCTCTTTCTAATATGTCACATCTCAAATACTTTAATAAAATTTTGTTGTATACTTACAAGACTGAAATTAAAGAAAGACAAAACAGTTTTGATCTGAAGACTTAATGCTAGGAAACAGAAGTAAGACAAATTATATATTAGAGCCCAATTGTGGTATAAAACATTTTATCTTATAAGTTCTTAGTATTTTACACATATTATAATTTCTGTCCATTTGTCTCCTTTATTAGCTCATCTAAGTTCATGATTAACACTATTATGACCTTGATGTGTTCCAATCACTGTGATAGTATTTGGGATATAAAGATAACTATGACCTTTCCTCCGGAAGAACTTCATCCAAAAGTAGAATTATGCCTTTAAAAAGAAATTCTGAGGAATATAATTTGTATTTTTTATATTATCTGGGAAAATTCCTTTTTCCATTTATATATATATTCTACCTATACTTTAATGTCATGATGAATTCCCAATTTTTTTTCATTTTTTCTTTAAAAGTCATTAGGTTCTGATCTTTTTTTTCTTAGCTAAGCATTTTAGAGGTTTCTGACCTTCAGAGAAAAATATATACCAAGATCGACGTAGTTGCAATATAAGTAAGTTTGTAAGGAGATAACCATGTACAGCCACTTTGGAAAGCAGTTTGGCATTTCCTGCAAAAGTCCAAAAGTTTAAAATTCACTTGCCATTGACTCAGACATTCTACTCCTAGGTATTTATTCAAGAGAAATGGGAGGTATGTATGTGAATGTTTATGGCAGTGTTATTAACCAAAACCAGTATTATTAACCCCAAACTGGAAAAAGCCCAAATGTTCATCAGCTAGTGAATAATAAGCAGACTAAGATAGCCATAAAATGTAATACTACTCAGAAATTTAAATGAATGAAATACAGATATACACAAGAACATGATGAATCTTAAAATCATACTGTGTGAAGGAAGCTAGAAAAAAAATTTTTACAATATATGATTCTATTTATACAAAATTCTAGAAGTGGAAAGTAACATATAGTCACAGAGACTATATCAGTGTTTACATGTGAATGTGAGTAGAAGGTAGGGTGGATAGAAGGTACGGTAACAAAGGAACACAAGAAAGTTTTGGGGGATGGAAAAATGTTTATTATCATGATTGTTGTGATTATTTCATGCAGATGACATGCCAAAACTTGTCAAATTGTACAGTTTAAATATGTAAAGTTTACTGTATATCAAGTATACAGTAGCAAAGTTACAAAAAATTACTTAGGGAGATAAGACAAATTGATCTGTGTTATAAAAATAAAGAGAAAAACACATTAATTACAAACAAATATAAGTCATTAAGATGATCATTGCATGATTGGTAACCCCAGGGACTAATGGGTTTCATAAAGTGATTCCAGTGGAGTTTTAAATAACTAATTTTCATTTCACATGTTCACAGTTTTAAAATGACTCCTTTATTTTGATTGATGAGAGGATAGAGTTTACTTTTGATATTTGCTTTTACTTTATGAAGTAAATTTCTTCATTGCAAAAGAGGTTGACTATTTTTTTTAACATCTTTATTGGAGTATAATTGCTTTACAATGGTGTGTTAGTTTCTGCTTTATAACAAAGTGAATCAGTTATACATATGTTCCCATATCTCTTCCCTCTTGCATCTCCCTCCCTACCACCCTCCCTATCCCACCCCTCTAGGTGGTCACAAAGCACCGAGCTGATCTCCCTGTGCTATGCAGCTGCTTCCCACTAGCTATCTGTTTTACGTTTGGTAGTGTATATATGTCCATGCCACTCTCTCACTTTGTCACAGCTTACCCTTCCCCCTCCCATATCCTCAAGTCCATTCTCTAGTAGGTCTATGTCTTTATTCCCATCTTTCCGCTAGGTTCTTCATGACCTTTTTTTTTTTCTTAGATTCCATATATATGTGTTAGCATACGTTATTTGTTTTTCTCTTTCTGACTTACTTCACTCTGTATGACAGACTCTAGGTCCATCCACCTCACTACAAATAACTCGATTTCGTTTCTTTCTATGGCTGAGTAATATTCCATTGTATATATGTGCCACATCTTCTTTATCCATTCATCTGTTGATGGACACTTAGGCTGCCTCCATGTCCTGTCCATTGTAAATAGAGCCGCAATGAACATTTTGGTACAAGACTCTTTTGGAATTATGGTTTTCTCAGGGTATATGCCCAGTACTGGGATTGCTAGGTCATATGGTAGCTCTATTTTTAGTTTTTTAAGGAACCTCCATACTCTTCTCCATAGTGGCTGTATCAATTTACATTCCCACCAACAGTGCGAGAGGGTTCCCTTTTCTCCACACTCTCTGCAGCATTTATTGTTTGTAGATGTTTTGATGATGGCCATTCTGACTGGTGTGAGATGATATCTCATTGTAGTTTTGATTTGAATTTCTCTTAGGATTAATGATGTTGAGCATCCTTTCATGTGTTTGTTGACAATCTGTATATCTTCTTTGGAGAAATGTTTATTTAGGCCTTTTGCCCATTTTTGGATTGGGTTGTTTGTTTTTTTGATATTGACCTGCATGAGCTGCTTGTAAATTTTGGAGATTAATCCTTTGTCAGTTGCTTCATTTGCAAATATTTTCTCCCATTCTGAGGGATCTTTTCATCTTGTTTATGGTTTCCTTTTCTGTGCAAAAGCTTTGACGTTTCATTAGATCCCATTTGTTTATTTTTGTTTTTATTTCCATTTCTCTAGGAGGTGGCTGAAAAAGGATTTGCTGTGATTTATGTCATAGAGTGTTCTTCCTATGTTTTCCTCTAAGAGTTTGATAGTGTCTGGCCTTACATTTAGGTCTTTAATCCATTTTGAGCTTATTTTTGTGTATGGTGTTAGGGAGTGTTCTAATTTCATTCTTTTACATGTAGCTGTCCAGTTTTCCCAGCACCACTTATCAAAGAGGCTGTATTTTCTCCACTGTATATTGTTGCCTCCTATATCAAAGATAAGATGACCATATGTGCGTGGGTTTATCTCTGGGCATTCTATCCTGTTCCATTGATCTATATTTGTGTTTTTGTGCCAGTACCATACTGTCTTGATTACTGTAGCTTTGTAGTATAGTCTGAAGTCAGGGAGCCTGATTCCTCCAGCTCCGCTTTTCTTTCTCCAGATTGCTTTGGCTATTCGGGGTCTTTTGCGTTTCCATACAAATTGTAAAATTTTTTGTTCTAGTTCTGTGAAAAGTGCCAGTGGTAGTTTGATAGGGATTGCATTGAATCTGTAGGAGAAAAACCATATGATCATCTCAATAGATGCAGAAAAAGCTTTCGACAAAATTCAACACCTATTTATGATAAAAACCCTCCAGAAAGTAGGCATAGAGGGAACTTTCCTCAACATAATAAAGGCCATATATGACAAACCCACAGCCAAGATTGTCCTCAGTGGTGAAAAACTGAAACCATTTCCACTAAGATCAGGAACAAGACAAGGTTGCCCACTCTCACCACTATTATTCAACATAGTTTTGGACGTTTTAGCCACAGCAATCAGAGAAGAAAAAAGAAATAAAAGGAATCCAAATTGGAAAAGAAGAAGTGAAGCTGTCACTGTTTGCAGATGACATGATACTATACATAGAGAATCCTAAAGATGCTAACAGGAAACTACTAGAGCTAATCAATGAATTTGGTTAAGTAGCAGGGTACAAAATTAATGCACGGAAATCTCTAGCTTTCCTGTACACTAATGGTGAAAAATCTGAAAGTGAAATTAAGGAAACACTCCCATTTACCATTGCAACAAAAAGAATAAAATATCTAGGAATAAATCTACCTAAGGAAACAAAAGACCTGTATGCAGGAAATTATAGGACACTGATGAAAGAAATTAAAGATGATACAAATAGATGGAGAGATATGCCATGTTCTTGGATTGGAAGAATCAACATTGTGAAAATGACCCTAGTACCCAAAGCAATCTACAAAGGTTGACTGTTTTAATGTTTAAGCTTCTCTTATTATCTACAATTCTGCTTATCCATTGTTTTACTTCAATTATATAATTAGAGAAAAATAATGTAGGAAAAATACTTTTACTTTTTTTTTCTATACTGTTTTCTTGGCATGCTCCAGTAATAGAAACTTTCAAAGACACTGGGAACTTAATAGAGTCCAGGGCTATTTCTAGATTCAAAGTTTCAATGCATGTAATAGAATTAATCTGTTAGTTACTAACTGGAATTTTAATTTTGCAAGAGATGAAAATATTTCTAATTCAAACATGTAAGAGTGTTTGAGTGGAATGTTGTCTCTGGGAAAATAAATTGGACATAAGGTTATAAGAATTTTGGTAATAGGGTATTTTTGAGCAGTTTGAAATGAAAAAAAAAGGCATAACATACTGTTCCTCTACATGGCATGATATTTTTGTAGTATTGTATAACATTACACCTAAAAAAGAGAAAGCATATGAGAGAATTTTTTCATGTTCACTAGTGCATTTTATTGCTCTAGTTTCCCTGATATTTAAAAAATATTATTATTAGTAATCCAAGTAAATTTTGAACACAATACTTTCAGACTAAGGGCAAAAAGAACTGTAAATAAATTATGAACTGTATTTAGCAGGTCTGATTTTCACAGTGGTGTAGGTTAGCAACTTTAAAACAACTTTCCTTGTGACCTAGGAGTAAGCGAATGGTCAAATATATTGAGAATAAGGAGAAGTGTGTTTTTCACTGTTAGAGAAAGGAGTTATAAATATGGAAAGGAGAAAGTCTAGAATATATAGATAGAGACATATGGATATAGATATAAACATAGAGGTATTTGTGTATGTATGTGTACATCTTTTTATCTTTTCTTTCCCCTTAGCTCTGTCTGCTAAAAGGGCCATTGTAGCAAGGAACACACTTTATTCTCAGATCTTGGTTTATAAAAAATCATTCCTCACTTAAAGCTTCCAGAGATCCTTAGAGAAATGGCTGATTTCAGGGCAGGAGCAGGAATATCTTGCTGTGTTAAAAATCAATGCACACTAAAATAAATAAATGATTGGAACATGTTAGAAGGACGTAGGAGCCAGCTTGAAGGTGCTCCCACAGGCTAAATCAGGGATAATTTGAACATCAAAATAATTAATGATGATAATGAATTGTAATCCATAGAATAAAACAGGAATCCATTAGTCAGCATGTCTGAACTGTCTTGAACTGACTGTGGTATTTTAATGTTTCTTGTTATTAATGTGCTCCCATCTATTCTCACATCTCCTGTAGTTTTATAATTGTTTTAAAGTTGTATTTTTTGTAATTATATTTTTATTTTTTTTTAACATCTTTATTGGGGTATAATTGCTTTACAATGGTGTGTTAGTTTCTGCTTTATAACAAAGTGAATCAGTCATACATAAACATATGTTCCCATATGTCTTCCCTCTTGCGTCTCCCTCCCTCCCACCCTCCCTATCGCACCCCTCCAGGCTGTCACAAAGCACCGAGCCAATTGGATGAGGAAATTTTGACACAAGAATTTACCCATAGTCATATGGTTAGCAAAAATACAAGCCAGGGCTTGACCTCAGACAACACAGCTTCAGAGTCCATAATCTTTACTACTGGTGTACATTAAGGCCAGTGCTTAGTAAAGACTCAGTAAATTTTTGTTTGTAGGCTGTAAGATAGGGTAGCATTTATTTATTGATTGATTGATTGAACATCTTTATTGGAGTATAATTGCTTTACAATTGTGTGTTAGGGTAGCATTTAAAAACAGTATCACTGGGCTTCCCTGGTGGCGCAGTGGTTGAGAGTCCGCCTGCCGATGCAGGGGACGCGGGTTCGTGTCCCGGTCCGGGAGGATCCCACATGCCGTGGAGCGGCTGGGCCCGTGAGCCATGGCCGCTGAGCCTGTGCGTCGGGAGCCTGTGCTCCGCAACGGGAGAGGCCACAACGGTGAGAGGCCCGCGTACCGCAAAAATAAATAAATAAATAAATAAAAATTAAAAAAATAAATATTTAAAAAAAAGACCAACAAAAAAACAGTATCACTTAAGTAGCATTTTCTTTATAGAGGAAACAGTGTATCAAATTCTTTAAAAGAAGGGAAAGGAAGAAGTAAGGATATTCACATTTTTATTTTAGATGATCATTTTCTTGACTCCTCATGAAATTAAATAATATTTTGGATGTATTTATATGGCTGTAATCTTTATATGCATGAGTCTGGAAAATAGCAGTAGCACCCTTGGTCTTTAATAGCCCTTTCATCTAATTTTAATTTTGCTTGTTTTGTTTCTTTACTCAATCAACAAACATTTAGTGTTACTAAGAAATGTGCTACTAAATTTGTCACCAAATATAAGATAACCTGAACAATTGTTTAGTGTCACATAAGCACCATAGATCTGGAAGAAGACAGGATATTTAAAATATATTTCATTAATCAGGAAAGATATTTATAGGAACATAAGGGGAGAATAATTAGGTTTCCAGAATTTCAGATGTATAGTTTGTCTTTTGACATTGAGATCTACAGCTGGTGTGTCATAAAATGTTATTTTTGTGTATGGTTAACATTACCAGAACTCCTTATCTCCCTCTCCCTCTCTCTCTCCCTCTCTCTCTCTCTCTCTCTCTCTCTCTGTCTAGACAATCTTTATTTCCTGTTCTGTACCTTCTTTTTCTTAATCACCTTGCTTTCTCTTCTCTCTTTTCATCTTTTTCATAGTTTATTCCCCTCTCTCATCATCTTTACTCTTCTGTGTCTAGATATGACCATAGTTATTTTTGGAGTAGGTAATGGGATGCTAAGATATTTATAGCTTACCGGAAGCCAGCCTGGATCATTCTGTCCACTCTTAGTTTACTATGGATGGTGGAGGCAACTTCCAAACATGAATAGTTCTATGACTTATCTACTGCCAATCTCATAAGAAGAGAAGAGAAAAAGACATGTTTCCTGCACAGTGACCTGCTAAATATTTCTGAACATGACCTTCAGCATGAATTATGGTGGGAGGGGTTTGCATGAGTGGGTGAGATCTTTGAGGGCCTTCTTGAAGCTAATTATAAGGTTATGAATACAACCCAACAATTCTGACTTCAAGTTCTAAGGTATTTCAGTAGCACTACCTTGAAATGATTCCTTTTTTTATACAATGGGTAATTCTTGCCATACTGAGCATAAGTAGATGATAATAAGGGTTATATGATTTCACAAAGTTTAAACATAACAAATTGGATACTTTCTTGTTTTGGCGGTGCCCTGCGGCATGTGGGATCTCAGTTCCCCGACCAGGGATCAAACCCATGCCGCCTGCATTGGGAGCGTGGAGTCTTAACCACTGGACCGCCAGGGAAGTCTCTGGACTCTTTCTTTTAGATATTTCTCTAGGGTTAATCAACAATTTTCACAACTCTATTATTTAAATTACACTTCCTTCACAAATCACATTCAGATTTTACCTCTTGTAAGTTTTCTAAGTTTATCAAGATGAATTTTAGTGTCTTATCCAAATCTGTTCAACTGGCTCTGGGAGCAATTATGTTCTTTTTAAAGAATCATTTACATTAACTTTCTTCCCTTTCACATTCGACTTATAAAATAATTTACTTTTGGATTTTTGTTGAATTGATAAAACTGAAGAAGTGGTCTTGTCAATCAGAGCTAGTGTAACTAGTAATAATCTATGCTTTTTCCATAACTCAGTAGCATTAGCATTTACAGGAAGAGAAAGGCCATTTCTATTCACATGTTTTACTTTAATCTGATGAGATATACATTTTTTTCTGTAAAACCAGTGTCAAAGGTAATCATGAAAAGCTCAAGCATCAAAAGTAAAGGTCTACTTTTTTGATACTAGCAAAGAGAAAGAAATACATCTCACATAAAATATCAATCAAATTTAACTACCTGGAGACACACTGTAATGATTGTGTGAAAGTGAGTCCTTGATCAGTTTGAATGGAAATATCCATACTTCTGCATCATTGCTGAGATTATAAATTACATTTGTCTTTGCCAGAAACCAGAGCATCTTTAGGGAAAGCAGTATAGTTGAACAGTTTTACACAACAGACATTTTATAAAGAACTGCTTATATGTGAGGCAAATTTAAGCACTGTAGGGGTTGAAAATACTTTTGTGGCATAGTGTCAGCCCTACTTTTATGGGGAAACTCGGTGATAAGGCCACACATGAGAGGGAAAGCTTCGAGGTAGACAGATTCATTCACTCATTCATTAGCCCATATATCTACTCACTGATTAAAAAATGTTCATTGATCACTTACTGTGTGCCAGGCACTTGCCATCATCGAGGATACAATGATGAACAAAACAGATGCTTCCTTAACTTTCAAGAAACTTACCTTTCTATGGGAATGAATGATATTAAAAAAATAATTAAAGACTTGTTTAACTGCAAATGTAACAATGGGTACAAAGTTAAGAGCTGTGTGTCTGAAAGCCTATTGCAAGAACAAATGGATTCAGGGAAGCTTTGAAACCCAAAGGATGAGCAAGAATTAGACAACAAAGTTAATAAGCCATGGGTCAAAATAGCTTTTTCTATAGTCTAATATCCTGATAGTATTCTAGAAATGAATTAATTTTTTTATGGTTCTAGTGCCCTCAAAGGCAGCTATTATGACTGAGATTACTAGCTATCTACCCCGTCTTTATTCTTTTTCTTCCTTTCTAACAGAACCCAATTTTATTTAGAAGAACAACATTCCCAGGTAAAACAACTACTTTTTTAAAGTTCCCTTATAGCTACAGAATGGTTATTTGACACAGTTTTAACCAATGGGAAGAAAGCAAAAGTTACTGGTTTGGCTTCTAGGAAAGTTCCTCTTGGAAAGTGTTTCAGCTGTTAAACACAATTTTTGCCTTTGTCCTTTCTCTTCATTTCCGAAATGAGAATGCTATGGCTAACATCTTGAGAACATTAGGATGAGGGTCACAATCTAAGTATGGTAAAACAGAAAGCATGAAATGGCTTAGACCCCCAGTGTTATTGGGGATCCCCTAGGCTCCTGTATTCCTACTGTCAGTTTCTTTAATTTGAGAGAATAAAATAAAAATTAATCTGCAAATACGTAGGGTACATAGAATCCTATCTGCGGAAACCTTGCCTTCTCATCAGATGGCTTTATTCTGTTTCTGCTATTATATTGACAAAGAAAGAAATATTCAAGTAGATATATTTGTTTAATGTGCTTTTTATATGTTTATGTGTCTATATAAACTATAAGTAATAGAAGAATTAAAAAATAGAGGATATCAATTCTAGCAGGAGTGATCAAGAATGCTTCATGGACGATGTTCCATTTTAACTGAGCTTTAAAATTGTAAAACTGCCTTCACAATTTAAAAAGGCTTTGCATACCAAGGAGAATCTCCTGAATTTTTTCCCATAGACACTCAGGAGCCAATGAATGCTTCCAGCAGATGTCTGTCATGTTTCAGTACAATAACTTATTTGCTACTGGGATGCCAGTGATTTGAGACTGAGAGACCTGAAGGTTAAAGAGGCAGTTAATACAGTTGTCAAGTAGTATTTTAGAGCACTTACCAGGATCTTTTTGGTAGTAAAGGAAAGAGAGCGTTGATTTTTAGATATGGGGGAGAAGGGTGAAGAAATGTGAGAGCCGGCTTTCTGTTTTCAGGCCTGGATAGACAAGGAATTATTGTAGGCAGGTGAGAAAGGATAGATGGTTAGGTAGTTGGGGAAGGGAAGATAATGAGTTTTATCTTAAGACTACGTGAGAATAATGATGTGGAAATGTACAGCAAACAACTAGAAATTTGTGACTTAAATGTGAATTATATAATGTTATGTTGGAGAAATTAGGTGAAATTAATGCTTTTATTGCCTACATGATTTTGTCCATCAGCCGGTTTTGTTATTCTTTACTGGGCCTTGAAGTATCATGGTATAGCTGACAATTGTAGTTTCTTTCGTAAATCAGCATTAGGATAAAGGGTCTTTTTCACTGTGCTGGGAGAATACAGAAAATGAAATCAATACTTCCTGTTTTTGATTATCACTTAACAATTAACATTATGTCACATCTATATTAAAATCTTTTTCTTTCTAAAGTAACATTCTTTTCTAAGTCATATATTTAAAGAGGTATATGTTTAGAATGATGAATATTAGGAATGCTGAAAAATGGCAAGGGTAACACGTTTGTAATTATAATTTGCAATATGCAGAACAAAGATCATTTGATTATCATCTGAAATGCCTTCTCTATAAATCCAGAATTAAACAACTTGGATAAACATATTGGTAAATTGCTTTAATCAAAGTTTTCTGCATATTTAGGCAAACTTCACTACATTTATGGCCTATAATTTTTTTCACCTTATATATTTGATTAAAGATTTTGATTTGAAGCTTTGATTGAAAATATCCTTCAAGTCTTCTTAAGTCACTTCACTAATTTGACAAGCTTCATCATAAAAGAAGCTCTAAGTGACTTTTTAATAATTATGTATTTGGGATTTTAAACTAAAATTTTAGACCAGAATATACTTAGCTATGAAATAACAGCTAGAACAAGTTACCCCCAAATAAATAAATTTTAGCCCAAATCATAGTAATGATTTACTAAATCATGCTACCTAGCAGTGTGTGTGTGTGTGTGTGTGTGTGTGTGTGTGTGTGTGTGTGATGTGTGTGTACATATATAGCTTACTGGAAGCAGAAATGGAAGAACAGTTATTTCTTGTAAGAAGTAGTTCTGGTTTAATTGCCTAGGATGTTAACTCTCGTAAAGTATATGAATCTCTCTCACATAGCTATTATTATTAGACCTGCTGTGTATCGCTGTGGACTCGTCCTGCTGGTGAGAGTTTGTCTCCTAAGCACAGGAAGACTGAGATTCCACTCTGCCTTTGTGGCTCTGCAACTTCTTCATGTTGCCCTTCTGAGTTTTTGGTTGAGTGCCTGAGGTTCTCTTTTTTTCTCCCTGGAAGTCCTACCCTTTACAAATTTTCAGCTTACTCTTTAGCTTCCTATGCCATTCGGGTTCAAAACTTGGTAAATATCTTGAGAAAGAGGCTTGTACTCTGTTGCCAGCCCTTGTTCTAGTGTGACTTTAGCTCCTAAGCATCAGAAGACTGCAAATTTTATTCTGTCTCTTCAACCCAGACTTCTGTTCTTTTGCCTGTTCTAGCACACAGCAAATAGTCCATCATAAAGAACCAGTAATGAATTTGGTCTCCCCTAGTCTTCAGTCCCTTATGATAGACTGTGTGCCCTTTGAAAGCTCCACTAGTTCTTCTTTTCCTTAGAATAATCTGTCTGCCTATGAAGAACCTAATCTTTAGCTCTTACCCTGACTTGTTAAATGCCCATATAGAAGAAAGCAGCTTTCAGTGTAAACTCACATTAGAAGGGCTTCCCCCATTTTTGAATTTAGTACATAAAATCCTCTTTGCTTTCACAGATCTCTTATATCTTTGAAATTATGATTTTAACATTTTACCATTTTTGAAAAGTAAAAATGATTTATCAAAACCTACTCTGGTGGAAATGCTGGAATAGCTACTTTAATTACAAATAAAACATGTTAAGACAAAATGGGATTTAGAAATAAAGTCACTCTCACTTAATATTTTTAAAAATTAAATTTACCATAATAATATGATAATTAAAAATTTTTATGCACAGCTCCACAAATATATACAGCAAATATTGACAAAACTACAGGGAGAAACAAGTTCAAAAATAAAAATTATTCTATTTTATTTATCTGTATAGATCTATCTTTAAAAGACAGAATAGAGTTGACCACCTTGTGATGTTACTGATCAAGAAAAAAATGAGAAATGGCAAAAACAACAAATATCAAAAATGTAAAGAAGGACATTTCTACAGATTCTTGAAGCAATAAACAGACAATATTTTTTCTTAATAAATTTGAAAACTCAAGACAACATGGACAACAGTCCTTACTAAAGAAAAATACAATCCAGAGTTAATATATTATCTAAAATGTCTATTTTTCAACCAAAACTCATTCGATATGCAAATATCAGGTAAGTATATTTCATACTGAGGGGGAGTATGAGAAACCTACTCTGGTAAGATTAGACATTGTATCAAACAGATGAAGATTTCAAAGCAGCCATCATAAATATATTCAAAGAATCAAGGGAACTTATGTTTAAATAACTGAAGTAAAATATACTGAGTTAGACGATAGGGAATCTCAATAAAGAAATAGAAACAGGCAGGCAAGCAAGCAAAAGAACTAAAAAAGAATTCTAAAATTATAAAGTACAATAATGCAAATGAAAAATTCACCAGCTGGACTCAATAGCAGATTTGAGATGACAGAAGACAGAATCAGTGAACTAAATAATAGCTCGATAGAAACCATTAAATCTGAAGAAAAAAGAAAAAAAGATTGACAAAATGAACAGTTTCAGAGACCTTTGGGTCAATATCACATATTCCAACATATATGTAATGATAGTCTCAGAAGGGGAGGTGAGAAAGAAAGGGGCAGAAAAAAACATTTGAAGAAAAGATAGCTGAAAACTTTCCAAAATTAATGAAAAACATGAATATACAAATCCAGGAAGTTCAGTGAACTGCTAAGTAATAACATAAAGATGTCTAACACTCTTAGACATACCATAGTCAAACTGCTGAAAACCAAAACAAAGAGAACATCTTGAAAGTGAAAAACAATTTATTACATACAGTGGAAATAATGTGATCATGAACTTGTCATCAGAAAAAACGGAGGCTGGAACTTCCCCGGTGGTCCAGTAATAAAGAATCTGCCTTACAATGCGGGGGACATGGGTTCGATCCCCGGCTGAGGAACTAAGATCCCACATGCCACAGGGCAACTAAGCCTGCATGCCACAACTACTGAGCTCACGTGCCTCAACTTGAGAGCCTGTGTGCCACAAACTACAGAGCCCACGCACTCTGGAACCTGCGCACCACAACTACAGAGCCCAGGCACCCTGCAGCCCACATGCCACAACTAGAGAAGAGAAAACCTGCACGCCACAACTAGAGAGAAGCCGGCACACTGCAGCAAAGAGCCCGCTTGCCTCAACGAAGATCCCGCATGCCGCAGCTAAGACCTGACGCAACCAAAAAAAAAAAAAAAATACTCTTAAAAAAAAAAAAGAAATAATGTAATGGAGGCCAAAAATCAGTGAAATGACATATTCATAATGCTGAGAGAAAAGCAAGTCAACCAAGAATTCTGTATCCAGTGAAAGTATCATTAAAAAATGAAATGTGAAGTAAAGACATCCCCAAGTCCTTTACCATAGCATGGTAAAAGGAAAATTTATTTTGAGGCTAAAACTTGAGTTCAGTCTTTATTTGCATTGTGCATACATCTTGGGAGACAACTCAGTGATCAAATGCTCCATTTCTTGCTAGGCCTGGGGGGTTTAATTGTTGATGTTTGGTAATTAGAGTTTTGGAAGATAAGAGCATGCATGCAGTTTAATATGTCCAAGGTTAGAGAGTATATGAAATTTCATATGTCAAAATGGCAGGGAACAGGGATGGGAAAAATACTGAAATTTTTGAAATGAAGAGCTGGTCTTTGGGGCTCCAGGTCAGTTAGGCTTGGATTTTAAGTGGTTAATATAAAGGTTCTGGGCATGGGGAATTGTGCATGGGCTTCAACTCAACTTAACATGGTTAAATAAAACCACAAAGTATGGGAAAAGGTTTTTCCAAAATACAAACAGGGTGACCTGCCTTCCTTTGAAGTTGGTTGCCACCAGTGATTTTTTTTTCTACTGCCTGATTCACTGTCTTCATGTGATTCCCAGCAACTTAACTACTTTGGATTTTGTTGTTGTTGTTTGTTTGCTTGTTTGGGGCTTAAAATACTAGGAGCTTTGCTTTCAAATATCCTGTTGGTATCTTTCTGCAGGAAAGGGAGATATCACTGAGGGTTTCATGTAGTCCCACAACTAATAGAAATAATAATGCTAATAAAGATGATAATGGCAATGAAAGCAAATACAAGTGCATGTATCAGGTATGTTGATCTAAACAAATAGACTGCCAGATATTTCTCCAGCTAAGATGAGTTTATCTGAGATCAGCAGAGAATTGCAGTTTGGTGTCTGCGACCATGGTGAGCCATGTGCAACTCCCTGCAGGGCAAGGGAAGGAGAACACTTTTACAGAAAGGAAAAGGGAAGTTAGGGCTATAGAAAACAGAGTCCATGGCATTTCGTTGGCTGAGTCCTTGCCAGAAAAGAAGAGGGTCTTTCTTCTTCCTGTTGGGCTCTGCTGTTGTCCCATGGTTTGAGAGCTCTCCCTCCTGATCTTCTGACTATATTTAATTGAGGTTTTTGTTTATTAATTTTTTATAGATACCATTCTAAGAATTTCGCATACATCAATTATTTTAATTCTATGATTATTTATGTCATTTTTAGGTAGGGCCCTGGTTTTCCAGACGAAGAGGTCAAGACACCTTAGACTTAACTTTAATTTGCATTGAGACATAGGTTTTATTTCATCATTTTATGGCATTTTCCCTCAGTCTCTAATTGCTCTTTCAGGTTGTCCTCTCACTGTTGCCTCTGGGAACATAACTGCTAACTCTATGAGTGCCATCACTAGAATAGAATTTTTTTTAAATTCAGCTTCTTTAATCTAAAAAATAAATAAAATAAATCTAAAATGGAATTTTTAATGTTCTGTGTCTTTTTGAATAACTGGCTGCCAGTTGAAAGGCTGGCATTTGAGCCTGTGACCTAGATTCATATCCTAGGTTTTTAAAGTTAGACCAGGAAGATAAGACTCAGGTAATTTTGGCTTTTATGCTGGGACTCAGATTTTGCTGCAAAGCGTGTGGAATTTCCCAAACACAGGAACAGGATTCAAGTACTGGGTTTAAAAAAAAGGATGAGAAATGACTATTATATCCACTCATCATGTGCCTTCTCTGTGATGTACAAAGGATCACCAACAGAAATTTGATGATCTTATCTATACATACTATTTTTCCCTGAAATGGTGTGTAAAGTACTATATATAGGTATTGTTTAAGTTATTGCTTTTAAACAGGGTTTCAGATTTGTCTTACTAATCCTAGGAATTAATTAATGCCTAGAAAATTTATTTGACATATTAATCTCTTGGTCAGATAAAATGAGAGTTGAAGATGAGTAAGAAGAGCCCAGAAACATCAGTAAAGGACACAGGTAGGGAATAAGTTTTCAGAGAAGCATAAAAATGCTATAAAAAGATGTGGTCATGATGGGGGTAGTATATTTTCACTTGGTAGAGGAGCTAGTGAATGTAATGAAATTTAGGGTAGCTAGTTTGACGAAGTTTTCTAGAGGGGAACACACTATTGTTGAAGAAAACTGATCACTTGTGCGTTACTTACTTTTTCTTCGAGGCATTAAAAAAGAAAAAAAAAAAAAAAGGTTCCTATGTGGCAGCAGCCAAACCCGTCAGTCATATCTAGGCTAGGCACTGGAAGAGGGACTAGGTGGTGACTCCAGGCAGGGTGCTAAGGGAAGCAAGAACAATAACAACTTCTGATAAAAAATGAAAATGCATAGTAGGGATAATCAAGATCTTTGTAAAGCTTTCCTAAATACTCAGAGTACATTGTACTCATGATTTCTTTGTGCCTTTTTGCTCTCTTCTACTTTCCTTTCACATACCACAGAAGCAGCCCCGAAAGATCCAAAAGTCATCTTTGGAGCTATTGCTTCTAGTGCTTATCCTCCGCCTGCCTTTACTAAATGTACTCCTAATGCAGACAAGAAGCAAACAGCTGTTGACATTTCTTAGTTGACTTATAGATTGTGGCATTTGTGTTTGACACAGTACTTAAACCAGAAATATGGGGTTTCATGTGAGAATCTCCTCTGCTAGTCATGATCAGTACTTTTACTGTATTTAGTGATTCTTTGGAAGTGGGAGATAATGTTGTTGGCTTGTGCTTGAGGGTGATAATAGGGATATAAGGAACAAGAGAAAGTATGTTTTATAAAGTATGGCTCCTAGATGGACTTCAAAAGTTTGCTTTCTCAGTATCCAAATTTTTTTGAATTATTTGAAACATTAAAATTCTTCTCTGTTGGTCTAGACCCTGATTGTTCAGTCTTGTTTTTTACGTTGAAATTAGCTTTTGTAGAATAGTAAGATTAGCTAACCCTTTTGTAGAATCAGGAACTAATCTAAGTATTTTACTTGTTTTAACTCATTTAATCCTCACAGCAACCCAATGACATATGATATAAATTTTATAGTTTCCCCACTTACAGATGAGGACGCTGGGGATCACAGAGGTTAAGCAGCTCTCTTAGGGTCCCACAGCAAGTAAGGAGCAGACATGTGGAACCAAAGAAGTCTAGTGCTAGAGTCTCTAACCTTAGCCACAATACAAGTCTCCTGCCTGCCAGAAAATCATTAAAACTTAAGAAATTTGGTCTTTATACATAATACAGATGAACAGATTTGTTATATATATAATATGCTATGTTTTAAAATAATTTGAAGAAAATGAGTTTTATAAATTTCCATTGAGGTAATTAGCTAATGGTTTCCAGGCATTAATTGTGCAACAAATATATGATATTTTTGATTTAATTTAGTTTAGAATTATTATTGTGATTATTAATATCCGTGTGGTTTATGTTGATTAAAAATGTTAATGTAACTGTAGAGCACGTAAAGAGCCATAAGTGATGAAAGGGGAAGCCTTTTAACTTAATTGAAATCTATTAAAATGAAATAAGCAGTCTCATTTGTAGAATAAGTAAGGTGTGCTCACATAGGACAGTTAAGCAGGAATAGTTTTGCTGCTTAAGAAAACAAGTAATCACTGCTCTCATTTCTGTATAAAATTTGATTTTCATTATGAAATTTGAAAATTAGAGTTTGATCTATATTATGAAGGCTATTTTTTTAAGAATGTGAACCTATACTTCATAATTCTGTTTATTTTATCTTAAATTTTTACAAGTTAATTTAAGGAGGGCATAGATTTAGGGATACTCTTAAATTTCTACTTTTAATGGTTAATTAAAGAAAATTTTCATATTTTCTATTATCATTGCTTAGTGTGACCTATGCTATATCTTTTTGGAAATTTTCTATATGTTTATGCTAGTCCATTGAAATTTGTTTCAGGATGTTCCAGCACCAGGCACCTATGATGTTCAAAAATCATATGAGATGTCTCAAGTTCAACATAAATACATGCCACCTCGTAGTTTGGTGGCCAGAATAAAACATGCCTCGTTTCTTAGCACAACTCATCGGTGCCTGGACAAAGTGAATGATGGGCCAGGTAAGTATAGACTGTCTTTTTAAAGAAATGGAAACAAAATCTAAAGTTTCCTTATTAAAATAGACAATTGTAAACATACATTTATCATGTCTCTTTTAAGTGTGCAGGACAAAAAAATAACCACTTATTTAGTGAAAGATTTTAGATGTTTTTTCAACTGTAAGAAGATTTGTTTGGAGTTTTATGTCTTTTAATTTTACCAAAGACAATTTTACTAATTTTATTAAAGCTAATAAGTCATATCCTATTAGAGAAAAAAACCAAACTCTTAATATGCTATAGTTATTAGAGGAGAAATAACTACTGATGTGGAAGATCAGTTGTATACAAGATATATATCATGCCAGTCTCATGGAATTACTTTAATTTTCCTCAAGTATTAAGAAAGCAGCTATATAAAAGGTAAACATTTATTTGAGGGGTTGAAATTCCAAAAATAATTTTGATTTTTAAAATTGGGATTAGTTCATCTACTAGTAATGGCATTTTTATACTAAAATAGAATGAAATAACTTTCCCTGATAATGAAAATGAACCGGTAAGTAGATTATTTCACACAAGAGAATTAGATAAAGAATGGGAACAAGAGTTTTCAACAGCAATTTACAAATGTATTGCCATTAAGTAACCAAACTGTTGTAATGGATCTTTATGAGACTATGAAGAGAAAAAATGAAACAGAATGGAGTTTTTAATGAAAAATCAAAGCGGGAGAATACGATGGGTCAAGCAAATAAGAATACTTGGGAGACTCTGAGATCCAGAGAGACTTGCTTTATTTTTCACTGTCTTTCAGGAATCAAGTATATTACCAACTTAAAGGTCCATTTTAAGTCCAAATTTAGCTTTTCTTATTTTCTTTTTCTTCTCTTGAGTTATTGTACCATTGTTGATTTTGTCAGGTTTTAGCTTTTTTGAAGTAGAATTCAAATTCCTTTACTATTGTCTCTGACCACACTCGTTATGTGGTCACCCAGAAATGGTGCAGGGAAATTAGTTCTTTGAAGTTTAGGTACTATCAACTGTCACCGTGACCAAGCACGATCAATCAAGTAACAAATATCTATTGCAGAGTCTCTTAAAGTAGATTAGATTGATCTTCATATTTTCTGAAGATTTTTTTTCTCTTTGCTTTTACTCTTGTCTCCATAAAAATTATTATAGATGCAATGCATAGTAAGATCTTCAGTTAAGTTCCAGGATTGGCACTCTGACTTTTCATTGCTTCGGTATTTAGCCTAGGGCAAGTAAATTCACTAATTGTTTCATTAGTTTCTATTTTACAAAAGTGAGATAATATTTGCCACCTACTTGGCTTTCATGAGAATACTAAAGATTAATAAGACTGTATTTCAAAGTCATTTTCAGAACCGCTGAAGCTCCTTAGAAGTATAAAATCTTATTATAATGTGAAACATGTTTCTTCTTAATGCCTAGCCAACACTAGCTTCTGAAAGAATTTGGGACAGGGAAATATCTTCATTATGAAGACAGTTATTATTTGGAAGTCAAAGACATATGGACTGTCAAAGTCACTATACAACTGTAAATTAGCCAGCTTGCTAAATGAAAAGAGTTTATCATAATAAGCCAATACTTCATTAAGTTTGCCATCCTGCATCTTAAAGTAGCCTATAATTCAGATAAATGACAGCAGAAATCCCACATGCCTCTATAATCAACACATTAGAAAAAAACATATGGATTTCTAAAGCTATTACCTGATGAGATGATTATGAAATCTGATTTCCTCTGACATATGTAGATACTGTGATAATTATAGGATTCATTCTTTTGAACTTAATCTGCTATCTTAAGGTATACAGTCCAAAATATGTCTCTAACATAGATTTAATAGGTGGCCAGGGCCAATTTAATTAATATCCATTCTTTGTTTTGGTAGTTGAAGATTAACTTCTATTTGTTCTGTTACATTGATCCAATCAAGGAAAAGAAGTCAGGTGTGATACTATCAACTCTCTAAATAAATTCCTCTTTTTTTGTTAATTTTCATTTAGGTTAGGTTTTTTATCGATCAATATGACAATAAATTCTTGATTCTAAAATGAGAATAGGGCTTCCCTGGTGGCATAGTGGTTAAGAATCCACCTGCCAATCCAGGGAACATGGACTTGAGCCCTGGTCGGGGAAGATCCCACATGCCGCTGAGCAACTAAGCCGGTGTGCTACAACTACTGAGCCTGTGCTCTAGAGCCCACGAGCCACAACTACTGAGCCCATGTGTCACAACTACTGAAGCCCGCACACCTAGAGCCCGTGCTCCACAACATGACAAGCCACCACAATGAGAAGCCTGTGCACCGCAACAAAGAGTAGCCCCCACTCACCACAACTAGAGGAAGCCCATGCACAGCAATGAAGACCCAATGCAGCCATAAATAAATAAATAAATAAATAAAATGAGAATAGCCCATTTGTATTTACAGTTCTTAATACCATTTAACTTTTGCTGGGTACAACTAGTATGTTAAGTCTTTTGATTTTTTTAAAAAATCATTGTTATATAATCAAAAGGTACAGTGATAATAGTTCTGTTGGTTATACGCTTTGTGTCAATGTTTATCCTATGAATGATCTCCTTTACTATCATATCTTCTTAGAAATAAAATAAGAAAATAGTGGGGTTTTTTAACCCTATTATTTGTCATTTAAATATTGGTAATTTTGTTAAACCTTAATACTGGTGAGAAGAGCCTTTTTGGGTTTTATGTCAAATTATTTACAAGCCAGATAAAATTATTTTCTGTTATTATGTGTGTGTGCGTGTATATATATGAAGCTATAAGATTGTTTGAATTAATTTGTAGAGCTTGATATGCTTATTTGTTCCTTGAGTCATGACATAACTAAGAAGAATTGAGTGCTTTGCCTTACAGAACTTAAAGAACATGTATATTGTTATCTTTCTACCTAGAATAGAATAATAGGCAAGTTAAAATTGATTACTGACTGTCGTATATTTGTAGGTAACAGTGTCAAGAACTGAGGTTGATAAATGACCTAAGTTATGAGTTTGGTTGATATACAAATAGTATTCTTCTCATGAGACTCATATACTTAATAGAACATTCAATCACTCAACATTTTATAGCTGTGTATTTATTTCAAATTGTCTGAGAACTTTTATTAACAGTATTGAGGTGATTTTATTTTATTCAAATGAAGTCTTTGCAGACATTTAAGAAGTATAAAACTCATTTTCATTAGTCTAAATTAAAGAGGGAAGTAGTATATTTGCAATCAGTATACCATATGCCATTAAATGTTGTGTAACCAATAAAAACACATTTGAATCATTTAATGAAGGAATTATTAAATGAGGTCTGTCACATTTTAAGCAATCTACTCTTATGCACCAAGTTGTTTTTTTTTTTTAACATCTTTATTGGAGTATAATTGCTTTACAATGGTGTGTTAGTTTCTGCTGTATAACAAAGTGAATCAGTTATACATATACATATATCCCCATATCTCTTCCCACTTGCGTCTCCCTCCCTCCCACCCTCCCTATCCCACCCCTCTCGGTGGTCACAAAGCACCGAGCTGATCTCCTTGTGCTATGCGGCTGCTTCCCACTAGCTAGCTGTTTTACATTTGGTAGTGTATATATGTAAATGCCACTCTCTCACTTTGTCCCAGCTTACCTTTCCTCCTCCCTGTGTCCTCAAGTCCATTCTCTAGTAGGTCTGCATCTTTATTCCCATCTTACCCCTAGGTTCTTCGTAACCATTTTTTTCTTTAGATTCCATATATATGTGTTAGCATATAGTATTTGTTTTTCTCTTTCTGACTTACTTCACTCTGTATGACAGACTCTAGGTCCATCCACCTCACTACAAATAACTCGATTTCGTTTCTTTTTATGGCTGAGTAATATCCCATTGTATATATGTGCCACATCTTGTTTATCCATTCATCTGTCGATGCACACTTAGGTTGCTTCCATGTCCTGGCCATTGTAAATAGAGCTGCAGTGAACATTGTATGCACCAAGTTTTAATTCATGGACATGTAAATGACTTTGTGATTGATCTAGCTCAGGTAAAGTAAAATTGTTAAGTGGAAAAGAATTAAACATTATCTCTCATAGTGATCTGTTTTTGGACATTTAGAGGAGAAAAATACTCAGCAAATTTAAAAAGAAAATGAAGAAAACTTTGAGAGTGTGGAAAATTGGGCACTCTCCTACATTGTGGTGGAAGTATAAGTTGATATCAGTGATTGTCAAGGGCAGGCTGGCAGAATGTTTCAAATATACATGCCATTTAACCCTAAAATTCTCCTTCTGGGATTACCCTAAAAAATAATTAATAGTATATCCAAAGTTTTAAGCATCAAGTATATTCATCCAAGAATACTAATAATGAAGTTTTTAAGGTTCTAAATGAAAGAAAAATGGGGTTTAGTTAACTCTGATGTAAAAACTGAAGAGTCCTGTGAAAAACTTTAAAATGGTATATATTGCTTAAACCTGATAACAAGATAGGATTCATTTGACTAATCATTTAACCAATCATTTAACAAATATGCACTGAGAGCTTCTTATGTATTAGCAGTGTTCCAGGGACTTGTGATAGAGCAGTGAACAAAATATAAATGTTGTTCATAGAGCAAAGCTTTAGGATGGAGACATTTAATAAATGAATGAAGAAATAGACCAATAGATTGATAGATGAGGGAAGGAAGAGAAAGAAAAAGAATGAATACTAGGTGGCTATAAATGCTATGGAGAAAAATAAGAGAAAAGGAGGATTGGGAGTTCATTGTGGGTTCTGCATTAATTTCAAAAATGTTATCAGTGAAGACCTCACTTAGAAAATGATCTGTGATTAAATAGCCTTAGGGTGGTAAAATATTGTGTTTTTCTTTTTAATTTTTAATTATTTTCTCTATATGAACATACAATGCTTTAAAGTAAGTAAAATGATTTTAATATTTTTAAATAGAAAACAGTTGAAGTTTAAAGCATAATTTTAATTAAATATTTAAGTGAATGATTAAGCAATACATAGCATATAATACAACATTTGTAGGCTGAACATAACAGGTACTGAGACTTATTTTATGTAGAAAGTATAGATCATTTCTAATGAAAATAACATTGTGATTTCTGCATCACATTCCCACAGGAAATTATTTTAGGAAACAAATATAATTTATCTTAGAAGTTAATTGAACATATCCCATGAAGATATTTTTGTTCACTTTTCAATAAACATAAGCAATACCTTTGATATAAAAATCAGTGTAGTGTGAAAACTAATTATTTATTCTATTTTCTCAGTGGCTTGTAATATTATAGATTCAGAAATACTATGGAATTTATGAAAATGCAGTTCATCTCACTTGCCGAGTGCTGTTAACCTATTTCAATAAATATGTAATTTTTTGGTTGTTTTTCTTTAGCTTCCAGAAATGCTTTTGGGCTGTTAAAATGCAAGATAATTCTGAGTATAGGCAAAAATTGATCAGATCAGTTTTGGAGACTGGTTGATTTTATATCATTAATAAGAATGGTAGAAATTTTATTATTGAAAATGAGCTAACTTTATTAGTTTTCAATCTCAAGTTATTTTTGTTTGGGCACTTCATATATATTTAAAGTAAATTCTTATTTATACATAATTTGAGAAAGTTCAATTTATTAATAAGTATGTCATAGGTAAAACTACCCTAAATGTAATATACAGAATACTAGTTTTCTGAGTTATTCACTTTTTTGTGTAGTAAAGAATCTTTGAAGACTATGGGAAAAGCTTAATCTGAGGAGAGATCGACTATGTTGGGTGGGGTGGGGGGCAGGAAAGAACTGATGCAAAATATTTTAGAATATAAAGAATAACAGAATCAAAGTCTGAAGTAGAGTGGTAGCCTTAAAACAGAAAATGGACTTTGTTTATTGAGGGGGGAGGTAAGTTGTAAAGAATAACTGAAAATGTATAGATTTTATATAGAGACATAATACAGGTATACTTCTTTTTTCTGTACTTTGAATTATTGCACTTGGCAGAAACTGCATTTTTCACAGATTGAAGTTTTGTGGTAACCCTGCGTCGAGCAAGACTATCCATACCATTTCTCCAACAGCATTTGCTCACCTCCTGTCTCTGTGTCACATTTTGGTAATTCTTGCAATATTTCAAGATTTTTCATTACTATTATATTTGTTATGGTGATTGTAGTCAGTGATCTTTGATGTTATTATTGTAATTGTTTGGGGGCACCATCAACTGCACCATATAAGATGGCAAACTTAACTGGTAAATTATGTGTTCTGACTTCTCCACCGACTTGCAGTTCCCTGTCTCTCTCCCCCTTTCCTCCCTATTCCCTGATTCACAACAATATTGAAACGAGGCCAATTAATAACCCTACAATGACCTATAAGTGTTCAAGTAAAAGGAAATATTGCATCTCTCACTTTAAATCAAAAGCTAGAAATGATCAAGTTTAGTGAGAAAGGCATGTTTGAAAGCTGAGATAGGCTGAAAGCTAGGCTTCTTCCACAAGTTAGCCAAGTCGTGAATGCAAAGAAAAGGTTCTTAAAAGAGATTAAAAGTGCTACTCCAGTGAACATACCAATGTTAAGAAGGCTAAACATCCTTACTGCTGATATGGAGAAAGTTTTGGTGGTCTAGATAGAAAATCAAACCAGCTACGACATTGCATTAAGCCTAAACCTAATCCAGAACAAGGCCCTTACTCTCTTTAATCCTCTGAAGGCTGACAGAGGTAAGGAAGCTGCAGAAGAAAAGTTTGAAGCTAGAAGAGGTTTGTCGATGTGGTTTGAGGAAAGAAGACATCTCTGTAACATAAAAGTTCAAGGTGAAGCGGCAAGTAGAAGTTTCAGCAAGTTATCTGGAAAATATAGCTAAGATAATTAGTGAAGGTGCCTACACAGAACAGCAGGTTTTCAATGTAGACAAAACAGCGCTCTATTGAAAGAAGATGCCATCTAGGACTTTCATAGGTAGAGCGAAGTCAGTGCCTGGCTCCAAAACTTCAAAGAGCAGGCTGACTCTTGTTAGGGGCTAATGCAGCTGGTGACTAAGTTGTACCCAATACTCATTTACCTTTCCAAAAACCCTAGGGCCCTTAGGAATTATGCTATATCTATTCTGCCTGTGCTCTATACATGGAATAACAAAGCCTAGATGACTGCATATCTGTTAACAACGTGGCTTGCTGAATATTTGAAGCCCACTGCTGAGACCTACTGCTCAGAAAGAAAAGATTCCTTTCAAAATATTACTGCTCGTTGACAATGTACCTGGTCACCCAAGAGCTCTGATGGAGATGTTCAGTGAGATTAATGATGTTTTTAAGCCTGCTAATACAACATTAATTCTACAGCCCATGGATCAAGGAGTAATTTTGAGTTTCAAGTCTTATTATTTAAGAAATACATTTCATAAGGACCTAGCTGCCGTAGGTAGTGATTCTTCTGATGGATCTGAACAAAGTCAACTAAAAACCTTCTGGAAGGGATTCATCATCCTAAATACCAGTAAGAACATTTGTGATTCATGGGAAGAGGTGAAAACATCAACCTTAACAGGAGTTTGTAAGACCTTGATTTCAACCCTCAGGATGACTTTGAGGGGTTCAAGACTTCAGTGGAGGAAGGAACTGCAGTCATGGTAGCAATAGTAAAAGAACTAGAATTAGAAATGGAGCCTGAAGACGTGACTGAATTGCTGCAATTTCATGATAAATATTTAACACATGAGGAGTTGCTTCATATGAATGAACACAGAAAGTGTTTTTTTTTAAAGATGGAATCTACTCCTGGTGAAGATGCTGTGAAAATTATTGAAAGGATTTTGAATATTACATAAACTTATTTGATAAAGTAGCAGCAAGGTTTGAGAGAATTGACTCCAATTTTGAAAGAGGTTCTACTGTGGGTAAAATGCTATCAAACAGCCTTGCATGGTGTAGAGAAATCATTCATGAAAGGTAGAATCAATCTATATGCCAGACTTCATTGTTGTCTTATGTTAAGAAATTGCTGCAGCCACCCCAATCTTTAGCACCCACCACCCTGATCAGTCAGCAGCGTCAACATTGAGGCAAGACCCTCTACCAGCAGAAAGATTACAACTTGCTGAAGGCTCAGATGATGGTTTAGCAGTTTTTAGTGATAAAGACTTTTTTAGTTAAGATATGTGCATTCTTTTAGACATAATGCTACTGCACTCTTAACAGACTACAGTGTAACATAAGCATAACTTTATATGCACTGGGAAACCAAAAAATTTGTGTGACTCACTTTATCAAGATATTCTTTTATTGCAGTGTTCTGGAGCTAAACCCACAATATCTCTGAGGTATGCTTGTATATAGAGGAGAGCTTATCTCAAACATCTTGTAAATTTGGCATTGTATAATGGAATGAATTATAAACTGATAAAACAAAAAGTCCACATGGTTTTAAACATGATTATGTCAACTTGAACTAAGAGGAATGGACACAATATATAAAATAAAAAGACTTGGACTCTTGAATTTCTGTAGGTAGGAAGTTGGCTGAAAAAACTACCTAGTTGCAAACATGGGCTACTGTTTATGGAAAAGGAAGGTAACTTAGAGGATGGAACCAAGAACCCACAGAATGGAGTTGTTGAACATACTATACTGAACAACTCCTTGGAAGTAGGACTGAACCCTCATCTATGAACTGGCAACTTGTGCCCGGCTGGATTTGAAATGCTGTGCAACTATAAGTGCTATGCCTCTCCTGTTTTCCCCCCTTTGAACAGATGTGTTTTAGCATTTATTTTTTGACTGTTATACCATTAGCCTGATAATTTGTCTCTTTAGTTGAAGGTCTTTAGATTGAAAGGAACAGTATTCAAAAGGATGCACCAGAAGAACTACAACAGGGGAGTCTCATTCACATCTGAACTAGACCCTGGACTTTGAGTTAATGCCATAATGGGATGAAATCTTGGAGTCTTCAGAGCAGGGTTGCTTGAGTTTTGCATGTAGGAGACATGAAATCTTGTGGCTGGAGAGTGGACAGTAGCAGAATGTGTTTTCCAAAGATATTTGCCACTGGATATTTCATCCTCTGTGTTCTTCGCGCAGCACAGTGTTGACACTGCTCTCATTGGGTATTGGAGTTTATTTCTGGTTTCCTAGTGGACTTTTGGTACTACCTTGACCAATAGAGTATGGCGGAACAGTTGCTATGTGACTTCTGAGGCTAAATCATAAAAATTTCTTGCACTTCTGGATGGTCCTCTTGGAATGCCCCCCTTGAATGTAGCCACCATGCTGTGCAAAAGCCAATCAGCCAGGGAGAGGCCCATGAAGAGGAACAGGGAGCCTCAGTCCTCTTCCTGGGAGAGCCCCAGCCAGCACCCAGCACCCAGCACCCAGCACCCAGCACAGACTTGCCAGCCATGGAAGTGAGCAGCAGTGGGAGTGGAGCCTCCAGCCTTCAGTCAAGTGCCCCAGATGACAATCTGTATGGCCAAGATGAGGCTTTCTCTCTGAGGCATGTCCAAAGTGCAAATTTATGAACAAAATAAATGACTATTGTCATTTTAAGCCATTAGTTTTGGAGACTAGTTCTTTATGCAGCAATAGATAACCAGAACAAATTCTAAACAAAGAAAAAAGAAAAGTGAAAGCAGACATAGTTGAAAGTAAAAATATGGAATAATTGGACTGGCGGGCAAAACAAGACTATAGTATAAGTTCTTTTTAAAAAATTTTTCTTGAAGTACAGTTGATTTACAATGTTGTGTTAATTTCTACTGTACAGCATAGTGGTTCAGTTATATATTCTTTCTCATATTCTTTTCCATTATGGTTTATCACAGGTTATTGAATATAGTTCCCTGTGATATACATGGTACTTTAAGTATATAAAGTACCTTGTTCTTTATCCACCCTATATGTAATAGTTTGCATCTGCTAATCCCAAACTCCCAGTCCTTTCCTCCCCCAACCCCTGCCTCCCTTGGCAACTGGTAAAGGATTGGGAGAAACAAGAATCGGAAGGGTTGGAAGCCCAGCAAGCGTGCAGTTTGAGGCAAAGTCCTGCAGAGGGTAACCTAGCTTTAGCTTGATCTCAAAGGGGATACTTGCAGTGTAAGCTATACCTGAAAGTTGTCCTACCCAGAAGCAAAAGCGCTGAAGCTTTCATACTCCTATATCAATCAATCATTGATAAAGGGCTGCCCTGGGGGCACGTAAATTCCCATGCAGGTCTGGATCTCTATGCTTATGGACAAACTGGGCTTCTGACAGCATTCCTCTGAAAAAGAGCCATAGGTGCTGGCTGCTGGAAGGAAAAGCACACAATAGCTGGAGGTGTGTAAAATGTACTGAAAGGAATCTGAAAAATCTGGATGGAGCACTGACATTATCAACTTACCTGAAATTTAATAGTCAACAAATATTGTAAGGTTATACTCTGGCCTTTCACTGTGTTGGATACAATGTTTTTGGAAATGCAAAAGGAAATTCAGTTTAATCAAATATTTGTAAGATGAGTTAATCAACAATTTCTCTTTTTAAGGGTTTTTTGTTTTTTTTTTCCCCAAGGACTGGACCTTGGAAGGAATTTAACAAAGTGTACCTTGGAAAGTCCAAAATTAATAATCTAAGCATGATGACTGCTAGAATAATCCATTGTTTGACATTTAAAATAAATATACTCAAAGTATTTTTTGTTATTTCATTTTATCATAATAACGTAAGTTAATAAAGTAAAACAAATAAATTACCTCTCAACAAAAGTGAGGAATTATAACTGGACAGACTTGCCTTCTATGGTGTCAGTTATTTGATGTGATTCTTTCATTCTTTAATTAATGTATTCATTCTTTCAATAAATGTAATGAGCAGCTAATTTGTACCAGACAGTACCTAAATTTCTGAAATTAGAAAAAAAGATATTTCCTGCATTAATGGAGTTTAAAATACAAGCCTTTTAAGAGTAACATGCAATTATAATTTGTCTATATTTTATAGTTTTATAATTTTAAATTCTGTTTATCATCAGTTTTTAAATACTTGGGATACTTATTTTTTCTATTCATTAGAACACAAGTAAAAATATTTTCTGAGAGTATTTTAATGTTTAATATAAACACACAGTGGTACTCACCATAAAAAACAAAATATATTGGTTCTAAATATCAATAATGTTTTGTGTGTCCAGAGAGGCTACTATATCCTGTTACTATTTTTATTCTTTGTGAGCTCATATTTGTATGTTGTAATATAATGGTGTGAGTATATATTGTTCTTTCTTGAGCACATTCTATTGAAAATAACTTGATGTACTGGGATAAAAATGGACTCTAGATTCTAACAGAATGCATTCTAATTGGGGCTTATTTATGAGCTGAATGACTCTAAGCAAGTAATTCACATTTCAGAGCCATAGTTTCTCAACCCATAAAAGGAAACAATTGATATCTATTTCATAAAGTTGTTGTAAAGCTTAAATTCGCTTATATGTGGAATCTAAAAAATAAAACAAACTAGTGAATATAACAAAAAAGAAACAGACTCATAGATATAGAGAACAAACTAGTGTGGAGAGGGAAAGGGGGATGGGCAAGATAGGGGAAGAAGATTAAAAGGTAAGAGCTACTTGGTATAAAATAAATAAGATACAAGGGTGTAATGTACAACATAGGTAATATACCCAATATTTTATAATAACTGTAAATGGAGTATAATCTTTAAAAATTGTGGATCACTATGTTGTACACCTGAAACTTAAATAACACTGTAAATCAAATATACTTCAGTTAAAAAAAAATGGATTTAAAGCTCCTAGCATAGTACTTACAACATAGTAAGTGCTCGGTAATGTCAATTTATTTCTCTTCAACTCTTCTGTACTGTTTTTAGTTTGATCCTGCATCATTATAGAATGTTATTTAAGAAAAGATGCTGGTAATAAGATTCAGGGGGCTTAAGTAGAAGCAGGAAGACAAAGAGCAAGGTAGTGCAACAAAGATAGTACAGTAGCTTGGAAAAAGGTGGTAGTGGTGACAGGGTTAAAAAATATATACACACACACACACACACACACACACACACACACACACACACATATATGTAAAACAGAATTTGTTAACATTATGTATGGAGATGAAGGAAAGATGACCACACAGTTTTTGACTTGATCAACTGGTTTTGCCGGGATAACTGGTGGGGAGGATTTTTTAGGGGTAATGTAGAGTGGGAAATATGCTCTGTTTTGGACATGTTACATTTAAGAGTCTACTTGAATTTTAAATTGCAGTTTGGGTATATGAATTACAAACTTCAGGGATAAGATCGGGACTGACAGTGAAAAATAGGGAATCATCAAGTATAGATGACATTAAGTCCATGAGACTGCAGGAGATCTAGGGAAATCAGGAGGAAAAGAGGGCATAGATCTGAGCTCTCAGCATTACAACTTTCAGAGGTTAATATGAGGAGGAAGAACAAATAAAGACTAGATGTATATTTTGTTGTACAGTTTTTTAAAAGTTTTTAAATCGTTTTTAAAACTATTAGAATCAAATCAATGAATATTTTAGTGAACTGGAAAACCCATATAACCTAATCCAATGTTCAAATTATTTATTCCAATCCATTGTACAAAATAATTATGAGCAACCACTTAGACACACTGGATTAAAATCACTTTTATAATTTCCAATTTTAGAAATAAATGTAGAACAGACTATAAATATGATTTCACTTATCAAAAACGTTTCTATAAATTCGAAGGAAATATTTAGAGAATAGTTTGAAGTCTATAAACTAGTATAAAATATTCAAGTAGGAATAAAAGACTTGAAAATCCGATCTCAGGATATAACAGGCTACAAGTGCTTCTTTGAATTTTAGGCCATTACAAGTAAAGAGCTGGTAATATATGAGGAAGTAAGATAAATATATACATATATATATATATAAAATTTGATTCATCTTTGCATTCTTAATAATTACCACTTCTAATGGTTAGAAAGGTTAATTAGTATTTATTTTTATATTTGACCCTGCATTTAACTATTTAGGAATGTGATATTTCTTGGCATTGTAATTTTTCAACCTTTGATTAATTTTCCAGTTTATTAACTTATATTTATACTTCTTGTCCCTAAAAAAGTTATGTTATTTTAAGAAGAGAACAAATGAATATATAAACTGATATTTGCCATCATAATTCTTGTTCTTAGGAAAAAATAAGGGTATTATACCAGCCTTTAATAAAGTTTTAAAAATTTGCTGGTGATTCATAGGTTTTTTAAGCCACAAACTCAGTGGCTTAAACCAACCCTCATTTATTAGCTCACAGTTCCGTAGGTCAGAAGTCTGGACAGCTCTGTGAGGTTATATACTTAGCTTCTCAAAAGGTTGAAATCAAAGTGTTGGTGAAACTGAACTCTTATCTGGGGGTTCCAGGGAAAAATCTGTTCCCACATTCATTCAGGTCGTTGGTGGAATTAAGTTCTTTGTGGTTTTAGGATTGAGGTCCCTGTTTCTTTGCTGGCAGTCAGCCAGTGGGACACGGAGCTCTGAAAGGCTGTCTGCATTCCTTGGCTCATGGCGTTCTATATCCTCAAGCTAGTAGAGGGACATCAAAATCTTAGGCTTCAAATCTCTTGACTTCCTCATCTGCCACTAGCCAGAGAAAACTCTCTGCTTTTAAAGGATTCACCTGATTGGGTCAGGTTAATCCAGATAATCTCCATATTTTAAGATCAGCTGACTGGTACTTCAATAACATTGACAAAAATCCCTTCATAGTAGTAGATAGATTTGTGGTTGTTTGGGTAACCAGGGGATGGGAATCTTGGAATGATGTCTTTAAAATTCTGCTTATCACAATTAGTTTACTCAATTACAGTGAACACATTCCTATAATTTTTCCTTCTTTCGATCTCATTATATCTTTAGTTTCTATGTACATAGGACTTGAGATATCTCCATCTCAGTGCTGGTTAAGACATTAATTTTTGTGTTTCTTTTCTTCCATATTTTACTTGGGTTTTAAATTTTAAATGGTCAGTTTTAGATACTTTTTATTTTCCAATTATGCTGTCTAATCTACCATTTAAAAGCATTTGTTCTGTTGTTTTCTCTGTTACTGAGAAAGTATTTTAAAATATGCCATTAAGATATTGGATTTTCTAGTAGTTCAGTCAGTTTTTGCTTTATATATTTTGAGGCTATGTTTTTAAATGTTTTAGCTTCCTGGGAAAGCAAGTTTTAAGTATCTCTATATGTAGTGTTTGCTTTTTTCCTTTTTTTTCTTTTTGCTTGACAGTATGTGTATGTGCATGTGTACATTCTGATATTAATGAAACTATATAAACTTTCTTTGGTTTAGTGCTTTTAAGATATATCATCTTTTTATCCTTTTACTTTCAACCTTTATGCATCCTTATGTTTTTGTTTTTTCTGTGTAAATAATTTTGGTCTTTTTAAATCCAATTTAAAAATTTTATCTATTATTAGAACTTTTTAGTAAATTTAAATTTAAGAATTTTATTGATATAATTGAGTAAAATTCTTGATAAATCATCCTTGATTTATCAAAGTCAAGTACAATTGTTATTTTTACCTTATTCCTAGACAATGCAAGAACACTAGAGCATTTCAATTCCAGTTACCCTTTTCCTCATTTTCTGCTATTATTTTCATGTATTTTGATTCATTAATATCTTAAACTCAAAGAGGTCATTATTGTTTTATACAGGTGGTCAATTATCTTACAGATTTATCCATCTACACATCTGTGATTTCACTGCTTCATATTCTTTTCATTCACGATGCCGTCTGTGATCAATTACCTTCTGTCTGAAATGTATCCTTCTGTCTGAAGTAATTCTTTTAGAGTGGATCCACTAGTGGATAATTATCTTTGTTCTTTTTTAATATGTTGAAAATATTTTAAAATATATTTTTGGATTAAAATTTTATGTTGAGGAGGGAGGAGATATGGGGATATATGTATATGTATAGCTGATCTACTTTGTTATAAAGCAGAAACTAACATACCATTGTAAAGCAATTATACTCCAACAAAGATGTTAAAAAATTTTTTTTTATGCTGACAGTCACTGTTCAACACTTTATAATTATCATTTAATTATATTTTAGCTTCCATTATTTCAGTGTAGAATTCAGAAACATCTAAATATTGTCCATCTAAATATTGATTCTTTGAAGATAATATATATTTGTTCTTAAGATCATACACCATGATCAAGTGGGATTTATCCCAGGGATGCAAGGATTTTTCATTATCTTCAAATCAATCAGCATGATACACCACATCAACAAATTGAAAAATAAAAACCATATGATCTTCTCAATAGAAGCAGAAAAAGATTTCAACAAAATTCAGTACCCATTTATGATAAAACTCTCCAGAAAGTGGGCATAGAGGGAACATACCTCAACCTAATAAAGGCCATATACAACAAACCTACAGCTAACATCATACTCAACAGTGAAAAGCTGAACACATTTCTTCTAAGATCAGGAACAAGACAAGGATGTCCACTCTCACCACTTTTATTCAACATAGTTTTGGAAGTCCTAGCTGTGGCAATCAGAGAAGACAGAGAAATAAAGGAATCCAGATTGGAAAAGAAGAAGTTAAACTGTCACTCTTTGCAGATTCCATGATACTATACATCGAAAATCCTAAAGATGCTACCAGAAAACTGCTACAGTTCATCAATAAACCTGGTAAAGTTGCAGGATACAAAATTAATGCACAGAAATCTGTTGCATTTCTATACACTAACAACAAAAGATCAGAAAGAGGAATTCAAGAAACAGTCCCATTTACTGTCACATCAAAAAGAATAAAATACCTAAGAATAAACCTATCTAAGGAGGCAACATACCTGTACTCTGAAAACTATTAGACCCTGATGAAAGAAATCGAAGATGACACAAACAGATGGAAAGATATACCATGTTCTTGAATTGGAAGAATCAATATTGTCAAAATGACTATACTACCCAAGGCAATCTACAGATTCAATTAAATCCCTATCAAATTACCAATGACATTTTTCATAGAACTAGAACAAAAAGTCTTAAAATTTGTATGGAGACAAAAAGTACTCCAAATAGCCAAAGCAATCTTGAGAAAGAAAAATGGAGCTGGAGGAATCAGGCTTCCTGGCTTCAGACTATAAAACAAAGCTACAGTCATCAAAGCAGTATGGTACTGGCACAAAAATAGACATATAGATCAATGGAACAGGATAGAAAGCCCAGAAATAAACCCATGCACCTATGGTCAATTAATCTACAACAAAGGAGGCAAGACTATTCAGTGGTGGAAAGACAGTCTATTCAACACATGGTGCTGGGAAAACTGGACAGCTACATGTAACAAAAGGAAATTAGATCATTCTTTAGCATCATACACAAAAATAAGCTCAAAATGGATTAAAGACCTAACTGTGAGACTGGACACTATAAAACTAGAGGAAAACAGGTAGAACACTCTCTGACATAAATTGCAGCAATATCTTTTTCAATCTGTCTCCCAGAGTAAGGGAAATAAAAATAAACAAATGGGACCTAATTAAACTCAAAAGCTTTTGCACAACAAAGGAAACCATAAAAAAAACGAAAAGGCATCCCACAGTTTTGGGAGGTAATATTTGCAAATGATGTGTCTGACAGGAATTAGTCTCTAGAATTTACAAGCAGCTCATGTGACTTAATATCATCAAAACAAACAACCCAATCAAAAAATGGGCAGAAGACCTAAATAGACATTTCTCCAAAGAAGACATACAGATGGTCAAGAAGCACATGAAAAGACGTTACACATTGCTAATTATTAGAGAAATGCAAATCAAAACTACAATGAGATATCACCTGAAACCAGTCAAAATGGCTATCATCAAAAAATCCACAAACAATAAATGCTGGAGAGGGTGTGGAGAGAAGTGAACCCTCTTGCACTGCTGGTGGGAATGTAAATTGGTGCAGCAACCACGGAGAACAGTATGGAGGTTCCTTAAAAAACTAAACATAGATCTACCATATGACCCAGCAAACCCACTCCTGGGCATGTATCCAGAGAAAAACATGGTCTGAAAGGATACATGCACCCCAGTGTTCATTGCAGCACTGTTTACAATAGCCAAGACATGGAAGCAACCTAAATGTCCATCAACAGACAAATGGATAAAGAAGATGTGGTACATATATACAATGGAATATTACTCATCCATTAAAAAGGATGAAATAATGCCATTTGCAGCAACATGGATGGACCTAGACATTGTCATACCGAGTGAAGAAAGTGAGACAGAAAGAGAAATATCGTATGAAATCGTTTATATGCAAAATCTAAAAAGAAATGATACAAATTAACTTATCTACAAAACAGAAACAGATTCACAGACTTAGAGAAAGAACTTATGGTTACCAGGGGGGAAGGGATAGTTAGGGAGTTTGAGATTGACATGTACACACTGCCATATTTAAAAAGGATAACCAACAAGGACCTACTGTACAGCACAGGGAACTCTGCTCAATGCTATGTGGCAGCCTGGATGGAAGGGGAGTTTGGGGGAGAATGGTTACATGTATATGTATGGCTGAGTCGCTTTGCTGTGCACCTGAAACTATCACAGCATTGTTAATCGGCTATACTCCAATACAAAATGAAAAATTAAAAAAGGATGCTTTTTTAAAAATGTTTTTTATTGTGGCAAAAGTCACATAATATAAAACATGTTATTTTAACCATATTTAACTGTACAGTTTAGTGGTACTAAGTACATTCACATTGTTGTGCAACCCTCACCATCATCTATCTCCAGAATTTTTCACCTTCCTAAACTGAAACTCTGTCCCCATTAAACACTAACTCCCCATTCCCCCTTCCCACCCCCCAAAACCCCCCAGCCCATGGCATCTACCAATGCACTTCCTGACTCTATGAATTTGATTATTCTAGGTACCTCGTATAAGTGGAATCAAACAGTATTTGTCTGCAAAAAAAGATACTTTTAATATGTTTTCTTTGTCTTTGATTTTCAACAAGTTTAGTATGATGCACCTAGGTATGCTTTTCTGTATATTTATCCTGATATGTTTATATACTACTTCTTGTGTTTACGCCTTGATGTCTTTTTTCCTCCCAATTTTGGAAAGTTCTGTCATTATATCTTAAAATACTGCATCTTTTTCACTCTTCTTTCTTTCCTTCTCCTTTTACTTGTACTACTCCTTCTCCTACTCCTTCTTTTTCAACTCCAATTAAATGTATCCTTTTTTGTTTTCTTTTACAATCTCTTCATTTTTTATCCTTTTGTTTCCCCATGTATCATGCAGGTATTTTATTTAGCCTTCTCTTCCAGTTCACTAATTCTTTCTTTTGTGTATAATTTGCTGTTTGGACAATTTAATAAATTCTTAATTTTCCTTATTATATTTTTATTTCTGCAATTTGCAGTATATCTCTAAATGATAACATTTTGAGGCAGTCCATTTAATTGGGAGTCTGTTGACTACTCATAATGATTATCATGGCCGAAGGATTTAAGAATTGTTTTTCAGAAAGGGTTGTAGTATATAAAGGAAGTAAAACAAACGTACATATTTTTTGCTCCCAGGAGTTTAAAGGCAGAAACGGAAAATAGAAAGAAATATTAAAAATGTATAAACAAATTTACATATTATTTTTAAATGAGCTGATAAATATTGATGTATTAAACAAATCAATGTTATTTGAGAATGAAATCCAGTGTCAGATGAAAATCCAAATTACATTATTTTTCTTAAATCAATAGAAGAAAATAAAAGTTAAGTACAGTATTATCTATATCATAGAAAGACATTGGAAACTATTCGAAGATAATAGAATATTTGACGTAATACAGAGAATCAAGTCAATGGAACATTATTTGAGGATGAAAAATCATACGGTTTATTCTGCAGTGCATGTTTCTTTAAAGTGAATTAACTCATATGCTATTAAAGAATAGGGCAAAGAAGTCAGTAAACTTCAGAAGTTGCCTTGGTTCATTTGCATATATGTTTTGAGGCAACCATTAGCAACCTTTCTTATGACTAATGATAAAGACTTAGCAATATGAAGATTGCATAGTTGTGCCTTCTTGGTGCTTGTGGTCATTGCCCTTTTACACTTTTCACCATGTTAAGATTTTAAGGAAGCTAAGGGAACAGATAAAGGTGTTGCAAAGACATTTCTCTTCATACTAAAAAGCCAAACCACCCCCCTAAACAATCAAACCTTGATTCATGAAGTCTTTACCGCTTTTTAAATTACTGATGGAACTGGTTTTTATTAGGAGTAAATGTCCTCAAGAACTTGGTCTTTGAGACAGAAAGAAGCATAATCTCTAGAGTTAAAGGCTGCAAAGGATGGGATGATACTGATGCCAAGCGGAAATTTAACTGCACTGTTTTTAATGGGTTGGAACAGTATCCATTAGCGCACTGGTTACTAAGTTCTTTGGTTTGGTTTCCTTGTTTTTCATTGTGGTAATATACATATGATATAAAATTGATCATCTTAACCATTTTTAAGTGTATAGTTTAGTGGTATTAAATACATTCATAATGTTCTTCAACCATTACCACCATCCATCTTCAGAACTCTTTTCATCTTGTAAAACTGAAGCTCTGTACTCATTAAATTACTCCCATTGCCCCATCCCTCAGCCTCTACAAACCTGAGAGTGGATGGAGGGGAAGTGGATGCCTTCCCCAGCATATACTATGAAGTGAATCTTAAAGGAGAAAGAAAAAAATAAACTTGGGGGAAGATTAATATTAGCTCCATCTGTTGTAATTTTAATTCTGAATAGTATCCAGCTGTATCACTGCCCAGACTACTATCCCAGATTCCTGTCTGGCTTACATATTCACCATAGCTTCTCTCTTGCTGGTTGCAAGAAATCTGAATGCACCAGGCACAAGTTGTACTAGTCCTTGAAAGACCATTCCAAAATGAAAGGGATTTGTTGAGAATAATGTGATATAAGCATTAGGGTTGGGGGAGAGGTGTAGGAAGGAAGGAAGGAAGGAAAGGTGGGAAGGGAAGGAGGAAGATAGATTATCTTGACCTGGTTGAGCGATAGCAAAGTGTAGAAATGTGTGTGTGTGGGGGGGAGTGGGGTGGAATGTTCATTCTAAGACCAGGAGATATAATCATAGAAATTAGAAGGATCAAAGGATGAAAGACCATTGACTAACAAGAAAACAAAGTTAAGGGAATAAGGGGAGATATGAAAACTGAAGATTACGATATTCTTGAAGTGGTTCTACTTTTTATGTCTAATTATTACAACTTTTTGGTCAGAAATTATGATTTTACAAATGTTAATTTAACACTCCAGGAATTAGAAAACTCTGTTATTAATTTAAGTTTAAACATTTCCATGTAGGATAGTATTGCAGTTGGATACATGAAAAATACGTTTTAGTCAGATATAATATTCTTTTCAAGCAAGCCATGTTGAATTTTGTGGAGCAGATCCTCTTTGGAAATGCCACACTATTGTTCTAAAGTTAAATTAAAATTCAAACAGTTGAAACACAGAAATAAACTCATTTTATATTAGAAGATATAATAAAAGATTTTAAATAGTTCAATGTAGGATAATTGTTATATAAAGTGCATCTAGATGATTCAGCAAATTTATTAAAACTCAATAGTGTATGGTATGATAGCTTTATACAGTAGCTTTACAGAAAGCTCATATTGTCCAATTTGTTATAATTATTGGAACTGCATTTCAATTAAAACACTTAGCAATTTCCTTGTTCTTTTTGAAATATTTTGAAACCCATTAGTGTGTCAGTGACTTGGCATTGCTCTCTAATTGCAATAGATTTCAAGTGATGAAAATTGATTTTTTGTAGCATACTTTGTAGAGTCAGCATTGGTTACCTGAATACATTACAGTTCTCTTAAAACATTATTTGATGTTGTTAGAAGGTTTCATTGTCTGAACTTGAGATTATATGTGCACGTTATTCTTCAGAGTTATTTGCATTTTGAGGAAATGTAATGAAATGTGAAATTCTAAGAAATGTTAGGATATTGAAAACATATTTTAAAAGCCTTCTTTTTACATGTAAAGCTAAATTATGCTAGCATAGGTTCAATGTATCTCTCTCTTAGCATTTGGGGAATTGTGGATGTAATTTTTATTATAAATATATTACAAAGCAATAACAAATACTAAATTTATAATTTCAGGAGAAGCCTTTACCTACTAATTATAATCGATAACCTCCATACAATGCACTGTTTATAATAAAAACATTTGTTACATTAAAAATATTATATAAAAGTACAAAATTATTAGTTCCCATCTCACTGTGTCTTTATAAAGTGAAATACCCATGTAACTATTATCAAATGAAGAAATAGAACATTACAGGCATCCTTAACTCCTCCACTTACTCTCTCTTAATCAATACCATCGCCCCAAAGTAACCACTATTCTGGCTTTTGACACCATTGGTTTATTTTCACTGTGTTTCAATTTATGTGTAAATTGAATACAGTGGGTACTGTTTTGTGTCTGGCTTCTTTCATTCAACCTTGTAATTTGTAGGCTGTAATCCATGTTGCTGCAGGTAGCAATAATTAGTTCATTCGCAGTATAAAACATATCACATTTTCTTTATCCATTTTACTACTGATGGAAATTTGGGCTGTTTCCAGCTTAGTGCTTTTATGAATACTGTTATAGTAGACATTCTTGTAGATACTTTTTAGTGCACATAAATATACATTTCTCTAAATTATATACCTAGGGTTGCAATTGCTCTACAATCTCCTCAGCACATGGTATTTTCATTTTTTTTTTTTTTCATTTTAGACATTCTGCTTTAGGAGTATTTCACTGAGTCTTTAATATGCATTTTCCTGATGGCTAATGAAGTTTAATACTTTTGCATATATTTTTTGGCTATCTGGATAGCCTGTTGTAAACTGCCTTTTAATGTCTCTTGCCTATTTATCTTTTAGATTATTTTATTATTGATTTTTAGTAGTTCTTGATATATTATGGATATATTTTATAGTTATACATACTGTAAATATGTCTCCTCTATGATTGGACCTCTGCTTTCTTAATGATTTCTATTGATGAACATAACTTCTTAATTTTAGCATCAAATTTATTCATCTTTTCCTTACAGTTATTGCTTTTAGCATCCTGTTTAAGAATACTTTCCTTATCATAGTTCTTAAATAATTTTTATAGAACTGTTATTGTTTGGCTTTTCACAATTAGATCTGTGATCTTATCTCAGTGGATGTTGCACATATATTTATGAGTGAGGTTACCCTGTAATTGTCTTGAATTTTTCATATCTGTCTTTGTTAATGTTTGTTTGTTCCTTTCTGGCTTCAAGAAAAAAGATTTGGGAAGTTTGTAACCAGTTATTGCTCTATGTTAAACAGTTTCAAAATCTCAGTGGCTTAAACATAGTACTTATTTATTTACTTATTTATGCTTCTTTGTTTATAGTGTTTTCAGTATCATTCAGTTCTAAATTTATCCTAATTTACATTATGATATCTTCTTTGCCCTATAAGTTTTTTAAGATTGTGTTTAAATTTTCCAAATGTTTGTAGCCTTATTAATTAATCATACAGTTTTTTGGTAATTGATTATTAACTAAACTTTAAATTTTGTAGTCAAGAAATTCAATCTGGGAGATGCAAGAGTGAGGAGATATGGGGATATATGTATATGTATAGCTGATTCACTTTGCTATATAGCAGAAACTAACACACCATTGTAAAGCAATTATACTCCAATAAAGATGTTAAAAAAACAAAGAAATTTGATATATCTGCTGCCCATTTTTTGAAATCTCTTAAGGCTTGATTTATAGCTGAATACTTACTATTTTTGTAAATATTCCACATGCATTTAAAAATAATATGCATTTGCCAGTAGTTGGATATAATGCTCTACCGATATCAGCTAGATCAAGCTTATTAATGAAATTTTTCATATCTTTTATATCTTGATTAATGTATTAATTACTTTGAGTGGTGTGCCAAAAATTCCCACTGTAGAGATATATTTTACGATTACTCCTCATGGTCTGTTTAAATTTTACATAATAATTTTTGAATCAGTACTATTAGGTGACTACAAATTATAGCTTTCTGTTAAACTGAACCTTTTATCATGTTATAATGAACCTCTTGATCTCTACTCATGCATTTTAGCTATACCAAACTTTTTTTTTTTTGTTATTAGGATTTGTCTGGTATATCATTCTTAGTTCTTTTACTTTCACCTATTGTCTGACCATGTGTTTTTAGTGGTTCCCTTTTGTTACTAACATATTCAGGAACTAGGTGGATTTTATTTTGATAACCAGGTTGTAAAATTGCTATTTTATGTTGTTTTCCACTTTTCTGTATCTCTTTGTTTTCTTTCTTGCTTGCTTTTCTTTGTTTGTTTTTGAAATGATTCAGGGTCTTCATACTCTCTTCTACCCCCACCCCTAGTTCATCTGTTTGCTTTACTGGTTTGGATCCTATATACTCTATTCTTGCGTTTTTAGAAAATACCCTCAGTGTTGCTACATGCACATTTACTTAATAAAGTTTATATTTCATCAAGATCTTTGCTCTCCCAAACAGTGCTTCAGCTTTGTTTACTTTGCTTTAACCTTACACATCATCTTATAAAATAAGTTGCTGTTTAGAGATTCACCAATATTTATTATTTTCTTTAGCTTTTTTTCCATCTCAGACATTACTTCTAGGGTCCCTTTCCTTTTTCTTGAAGTATATCTTTTAGAAATCCCTTTAGTTATAGACTTTTAGTGATAAACACTCATTTGTTCATTCAAACCGGTATATATTATGTGCTGGGCATAAAATAATACATGCAAAAATCTCTGCTCTCATGGAGCTAAAACTCTAGGAAGGGAGACAGGCAATAAGCAAGATAAAACATAATATACAACTGTATGTAGTATTTTAATTGTGTAGTAGAAAAAATAAAACAGAAAAATGAGATATGGAATGTTATTTGGGGGGTGTCAAGGAACGCCTTACTGGGAAGGTGACTTTTGAATCAAGACCAAAAGAACTGAGGGAATATGAAGGTATGTAATGAAAAAACATTGCAGACAAAAGGAACGGATTCTACAAGGCCTGGAAAGTTCAAGATACAGCAAGGAAACCAGTAAGGCTATAGCAGAAAGAATGATTTGGAGATTAGTACATGTGCCCGGAGATTAATGTACATCTTGGTGACGCATGGCTCAGTAGGTCATGCTTCACAGTGATATGGAAGGCTATTAGAGGGTTTTGAAATGACAATTGATATGATCTGTTTTAGCAGGTTCACTTTGTACATTATAGACTGGAGTGGAGCAAAAGTAGAAAAAATTAATAGGTTATTGCCATATCAGTGAAAGATGATGGTAGCTTAGAGCAGAGTATTGGCAGAGAGGGTGGTGAGAAGTGTCACAGTCTAGGCATTTTTTGAAGGTAAAGCTAGCTGATAAGATATGCCATTGGTTCCGATGTAGGATGGGAGACAAGGGAGAAGCTAAGGGTGACAGAGATTTTAGGTCCAAACAACTGTCAGGGTAGATTTACCATTAACTGAGATGAAAACAAATGTAAGAGATGATGATTTTGGAAAGATTATTAGGAGCTTAATTTTGAACAAATTAACTTTAAAAAACATGTAAAAAAATCTTAATTCCATCCTTATAGTGGCAATATAGTTTTGCTGGCTGTATCATTTCATTTGATATTTAATTTCTCTTAGCACTTTAAGGTGTCCTTCTACTAACTTCAAACTTCCATTGACACTGCTGACAATTCAGTCTTCAAATTAATTGTCATCATTTTATAGGTAATCTATCTTCTCTACGTGTTTTTGAGATCTCTTTATCTTTCACATTGCTTGGTGGTCTTCTCATGCCAGTATTCAGAATTTCTCTATTAATGTAATTTTTTCCTTTTGTTGTAATCATTCAGGAATTTTTCTTTGTCCTCAATTTTCATTAATTTGAATATATATGAAGGTTTTGTTAATTCTGTTTGAATCTAGCTGAGACCTCTCAGTTTGAGTTCATATGCTTTTCTCTCATTCTCAGAAATTCCTAGCAATTATTTCTTCTCATATTGCCTCCCCAGCCTTCTTATTTTATTTTATTTTTTGCTAGCTAATGTTGGAATGTCAAGCCACTTTTTCTTTTAGTTATCTTCTAACTCTTTATGTCTTTGCTGTAATTTCTTTGACCATAATTTGACCCTTTTCCAGCCTAGTCATGCAAAAACTTTCATTCTACTATCAAACCATGTATTTATATTTTTGTTCTACAGTCTGAGAAGTTATTTCTATCTCTCTTCGTATTTTTCATAAATGTCTGTTTTTATTTATCCTACATTTTCTAGTATTTTATAGGTGTTAGCTTATCTCTCTTAGGACATTAAATATCCTCATTTTAAACTATGATTCTGAATGATGTTTTTACTTTATTTCTTTGGTTATGCATTTTTTAAAAGTATCCTTTTAATTGAATTGTCTTCAAATGTTTGTCAGTACTTGATTTTGTGCTCATTTTTGTAATTGGGATTTCTTGCTAAATAGAGCATTTATATATCTTTCAAACATGGCTGCTATTTTCAAAATAAGTGCTAAATTGGATGGGACACCAGAACTACAGATACAGATCGAAATGCTGGCAAAACCAGGACACATGGTCACACAGTTGTTAAATTCTGGATTGTATGTGCCGGTATAGCCCACCTGGGCCAGGGGAAGGAGCTGCTGCTGTTAGGCCTTGCTCTCTGAACTGTTTCCACTAAGAAGGAAAGATAGTTAATATGTGCCAATAAATGGGATACTTTGACATTTGGTCTTCACATACTGTGTTTCACTAGCCATCTGAAACACTCCCCGTGTCTTTGTCCAAGGTTTTCCACTTGTTCTCTCTGTTCTTGTCACCTCCCTACCCCCACCTCTGGCCCAACACAGGGCAGAGACTTATGTGGCTTCTTGGGAGAGAGAAGTGGTAGCGCCTAATTGTTCTTGCTCAGATAACAACCTTGCCAGTTCTCCCTAAGTTCTGTCCTGCATGTTTTTTGCTCCCCCAGTGCATACTCTAGACTGAGGTTTTCTTCAACCTTATCTACTTTCAGTCTCTCAGGAATTTTTCATGCCCATTTAAAAAAAATATAATATCTATATGCTTTTCATTTCTAGAGTTTGTATCTTAAACCTGGCAGTTACTAAATTCATTGGTACTATTGTTTAGGAGATATTTCCAGCTGTTTAGTAACTGTCAGTTTTAGAGTTGATATCATTATAGTAGTATTGCAAGCTATTAATTACTACTATAATGTATCTAGACTAGTCAAATTTTATGATATGTACATTTCACACAGTTAACGAAGTAATCTTTCAAGAAATGTGATGTGCAATATGAATATAGTTTTACTTTTAGAGGTTAGTATTGGTAAACAGAGTTGTAGATTTGATATACAGGTCTATTTATTTTCAAAAAATGCAATTCACACAATTATTTATAAAGTACATCATAATATGTATATTTGCAGGAAAAAAACAGGCTCCTGTATATTGAGGTCACCTTGCAAGAATAGTTTTTTATATGATTACTGTCTTGATAATTTCACAGTTGTTCTATTTATGTGATAATAGTAAAGGTATTGTGTGCCTAATCTTTCTTAATTGAATATAATAAGCTAAAAAAGATAACTATATTAGTAAAAAATTTGAAAGGAAAACTATCTGCTTGAGGCTTCAGTGTGATGTAAACTATATTTCATAGAAATTATTTGTATTCTAAAGTATTTTTGACTTTGACAACCTTAAAATTGCACTCAGTACTAGGCAGAAAAATGGTGTTATATAAAATCATAACATCAGCGTAGTGTATGAAGTAGAGATCATAGTTTTACTGTTAACCATTTTATTTCTCTATAAATGAAATTCGTTGTTCAGCATGGCCTACTGAACTGTGTTTTCCAGTCAAGTTATTTTGTAAAGATTACATTAAATTCGTTGCAGGTTACATGCTTTCAGAGATTGTAACAATTCCTATCTGTTGGAACTATACTGTGAATTTCTTTTAGTGTAGGAAACAGTTCAGAAAGACAGTTTTCCATCTCAATGTACCTTTTCAGAACAGTTCTCATACCTCAACCACAAGTTTTTATTAAATACAAATTGAAGTGAACTTATGTCAGTAAGAAATAATGAAAACAAACCTTCAGAGAACTGCTTTGGGTTTTTTTTTAGAGTAGGAGCATAAACTGTAATTCAGAATTACTTAGAGAGTGTGCAAAGTTTGGTAGAATTTGAGTAGCTGCTATGTTTTGAATATTATGCATGCTGAATAACTAATAATATAAATCTTAGGTTTTGTAGATGGAATAATGTCTTCCTATCCCTCAGCCTCACCCCTCCAAGATACCTATCCCTTAACCTAAAGAGGCTGTGAATATTTTTTTTTATCAGACCATCTTTTACTTTTCTTTTCTTTTTTTATTGTGGTATATTCGATTTACTATATTATATAAGTTTCAGGTGTACAACATAGTGATTCACAATTTTTAAAGGTTATTCTCCATTTATAGTTATTACAAAATATTGGCTATATTTCCTGTGCTGTACAATATATCCATGTAGATTATTTATTTTATACATAGCAGTTTGTATGTCTTAATCCCCTCCCCCTGTCTCACCGCTCCCCCGTTTTTTCTCCCCACTGGTAACCACTAGTTTGTTCTCTGTATCTGTGAGTCTGTTTCTTTTTTGTTATATTCACTAGTTTGTTTTATTTTTTAGATTCCATGACTTATTTCACTTAGCATAATACCCTCCAAATCCATCTATGTTGTTGCAAATGGCAAAATTTCTTTCTTTCTTATGGCTGAGTAGTATTCCATTGTGCACGTGTGTGTGTGTATACCACATCTTATCCATTCCTCTGTTAATGGACATTTAGGTTGCTTCTATATCTTGGCTATTATAAATAATGCTGCTATGAACATTGAGGTGCATGTATCTTTTCTAATGTTTTTGTCTTCTTTGGATGTATCCCCAGGATTGGGTTTGCTGGATCATATAGAAGTTCTATTTTTAGTTTTGTGAGGACCTTCCATAGTGTTCTCCATAGTGGCTGCACGAACTGACATCCCCACCAACAGTGCACAAAGGTTTCCTTTTTGCCACATTCTTGCCAACACTTATTTGTGGACTTTTGAGGATAGTTCTGACAGGTGTGAGGTAATATCTCTTTGTTTTCATTTGCATTTCTCTGATGATTAATGATGTTCAGTATCGTTTCATGTGCCTCTTGGCTATCTGTATGTCTTCTTTGGAGAAATGTCTATTCAGTTCTTCTGCACATTTTTTAATCAGGTTGTTTTATTTTTTGATGTTGAGTTGTATGTGCTGTTTATATATTTTGGATATTAACCCCTTATCAATCATATCGTTTACAAATATTTTCCCCTATTCAGTAGGTTGTCTTTTTTTTGTTGATGGTTTCCGTTGCTGTGCAAAAGCTTTTAAGTTTAATTATGTCCCATTTGTTTATTTTTGCTTTTGTTCCCTTTGTTTTAGGAGACAGAGCCAAAGAAATATTCCTGTGATTTATGTCAAAGAGTGTTCTGCCTATGTTTTCTTCTAGGAGTTTTATGATTTCAGGTCTTACATTTAGGTCTTTAATCTATTTTGAGTTTATTTTGTGTATAGTGTTAGAAAGTGTTCTAGTTTCATTCTTTTACATGTAGCTGTCCAGGTTTCCCAGCACCACTTATTGAAGAGACTGTCTTTTCTCCATTGTATAATCTTGCCTCCTTTGTTGTAGATTAATTGATCGTAAGTGTATGGGTTTATTTTTGGGCTCTCTATTCTCTTCCATTGACCTATGTGTCTTTTTTGGTGCCAGTACCATACTGCTTTGATTACTATAGCTTTGTAGTGTAGTCTGACATCAGGGAGAATGATTCCTCCAGCTTTGTTCTTCTTTCTCAAGAATGTTTTGAGCATTCAGGATCTTTTGTGTGTCTATACAAATTTTTTGGCTGCACTGTGTGGCATGTGGGATCCTAGTTCCCTGATCTGGGATGGAGCCTCTGCCTCCTGAAGTGGAAGCACAGAGTCTTAACCACTGGAACACCAGGGAAGTCCCCTCCATACAAATTTTAAAATTATTTTTTCTAGTTCTGTGAAAAATGCCATTGGTATTTTGATAGGGATTGCACTGAATCTGTAGATTGCACTGGGTAGTATGGTCATTTTAATAGTATTAATTCTTTCAATCCATGAACACGATATATCTTTCCATCTGTTTGTGTCATCTTCAATTTCTTTCTTCAATGTTTAATAGTTTTCCGTGTACAGGTCTTTTACCTCCTTAAGGTTATTCCTAGTTATTTTATTCTTTTTCATATGATTGTAATTGGGATCATTTCCTTAATTTCTCTGACAGTTTGGTTTTTCTGTATAGAAATGCAACAGATTTCTGTATATTAATCTTGCATCCTGTAACTTTACTGAATTTATTGATGAGCTCTAGTAGTTGTTTGGTGGCATCTTTAGGATTTTCTTTGTAGAGTGTCATGTCATCTACAAACAGTGATAGCTTTATTACTTCCTTTTCAATTTGGATTCCTTTTATTTCTTTTTCTTGTCTGATTACTGTGACTAGGACTTCTAATACCATGTTGAATAAGTGTCAAGAGTGGGCATACTTATTTTGTTCCTGATCTTAGAGGAAATGCTTTCAGCTTTTCACTGTTGAGTGTGATGTTAGCTGTGGTTTGTCCTATATGGCCTTTATTATGTTGAGGTATGTTCCCCCTGTGCCCATTTTCTGGAGAGTTTTTATCATAAATCAATGTTGACTTTTATTAAAAGCCTTTTCTGCATCTATTGAGATGATCATATGGTTTTTATTCTTCAATTTGTTAATGTGGTGTATCACATTGATTGATTTGCGGATATTGAGAAATCCTTGCATCCCTGTGATCGTGGTGTTTGATCTTTTTAATGTATTGTTGGATTCAGTTTGCTAGTATTTTGTTGAGGATTTTTACATCTATGTTCATCAGTGATATTGTCCTATAATTTTCTTTTGTGATTTCTTTGGTGTTGGTGTCAGGGTGGTGCTGGCCTCATGGAATGAATTTGGAAGTCTTCCTTCCTCTGCAATTTTTTTGGGAATAGTTTGAGAAGAACTCTTCTCTAAATGGTAGAATTTACCTGTGAAGCCATCTGGTCCTGGACTTTTGTTTTCTGGGAATTTTTTTTATTACTGATTCAATTTCACTGCTGGTAATTGGTCTGTTCATATTTTCTATTTCTCCCTGGTTTAGTCTTGGAAGATTGTACATTTCTGGGAGCTTGTCCATTTCTTCTAGGTTGTCCATTTTATTGGCACATAGTTGATTGTAGTAGTCTATTATGATCCCTTGTATTCCCATGGTGCTGTTGTAAATTCTCCTTTTTCATTTCTGATTTTATTGATTTGGGCCTATCTTTTTTTTCTTGATGAGTCTGGCTAAAATTTTATTAATATTGTTTTTTCAAAGAACCAGTTTTAGTTTTATTGATCTTTTCTGTTGATTTTTAGCTTCTATTTCATTTATTTCTGAATAAATGAATATCATTAAATCAAAAAAACCATTATGATTTTTTTCCTTCTACTAACTTTGGGTTTTGTTTGTTGTTCTTTTTCTTGCTCCTTTAGGTGTAGGGTTAGGTTGTTTATTCGAGATTGTTTTTGGTTTCCTGAGGTAAGTTTGTATCATTATAACCTTCCCTGTTAGAACTGCTTTTGCTGCATCCCATAGATTCTGGATTGTTGTATTTTTGTTTTCATTTGTCTCAAGGTATTATTTGGTTAATGCCTGCGACTATATGTTAATTTTACATGGGAAAGAAATTTTACAGAGGTAATTAAAGGTTGCTAATCAGGTGACTTTAAATTAGTGAGATTATCTTATATTATTCAAGTGAGTTCAGTCTAATCACATGGGCGCTTAAAATTAGAAGAGGAAGGCAGAAGAGTCAGTGAGAGGTATAGTAGGAAGAGGAGAGAGTTAAAATCTGAGATGAATCCCACTGTCCCTTACTGACGTTGAAGATGGAGGAGAGGGGCCTTGAACAAATCAAGCAGCCTCAAGGAGTTGAGAATGACCCCTAGGCATGAGCCAGCAAGGAAATGGAGACTCGTACATCTGTATACAACTGAATTTTGGCAGAAATCTGAATGTGTCTTAAAACATATTCTCCCCTAGAGCCTTCAGAAAGGGCCACAGCTCTGCAGACACTTTTATTTTGGCCTTGTGAGGCAGAGGCAGAGAAAGAAGCCAACCCCACCAGACTTCTGACCTAAAGAACTTTGGGATAATAAGTTTGTGTTATTTTAAGCCACCAAATCTGTGGTAATTTGTTACTTCAGCAACAGAAAACTAATACAATTGGCAGTATTTTTTTATTCTGAAATGAGACCTCTGAAAAGGGCAAAAATCTCATCATATAAAATAAACCGAAAAGATAGGGAGAAATACCTTACTTGTTCTTTCTGAATTTTATCCCTGCATCCATTTCTATCTCTTTACATTCATTATATTTGTAACTTTTCCTTTCTTTCTTAAAATAATGAGTATGGTGAAGAAAGTACACAGTCTAGGATGTGTGGTGAACCTGTAAGCCCTGAAAAATTACTTTAAAAATTAAACAAATAACTATTTTAAAAAGAAATTAAGAGAAAAATCTCATTTACAATAACATTAAAAATAATAGAATACTTAAGAATTAATTTAACCATTGAGGTGAAAAAACTGTACGCCGAAGACTATAAGACATTGATGACAGAAGTTGAAGAAGACACAAATATGTGCAAAGATATCATGTGTTTTTGGATCAGAAGAGTTAATATTATGAAAATATCCATACTACCCAAAACATTCTATCGGTGCAATCCCTATCAACATTTCAATGCCATTTTTAGGGAAATAGAGAAAACAATTCTAAGGTTTATATGCAGCCCCTGGCAACCCTGAACAGCCAAAGCAATCTTGAGAAAGAAGAACAAAACTGTAGGCATCATACTTCTTGGTCTTAAACTACATTACAAAGCTATAGTAATAGAAAAAATAGTATGGTACTGGCATAAAAACAGATGCATAGACCAATGGAACAGAATAGAGAGCCCAGAAATAAACCCACACATATCTTGATAAATAATCTGTGATAAGGGTGCCAACAATACACAATGGGGAAAGGATCATCTTTTCAATAAATGGTATTAACAAACTGGATATTCACATGCAAAAGAATGAAACTGGACCAATATCTCACACCATAAACAAAATTAAAAATGGATTAAAGACTTCAAAAAAATACCTGAAACCCTAAAATCCTAGAGGAAAACATGGAGAAAAAGTTCTATTACATTGATCTTGGCAATGACTTTTTGAATATGACACCAAAAGTACAGGCAATAAAAGGAAAAATAAATAAGTGGGATTATATAAAACTAAAATGCCCTGCACAGCAGAAGAAACAGTCAACAAAATGAAAAGACAACCTATGGAATGGGAGAAAATATTTGCAAACCATATATCTGTTAAGGGGTTAGTATCCAAAATGTGTAAGGAGTTCCTATAGCTCAATAGCAAAAAAACCCCCTAACAACCCAATTTAAAAATGGGAAAAGGACCTGGATAGACATTTCTCAAAAGAAGATATAGAAATGGCCAATGGGTACATGAAAAGATGCTGAATATCACTAATCATCAGGGAAATGCAAATCAAAACCACAGTGAGATATCACCTCATGCCTATTAGAATGGCCATTATCAAAAGGACAAGTGATAACAAATGTTGGGTATGGTGTGGAAAAATGGGAACCTTTGTGCACTGTTGGTAGGAATGTAAATTGGTATAGGCATTATGAAGGTTTCTCAAAAACCTAAAAATAGAACTAAAATACTATCCAGTAATCCCACTACAGGGTACATATACAAAGGAAATGAAATCAGTGTCTCAAAGAGATATCTATACTTCCATGTTCATTGCAGCATTATTGGCAATAGCCAGATGTTGAAACAACCTAAGTGTCCATTGACAGATGAATGGATAAAGAAAATGTTGTATACATATACACAATAGAATATTATTCAGCTTTAAAAAAGAAGGAAATTCTGACATTTGTACAACATGGATGGAACTTGAGGACATTATGCTAAGTCAAATAAGCCAGACAGTGAAAGGCAAGTACTGTATGATGTCACTTATATGTGGAATGTAAAAAAGATGAACTCATAGAACCAAACTGCAGAACGTTGGTTGTCAGAGGTTGGGGTTGAGCAAAAAGGGGAGAGGATGGTCAAAAGACACAAACTTTCAGTTATAAGGTGAATAAGTTCAGAGGATCTAATGTGTTGACAGCATAGTGACTATATTTAATAATCTGTATTATATACTTGAAATTTGCTGAGAGTAAATCTTAAGTGTTCTCACAAAAAAAGTAACTATGAATGTACTAATTAGCTTGATTGTGGTAATCATTTCACAATGTATACATATATCAAACTATCATGTTGTACACCTTAAATATATATTTAATTTTAATTTGTTATACTTCAATGAAGCAAAAAAAAAAATTAGCTAATACAATTTCTGCAGCAGTGGGCCTAGGGAAATCTAGCTGCTTAGGAAATCTAGCGAATTTAAAAGTCTGGTGTTAATAAGCCCCAAATCACCAGCTAAATTCCTTTGAAGTTCAGCTCCTTTACGTAGATGAAAATTCAGTTCCTTTAACACAATAGATCTTACTTTTTGCTTTCACTAAGCTTTCTCCAGGTACAAACAATTGAGTCACAAGGGAGACCGGGCTGGAGTCTGGGGAATGCAGTATAAGTCATCACTTTTTGAAATCCAGCAAAAAATATATCATACTGTGGATGAGTTAGTGGTATTTGTATCCAAGTGAAACATAATAGGGTCAAGCAATGTAGAGCAACACATAGCAGTATAGAATGTATTTAGAAGTGTATGTTAAAACAAAAAGCAAACTTAGAAGATTTCATTCATTAAGAATCTCAGTTCCTAATGTCTTGGTTTACATTGTCACTTTAATTTCCATGCTGTAGAGATAAAAATTGCAGTCATATTCTCCAAAGTTTAGGTTGAAAACATCCTCTGTAATCCCAGTCACTTCCTACTATCTGTCAGGAGTTTCAGAGGGAGAAGTTTATTTAATCTAAAAGCTATTTAAAATCAGCCTGCATCCAAGTGAGAGCTGCATCTCTGAGGACCTCCAGTAATCAATCCTCTTTGTGTATTTCTGTAATAATCTGTCCCAAACCCATTTCTGTGGAACATTTTACACACTTAGTCTGTAGGAGTTAGAGATGAGAAAACAAAAATGGATCTCTTCATTCTTTGGCTTGCATCTTAAGAATCTTATATAAACTAGATATTTTCTCAAAGTCTTCAGAATAGCTTATTTAACCAAACTACCTAGATGATAAATTTTGGGGTTTTTTTGTTTTATTTTTGGTATTTTTTTGGAGAGAATTTTCAGTTTTCCAAGAGAAAAGGGAATTTAAAGGGAAATTTTACTTTTTTCCCCCGTAACTGCTTTTATTTGGGAGAAAGGCAGAGAGAGAGAAAGGGCGGGGGGGGGGGGGAGAGAGAGAGAGAGAGAGACTGACTCATTAATTTTAGTTAGTTAATCAATTAATTCATTTATTTATCCCACAAATGCATTGAACAGTTTATTCCTGATGTGCCCTGTTAGATGCTGGACAATAATGATGAGCAAAAGTAGACAAGACCCCTGTGTACATAGGGTTGACACTCTAGTGGGAGTTATAGAAACCAAATGGGCAATCATTTCTCTAGTGACATTAAGTTTTTACATATTTAGAGGTAAGAGAAGACTAACAAGAAGGGAAATTTCGAAGGAAGGAGTTAGAAAAAAAAAATAAGCTGCTGTCCTTGCAGTCTACTATCATAGTGTAATGGGCAGAGACCTAGCCTGTTTTGTACAGGGAGTTATGGATTGGCTAACATTTTACACATTAATCTTTATTCATAGGGGTTTAAAAGAAAAACCCATTAAAGAATTATGACAGTTAAAAATTCTTTAAAAAACTGTAAACATTTCCATCCATTTACCAGAAAATTGTGAAACTTCATTTTGGTTTTATATAATAGTTCTTATATAATCATCCATATTTTGAGAATTTGAAAATTAATAAAATTTGAATATAGTGAATATATGGTGCTAACAGTTGATCACTGACAGATGTAGTGATGGTGCAGAATGTGGATTAAATAAGAGTATAACAATTATAAAATGATTTTCCCTAGTTAATGGAAACCAAATGGTCTTGAGATAATTTTTTGTTGTTCGGCTTTGGAAATTGGTATGTTTTAGTTGATGAAACAACTGTATATTGTGAATGATGAGTGAGTTATATCTTTTTCATTATATTTTAATTAGCATTAGAATTAAGATAATTGATATATGAATGTTTTACTTTTAGATGTGACACACTTTATTTTTTCAGGTTTTTATTTATTTATTTTTTTACTGAAGTATAGTTGGTTTACCTGTTGTGTTAGTTTCAGGTATACAGCAAAGTGATTCAGTCATACACATATATATATCTATTCTTTTTCATTAAAGGTTATTATAAGATATTGATTATACTTCCCTGTGCTATACAGTAGGTTCTTGTTCGTTATCTATTCTATATATTATAGTGTGTATATGTTAATTCCAAACTCCTAACTTATGCCTCCCACCCCCTTTCCCCTTTTGGTAACCAAAAGTTCTTTTCCTTTGTCTGTGAGTGTATTTCTATTTTATAATATTTCATTTGTAGAATTTTTTTAGATTCCACATATAAGTAATATCATATGATTTTTGTCTTTCTCTGTCTGACTTACTTATAAGATAATCTCTAGGCCCATCCATGTCGCTGTAAATGGCATTATTTCATTCTTCTTATGTCTGAGTAGTATTCCATTATTTGTATGTACCACATCATCTTTATCTATTCCTCTGTCAGTGGACAGTTAGGTTGCTTCCTTGTCTTGGCTATTGTAAATATTGCCGCTATGAACATTGAGATGCATGTATCTTTTCAAATTACGGTTTTCTCCAGATATACGCCCAGCAGTGGGATTGCTGGCTCATATGGTAGCTCTATTTTTAGTTTTTGAAGGAAGCTCCATAGTATTCTCCATAGGAGGTGCACCAGATTACATTCCCACCAACACTGTGGGAGTGTTCCTTTTTCTCTATACCCTCTCCAACATTTATTATTTGTAGACTTTTTGATGATGGCCATTCCGACTGGTGTGACATGGTACCTCACTGTAGTTTTGATTTGCATTTCTCTAATAATTAGCAATGTTGAGCATGTTTTCATGTATCTGTTAGCCATCTGTATATCTTCTTTGGAGAAATGTCTATTTAGGTCTTCTGCCCATTTTTTGATTGGGTTGTTTGTTTTTTTAACATTGAGTTGTGTGAGCTGTTTGTATATTTTGGAAATTAAGCCCTTGTCGGTCACATCGTTTGCAAATATTTTCTCAGATTATGTGGGCTGTCTTTTTGTTTTGTTGATGGTTACCCAAGATCTATCTTGATTACAAAATCAGTGATTTTTTTCCCTATATACCATACTTTAATCAGCTGGGTTTTTTTTTAACATCTTTATTGGAGTATAATTGCTTTACAATGATGTGCTAGTTTCTGCTTTATAACAAAGTGAATCAACTATACATATACATATATCCCCATATCTTCTCCCTCTTGCCTCTCCCTCCCACCCCTCTAGGTGGTCACAGAGCACCGAGCTGATCTCCCTGTGCTATGCAGCTGCTTCCCACTAGCTATCTGTTTTACATTTAGTAGCGTATATGAGTCATTGCCACTCTCTCACTCGTCCTGGCTTACCCTTCCCCCTCCTCGTGTCCTCAAGTCCATTCTCAACGTCTGTGACTTTATTCCTGTCCTGCCCTTAGGTTCTTCAGAACCTTTTTTTTTAGATTCCATATATATGTGTTAGCATATGGTATTCGCTTTTCTCTTTCTGACTTCACTCTGTATGACACACTCTAGGTCCATCCACCTCACTACAAATAACTCAATTTCATTTCTTTTTTTGGCTAATATTCCATTGTATATATGTGCCACATCTTCTTTATCCATTAATCTGTCGATGGACACTTAGGTTGCTTCCATGTCCTGGTTATTGTAAATAGAGCTGCAGTGAACATTGTGGTACATGGCTGTTTTTGAATTATGGTTTTCTCAGGGTACATGCCCAGCAGTGGGATTGTTGTGTCGTATGATAGTTCTTTTTTTAGTTTTTTAAGGAACTTCCGTACTGTTCTCCATAATGGCTGTATCAATTTACATTCCCTGCAACAGGGTTCCCTTTTCTCCACACCCTCTCCAGCATTTATTGTTTGTACATTTTTTGATCATGGCCATTCTGACTGGTGTGAGGTGATATCTCATTGTAGTTCTGATTTGCATTTCTCTAGTGATTAATGATGTTGAGCATCCTTTCATGTGTTTGTTGGCAATCTGTATATCTTCTTTGGAGAAATGTCTATTTAGGTCTTCTGCCCATTTTTGGATGGGGTTGTTTGTGTTTTTGATATTGAGCTGCATGAGCTGCTTGCAAATTTTGGAGATTAATCCTTTGTCAGTTGCTTCATTTGCAAATATTTCCTCCCATTCTGAGGGCTGTCTTTTCATCTTGTTTATGGTTTCCTTTGCTGTGCAAAAGCTTTTAAGTTCATTAGGTCCCATTTGTTTATTTTTATTTCCATTTCTCTAGGAGGTGGGTCAAAAAGGATCTTGCTGTGATTTATGTCATAGGGTGTTCTGCCTATGTTTTCCTCTAAGACTTTTATAGTGTCTGGCCTTACATTAGGTCTTTAATCCATTTGGAGTTTATTTTTGTGTATGGTGTTAGGGAGTGTTCTAATTTCATTCTTTTACATGTAGCTGTCCAGTTTTCCGAGCACCACTTATTGAAGAGGCTGTCTTTTACCCATTGTATATTCTTGCCTCCTTTATCAAAAATAAGGTGACCATATGTGCATGGGTTTATCTCTGGGCTTTCCATCCTGTTCCATTGATGTATTCTTTTGTTTCTGTGCCAGTCCTGTACTGCTGTACTGTCTTTATTGCTGTAGCTTTGTAGTACAGTCTGAAGTCCAGGAGACTTAATCAGCCATTTTTAATGTTTACATTAGAAAGAAAAAAATGTTTAAACTCAATGGAGCAAAACAGACAGTGAATAATGAAACAAATACTAGTTACTTTAAAAAGTTAATCAGATTGATAAACCTTTAGGTAGACTCATCAAGATAAAGAGACAACACACATTGAAATGATACAAAGGATGTGCATAACAAAACCTAAGCATATATTTATATAGTGGCAATAAAAATTTTTAAATCTGAATTAACAAAAAAATACTATGTAACATCAGAAATTTAAAAGTTCACACCTTCCATATTCTCCACACTTTAAAAGGATAGTAATATAATTATTGGGAAAACTTTATGCAAAAGAAATTGACAGCTTAGATAAAATGGACAATTTTTTTGAAAGACATACACTAACAAAACTGTCTTGAGAAGAAACAGATAATCTGATTAGTTCCACTGTATATTTACTAAAGAAATTGAAAAAGAAAGTCTTCTGAGAAAAAAAGTATCAGGCATAAACATTAAAGGAATAAAAAATAGTGATCCTATAGAAACTTTTCTAGAAAATGGAAAAGATGGGAATATTATTTATTTTTTAATGATATCCAGCATATCCTGGATAACAAAGCCATGCAGTTATATCCCATTATAAGAAAACTACAAATTGGTTCCCTCAAGAACAAAGACACAAAATTCCTTAACAAAGTATTATCAAATTAAATTTTGCTGTGTTTTTTTTTTTACTGTGTTTATAATGATTATGCCTGTTGAATTTTCTCTTCCCAACTCTAAGCCACAGATAAGCTATTTTCTAATCAATAGCAGTTGTCTTCCTAAGAGAATTCTGGTGCCAGATGGGGAAAAGATTTTTTGTTGTTGTTGTTTTTGTTTTGTTTATGTGTGCATGTGTGTGTGTTTAACCCTGATACACTTATTTTGCTTTAACTTTTCTACCATTTTCTCCTTCACATTTATCTTTCTGTAATAACCACCATAATATCTGAACACACTTTTTAAAAAGAGATCCATTCTCTCTAGTCATCAGCTTCTTCATTTGTATGAACACAAATCTATATAAAATTATATTTATTACAAATTACAGTATAACTTGAAATGGAAAATGCTTGGAAAAACTTAAACAGTGACTTAGAATCATTCTTTTCATAGTAGTAAGAACAATCTGTGGTAGTACACTTTAAGGAGAAACTCTCTCCTATAAATAGACTGTTTATCACATGATGCTCTGATGTATTTTTATATTATAACAAGCAAGTGGCTTGGAATTTCCTTTCACAGTACTTTATGTTTAGGATACTATGTATTTCTAGATGAATAATTTTAAATGTATGCCAAGCTTTGTTTTCAACTAATTTCCATTAATTAAAAAACATCAGAAAAATATTACATGATTTAACACAATAATTATAATCTTTAAATATTAGTAAAATTATGCTGCCTGTACTTTCAAAGATATATTTTTGTTCTCTTGGCAAGTTTTAGGAAATAAGAACTTTGTTGCATCTCTAGTTTTTCACATGCAAAATACTTTCTTTTATCTTTAGTCAGAAAGTTCAAAAGCATTTCAGACAGAGTTCATTAAACATTTTTATAGATGATTGTCCTTTTGAAGCAATACAGAAAGATTAAATTAGAATAAATTTTGTCAGGATTTATAGATGTAATTCACATAAGACTTCATCTATTTCCCCTTTGTTGTTTAGCAGTGCTATTTATGATTTTGAAAAATAACACATTCTCTCTCATACTGTTATCTTACGTTTTAGTAGTTTTTCTGATTGCATGAAATGACATAATAAACAGTGCAATTTCCCTATCTTGTGTATCTCTCTCTGCTATCTATTAAGATTAATATAGTAAATATCATCATTGAGCTCTCAATTGTTTTCTGTGATACAGAGTAAAGTTCAACTGTAAGTATCTAGGGGAAGAAAGTTATTCATTCATATTTGGAAAATAGTCTTCTAATGAACTAATGATGAAAAGTTGACTGTGTGCATTCCTTTCAATGCATTATTCAAAGTATTAGTAACATTAGTTCATGTAATGGGACAATCTTGCTAAGGTCATATATATTATTGGGATTAAAGTTACAAACAGGGATGGGGTGGAGTGAACTATTAGAAAATTTTCATTCATTCATGAGCACTTTATGGTAGTTAAGAATGTAACTGGCAAACTGTTAAATCAGAAGTTGTATTTGATAGACACCTAGGTCAGAACTGATGGAATTCCTTGTCATCATGAAGAATTTAACAAGTTGCTTTTATCAGTTTTAGTCATCTTTGATCAAAGTGAAAGAAAAAGAGAGATGACTCTTGTGGATTTTATCTGTGCAGGATAAAGGCTTTGAGCACATCTTGAAATTACATGTCATGGAATTGTAGAATCCCAAAGGTAGGCAGGATTGTATATATCATTTGATCCAGTCTTTGCTTACAATCAGGAATGTGAGAATCCAAGTTTTAAGGGATGTTCAAACCATACATAGTATGTGAGAAAAAAGAGCCAAGACTAAAATCTCCATTTTCCTATGATTATTCTCATGGCCTTTATCCCTGGCTATAGACTTTACAGGGGAAAATTTTTTATCTAGATAGATAGATAGATGGGTAGATAGATTCCCTCCTCTTTTTCAACAGCTACATTATAGATATAGATATAAATATAGATATAAACAGTATAACAAGATATATAATCATTTGATTTTTTACTTTAAGGAAATATAGTTAAGTATATCCATAAAACAAATAACAAGGATTCATTCATAGATTTTGTGTTAACTCATCATATAATTCTCTTTGATCATTGCTAACTGATTATATAAGTCCAAATTATTTGAACTAGAAAAAATATTATTTCATATGTTAGTTTTCAGTGTTTTTCTTTATAATATAATAATATTAAGCAACATGAATCATTGAATAATAAGGCAAGAAGAAATTCCAGAGTCAAGATTCTGCTATGTTTCTACTGATTCAATATAGAACTACACTTAAACCATCTATAGTTGTTTTATTTGTTTCAGAGATGATTGATACTCAGAGATGATAAGCGAAAATTTTATTGGCAATGTAGCTCAGTGTCTTAATTTCTCTAGTGATTCCCCCCTATATTCAATATCACAATATAACTATAGCAAAATGAATATCATACTTAAATCATTAATAATGAAATGTTATTATCATACATAATTGACAGAGGCAATTTAAAAGTGAATCAAGAAGATTTAGTTCAAAAAAGTAGCAGACAGTCCTTTAGCAAAAATAGAATTTCTGACACATAGAAAATTACCCAAATTATGGGGCTATTCTATCATGTTACTTCTAATTTGATACAGTTAAACTTTAATTTTACAAATAAGGAATAAGCCATAGATAGAGCATGTAATCCTCATCTTTGATTGATAGATTCTAAAAGCAGAAAATGTCTATAGTAATTTGATATCTTAGGATGATAATTTACCAGAGGTATAATGTGAGAAATAAAGGAGAATGGTTAATTCACTGTGAATAATGACTGAAGAAAGATAATTTCTATCCTAGTTAAAGCAGGTATTAGGGCAAATAGTATTTAATCTAAAACAATGAAAGGTAGAGAAGTTAATTGATTACATTTTTTTAATCAACAGAAAGATAGGGGTTTACAATACTTTTTCAATTTACTCTAAAACCAACCAATGAGTAGCTCTACGGCAGAAAGAAAGTAAGAAACTGAAAACTTATCACTGATTTTGCAACTTCTCTCTGGTTCCCTGGAGCTAATAGCACCTGGTTCAGCAACATGGCTGGAAAACTCTTTTGCGGGACAAGGAAACTACTTTTATTCACAGAACAGAGTCCATAACGGAGATCCCTGATAGGAATTGGAGTTTTTTTTGACTCAGTTTTTGCTGCCTGGGATTCATCATTTAATTGCCCCTTGGCCCTGTTTTTAAGTAAGATCTGAATAGGACCTTTCAGTTTGATCTAAAAGAAGGGACTATGTTCTGGTATAATTTTGGCTAAAAATTGACAAAAACTGACAAACCTATAAAGGTAGCTGTTGTTACAACTTAACTATAAACTATAAAATCAACAGGGTCAACAGTATTTCCTCTACGACTAAATGGGAATATCTATTTCTGCATTTTTGTGGAGTTATTCCTGGATCAGTTTTCCAGTGTAAAGTGCATTGTGGTCATCCTCTAACCTTCATTTCCTGAGCTCATGTATAGTGATGGTGATTAAGCATAATGACTTAACCTTATTTTTCTGTAGTATTTAATAGTTTCAAAGTGCTGGAAAAAAACCTTTTTAATATAAACTTGTGATGTAGGCAGTATAGATTATTTTATTCTACTATTCTAAACGTAATCAGTAGAAGAACCAGCACAAAATTCTAGGCATTTTTGCATGTACTTGAGTGCTTTTTTAGTCTCACAGTGTTGCCTCTCCAAACCCTCTACACTGAAAAATTACAACAATAATGAACTTTTTTTTGCTTTTGGAGATATTTAAGAGATAATCTTTCTATGTTTGTTGGATCTACTTAAATTTTATTAAACAGTAGATATCAATGGCTTTAATGCTTTTAAAAATGCTCTTCTTCCCTATAAGGAATGTTCTTCTGTCCACATTTCTATTGAAATTCCACCCATCATTCCAGTAATGTATTAAGTACCACTTCCTCCACACCTTTGGCAGATATCAACTTTTTTCTCCTCACTCCTCTCTCCAATCCATTCATCTCCCTATAATATTTTCAGTAGTCATCAGCCCCTTTACAATTTCTGGGGTCAAAGAAAATTTAAAAGTAACAAAATTAAGTGGGAGTAGAAAAGAAGTGAAATTTTGCATATGTTAAAATACTAATGATTAATACTGATTACTAAACTGTGCTAGCTAGCAGTTTTAAAGACTTTTATTTGACAATCCGGCAGCCTGTGGAACAAAAACCACATTCACAGGAAGATAGACAAGATGAAAAGGTAGAGGGCTATGTACCAGTTGAAGGAACAAGATAAAACCCTCAAAAAACAACTACAAGAAGTGGAGATAGGCAACCTTCCAGAAAAAGAATTCAGAACAATGATAGTGAAGATGATCCAGGACCTCAGAAAAAGAATGGAGGCAAAGATCGAGAAGATGCAAGAAATGTTTAACAAACACCTAGAAAAATTAAAGAAGAAAGAAACAGGGATGAACAATACAGTAATTGAAATGAAAACTACACTAGGAGGAATCAATAGCAGAATAACTGAGGCAGAAGAACGGATAAGTGACCTGGAAGACAGAATGGTGGAATTCACTGCTGTAGAACAGAATAAAGAAAAAAGAATGAAAAGAAATTAAGACAGCATAAGAGACCTCTGGGACAACATTAAATGCAACAACATTCGCATTATAGGGGTCCCAGAAGGAGAAGAGAGAGAGAATGGACCTGAGAAAATATTTGAAGTGATTATAGTCGAAAACTTCCCTAACATGGGAAAGGAAATAGCCACCCAAGTCCAGGAAGTGCAGCAAGTCCCATACAGGATAAAGCCAAGGAGAAACACGTCGAGACACATAGTAATCAAATTGGCAAAAATTAAAGACAAAGAAAAATTATTGAAAGCAGCGAGGGCAAAACGACAAATAACATACAAGGGAACTCCCATAAGGTTAACAGCTGATTTCTCAGCAGAAACTCTACAAGCCAGAAGGGAGTGGCATGATATACTTAAAGTGATGAAAGGGAAGAAACTACACCCAAGATTACTCTACACAGCAAAGATCTCATTCAGATTCGATGGAGAAATGAAAAGCTTTACAGACAAGCAAAAGCTAAGAGAATTCAGCACCACCAAACCAGCTCTACAACAAATGCTAAAGGAACTTCTCTAAGTGGGAAACACAGGAGAAGAAAAGGACCTACAAAAACAAACCCAAAACAATTAAGAAAATGGTCATAGGAACATACATATGGATAATTACCTTAAACGTGAATGCATTAAATTCTCCAACCAAAGGACACAGGCTTCCTGAATGGATACCAAAACAAGACCCATATATATGCTGTCTGCAAGAGACCCACTTCAAACCTAGGGACACATAAAGACTGAAAGTGAGGGGATGGAAAAAGATATTCCATGCAAATGGAAGTCAAAAGAAAGCTGGAGTAACAATACTCATATCAGATAAAATAGATTTTAAAATAATGTTACAAGAGAAAAGGAAGGACACTACATAATGATCAAGGGATCAATCCAAGAAGAAGAGATAACAATTATAAATATATATGCACCCAACATAGGAGCACCTCAATACATAAGGCAACTGCTAACAGCTATAAAAGAGGAAATCAACAGTAACACAATAGTGGGGGACTTTAACACCTCAGTCACACCAATGGACAGATCATCCAAAGTGAAAATAAATAAGGAAACAGAAGCTTTAAGTGAAACAATAGACCAGATAGATTTAATTGATATTTATAGGACATACCATCCAAAAACAGCAGATTAGACTTTCTTCTCAAGTGCGCACAGAGCATTCTCCATGATAGATCACATCTTGGGTCACAAATCAACCTCAGTAAATTTAAGAAAATTGAAATCGTTTCAAGCATCTTTTCTGACCACAATGCTATGAGATTAGAAATGATTTACAGTTAAAAAACTGTAAAAAGCACAAACACATGGAGGCTAAACAATATGTTACTAAATAACCAAGAGATCACCGAAGAAATCAAAGAGGAAATCAAAAAATACGTAGAGACAATTGAAAATGAAAACACGACAATCCAAAACCTATGGGATGCAGCAAAAGCAGTTCTAAGAGGGAAGTTTATAGCTATACAAGCCTGCCTCAAGAAACAAGAAAAATCTCAAACAATCCAGCCTTACGCCTAAGGAAACTAGAGAAAGAAGAACAAACAAAACCCAAAGTTAGCAGAAGGAAGGAAATCATAAAAATCAGAGCAGAAATAAATGAAATAGAAACAAAACAATAGCAAAGATCAGTGAAACTAAAAGCTGGTTCTTTGAGAAGATAAAATTGATAAACCATTAGCCAGACTCAACAAGAAAAAGAGGGAGAGGACTCAAATCAATAAAATTACAAATGAAAAAGGAGAAGTTACAACAGACACTGAAGAAATACAAAGCATCCTAAGAGACTACTACAGGCAACTCTATGCCAATAAAATTGACAACCTGGAAGAATTGGACAAATTCTTAGAAAGGTATGACATTCCAAGACTGAACCAGGAAGAAATAGAAAATACGAACAGACCAATAACAACTAATGAAATGGAAACTGTGATTAAAAATCTTCCAGCAAACAAAAGTGCAGGACCAGATGGCTTCACAGGTGAATTCTATCAAACATTTAGAGAAGAGCTAACAGCCATCCTTCTCAAACTCTTCCAAAAAATTGCAGAGGAAGGAACACTCCTAAACTCGTTCTATGAGGCCACCATCACCCTGATACCAAAACCAGACAAAGATGCTACAAAAAAAGAAAATTACAGACCAATATCACTGATGAATATAGATGCAAAAATCCTCAACAAAATACTAACAAACAGAATCCAGCAACACAATAAAAGGATCTTACACCATGATCAAGTGGGATTTATCCCAGGGATGCAAGGATTCTTCAATGTATGCAAATCAATCAATGTGATACAGCATATTAAAGAATTGAAAAACAAAAACCATATGATCATCTCAATAGATACTGAAAAAGCTTTTGACAAAATTCATCACCCATTTATGATAAAAACTCTCCAGAAAGTGGGCATAGAGGGAACCTACCTCAGCATAATAAAGGCCATATATGACAAACCCACAGCAAACATCATTCTCAATGGTGAAAAACTGAAAGCATTTCCTCTAAGATCAGGAACAAGACAAGGACGTCCACTCTCACCACTATTATTCAACATAGTTTTGGAAGTCCTAGCCATGCCAATCAGAGAATAAAAAGAAATAAAAGGAATACAAATTGGAAAAGAAAAAGTAAAACTGTCACTGTTTGCAGATGACATGACACTATACAGAGAATCCTAAAAATGCCACCAGAAAACTACTAGAGCTAATGAATGAATTTGGTAAATTTGCAGGATACAAAATTAATGCACAGAAATCTCTTGCATTCCTATACGCTAATGATGATAAATCTGAAAGAGAAATTAAGGAAACACTCCCATTTGCCATTGCAACAAAAAGAATAAAATACCTAGGAATAAACCTACCTAGGGAGACCAAAGACATGTATGCAGAAAACTATAAGACACTGATGAAAGAAATTAAAGATGATACAGACAGATGGAGAGATATACCATGTTCTTGGATTGGAAGAATCGATATTGTGAAAATGACTATACTACCCAAAGCAATCTACAGATTCAGTGCAATCCCTATCAAATTACCAATGGCATTTTTTACAGAACTAGAAAAAAAAAAATCTTAAAATTTGTATGGAGACACAAAAGACCCCAAATAGCCAAAGCAGTTTTGAGGGAAATAAACAGAGCTGGAGGAATCAGACTCCCTGACTTCCGACTATACTACAAAGCTACAGTAATCAAGACAATATGGTACTGGCACAAAAACAGAAACATAGATCAGTGGAACAAGATAGAAAGCCCAGAGATGAACCCACGCACCTATGGTCAACTAATTTATGACAAAGGAGGCAAAGATATACAATGGAGAAGAAACAGTCTCTTGAATAAGTGGTGCTGGGAAAACTGGACCACTACATGTAAAAGCATGAAATTAGAACACTCCCTAACACCATACACAAAAATAAACTCAAAATGGATTCGAGATCTAAATGTAACACCGGGCACTATAAAACTCTTAGAGGAAAACATAGGAAGTATGCTCTTTGACATAAATCACAGCAAGGTCTTTTTTGATCCACCTCCTAGAGTAATGGAAATAAAAACAAAAATGAACAAATGGGACCTAATGAAACGTCAAAGCTTTTGCACAGCAAAGGAAACCATAAACAAGATGAAAAGACAACCCTCACAATGGGAGAAAATATTTGCCAACAAATCAATGGACAAAGGATTAATCTCTAAAATATAAAAGCAGCTCATGCAGCTCAATATTAAAGAAACAAGCAACCCAATCCAAAAATGGGCAGAAGACCTAAATAGACATTTCTCCAAAGAAGACATACAGATGGCCAAGAAGCACATGAAAAGCTGCTCAACATCACTAATTATTAGAGAAATGCAGATCAAAATTACAATGAGGTATCACCTCACACCAGTTAGAATGGGCGTCATCAGACAACCTACAAATAACAAATGCTGGAGAGGGTGTGGTGAAAAGGGAACCCTCTTCCACTGTTGGTTGGAATGTAAATTGATACAGCCACTATGGAGAACAGTATGGAGGTTCCTTAAAAAACTAAAAATAAAATTACCATATGCTTCAGCAATCCCAGTACTGGGCACATACCCAGAGAAAGCCATATTTCAAAAAGACACATGCACCCCAATGTTCATTGCAGCACTATTTACGATAGCCAGGTCATGGAAGCAACCTAAATGCCCATTGACAGACGAATGGGTAAGGAAGTTGTGGTACATATAGACAATGGAAGATTACGCAGCCATAAAAAGGAACGAAATTTGGTCATTTGTTGAGACGTGGATGGATCTAGAGACTGTCATACAGAGTGAAGTAAGTCAGAAAGAGAAAAACAAATATTGTATATTAACACATATATGTGGACCCTAGAAAAATGGTACAGATGAACCAGATTGCAGGGCAGAAACTGAGACACAGATGTAGAGAACAAACGTATGGACACCAAGTAGGGAGAGCCGCGGGGTGGTGGGGATGGTGGTGTGATGAATTGGGCGATTGGGATTGACATGTATACACTGATGTGTATAAAATAGATAACTAATAAGAACCTGATGTATAAAAATAAATAAAATAAAATTCAAAAAAAAAAAAGAGAGAGACTTTTCCTTCCCTAAAGTTTTAGTGAGACTTTGAGAATTCATTTTGCTTTGTTTTACATAACACATGTATCAAGGGCCATTTTATTCTATGTCTGGTCCTCCAATCAACTATTTAGAGTCATTGTGATTGTAGTGTTCTCAGAGTATCCACTAGAATATGAATTCGTGAAGGCAGGAATTGTATCTCTCTTGTTGGCTATTATATACTCTGTAACCTAGTATAGTTTTTGATGTATAGTAGGCAAATAAATAAATGATTGCCTTTTGTTTTTATCCTGCTCTCTTCGTCTTTATCCCTTGGTCAATCCTTTTTACCCTGAAGTGCTATTCTCCAAGCGTCATATTTACTTTACTTCATCTTTTTCTGTTGGTCACAAAAATTCTTCAATTCTATCTCTGTCATATGCTTTCTATCCTTTTCTATTTACTAATCCTTTCTATTATAAGAAGATGATAGGTAGGATGGACTAGTTACATTTCAATATTCCTTAGAATCTGATTTTATTCAGAGCAGTAATGTATCTAAATGAAAGACTGCAAGCCTAGTAGTCCTTTCCAGCTGATGTGTAACCATTTTCTAAGTGTGGACATCAGTGTGTGGGACATGTGAGAAGACTGCTTAAAGGAGAGACAGGCAAAAGATGCTCTTTGCCCTTCCACTTCATCTTCTTCCTCCTACCCCCCGCCCCACCCTCCAGCTCTCTGGAGCTCTAGCAGCCATTTTTCTCCTTGGAGCTCCTTGTGACTTTGAGGTTAAAAGGTATGTTCCATGTATGCTCGGAGAGGAATTTGGAAGGGAACTCGTTTCCTCACTAGCACTAAGCCAACACTCATTAGAGACTGCTGATTTCTATTTTTTGTATGTGAAAAAGAGGTAAAAATCACTTCTCTTTTGGGTTTTTGGTTATGTGCACTTGAATTTAATCCTAACTGTTAGAGTGAGCAAAGTAACCCCAAGAGAAAGTTGAAGGGACCAGTAAGATAATGGACAACAGCAGAAACCCTGATTTAGATCCTACTCTCACTGTGAACCTAATCATTTTCAGCAAAAATACAACCATGATGTGATTGGTGTGAGTGAGTTTCTTTTGGAAGACAGCAAGCAAATGGTAGAATTGAGTTGTATTGAAAATATGTATTTGTTGGTTTGGTTTGAAGAGGAGTGGTGAGTGTGAGGAAAATTAAATGGTTCACTGGACCATAAAAACAGAGAGAGAGTCGTAAGGAAATAAGTCTTAGAATTTACAGAGATGGCAGAAGGTCCTATACCCCAAAGGTTGTAAAGTATGGTTTTATCCTAAATTTACTTTAAAACTCAAAAGGGTAAGAAGACCACAAGATGATATAAAGGTAACAGAAATTACTCCAAGAGTAGGTTACAATTACTGTTTCATTTGTAATGAAGCAAAAATCTTTGAGGACTGCCGAAAAGTGCTGCAAAAGTAAAAGCACATTTTGATAGAAAATTGTATAAATAAAAGACTAAATTGCTTAAAAGAGGAGGGATATGATCACTGAAGTTCCATTGTGGCATTTATTGTAGTCTTTCTGGCATTATTTTTAGTATTGTTTGTGCCTTTCTTTCTCCAACTGGTTGTGAGAAATTTGAGTGTGGGTTATTGTGCTATATTATTCTTTCTTGCATTTCCTGCATCAACTTGCAGTGGTTAGCATTTAACACATGTTTATAAAACTTAATTAAAGTATTTTTTTGGTTCTTTCATTGAACTTTTCAAAGAACAGTATGAATATATTAATTTTATAGTACAATGTGAGTGTTTTTGCTAACATACTTTTAATTTCCTTAAAAGAAGGTAATACTTTAAAAGTAATTATCCTATGAAATATGAATTTTTCACATTTAACATTTATAGATGTTACAAAAGTCATAAATTTAACAATTCTGCTATTAAAGTATTACCTTAAAAACTTTTTTCAGTGTTGCAATTGGAATGACATACCTATAAAGGATATTTTACTTTCTGAATTAAACAATGTTAAGTGGTAAAATAATGAAATTCACTTTGCTGCTTTTTGATCAATGTGAATGGAATGGCATGAATACTAAAAACTGTGCTTATCACTGAATGATATATCTTTCAAGTTCTACATTCCTAAAGTATGTGAACATTTTTCTTTATGAAATTGACTTTAAATGCTACAATGTATGCTTAAAAAATGATACCGTTATTTCAATGTCAGTGTTAGAAATAACATCAACTACAATCTTACTGTTGAATCACATAAATGTATGATCAAAAGTATAGTCTTACTTCCTTCAATCATGGATTTTTATACTGTTTTGTAAAAAGGAAAGTGAAAAGGGTTGCTTCTGAAAAGAAATTAAAAGTGAGATTGAAACTAAGAAATCATAAAAAAGGCATATGAAAGGAATATGTTTGTTGACTTTATAAAAGCAGTGATGATGATACAGCTTCATTAACGTACAAAACATAGATCTTTCTGAACATTTCTCAAAGCCAACTTAAAATTGTTCCTCTTAGTGCATACATCTGATACTTCACATAATAACTTAGGGAAAAATTGTCTTTAATCTATTAACTCTTGGACCTAAAAATGTAGCAGTGGAGCAGAATAATAGATTTTCAAAACAAATTATCCCTGAATTTTCACTTGTATCTCTAACATTTTTAAATTGTCATTATATTTTTATGTTCCTTTTTATGTATAGTAGAAGACAGTTCAAAATGGATGCTGTATTTATTTGTGGAGGTTTTCTTTTTGGTTAAATTGTGAAATAGCAAAGTTGATATTCTGTTTTTATTTCATGCTTACAATTTTGAGAAGAATTCTTAAAATAGACTTATGTTCTAAAAAAATTAACTGACTACAAAATAAATATATGCTGAAAGGGTAATTTTATTTAATATTTGGAGCTAATATACCAAATGTTTTACAAAAAATATAATTATGGTGTAAGCTAATATTCAAATACTTCTTTTTGATTTGTTATTTAAATTTCTATAGGCAGTTACTCTTAAAAGGGGACATATATTTTCTAAAGTTATCTAGCTGGCAAACTCTCTGGTAAGAGGGATACTGACTGTCAATCTCTTCACTATTTATTTAAATGAGAGTTATTAATAATTTTTCTGTGTATAACATTACAGATTCCACAATCATCCTTATTTCCTCTTGCAACAATAAACATGCAATTACACTTTGAAAGATAGTATTTCAGCATATAATGCACACAGGGAGTTTTACTTAAAGTTATTTCTAGAATGCTTACCTATATTTGAGAATGACTGTTCAGATATTAATAATAAATCTTAATGACATGTATGCCAATTATCAGTTTATTATCTCTCAGCTCCAGATTTACCCTTTAACACGTTCTGGGCAAATGGATGGAATGGCATTCCTCTAAGCCTCTCTCCTTTACAATGAGTGTGATGTTGAACTTTCTCAGTAGAGGGCACTAAAGGGACATTGAAGGAGGATTGGGCTTCCTGCTGTTTCTGGCTGCTGGGTGGTGGGTCAGCAGCGTGGGTGGAAAGACATCTGGGTGGTATGCTGCAGTGGCCATCCACCCAGAATGCAACCTTGCAGCCCTTATCTGTCCTGGTGATCATTTTCCATAGCCCTCTCAACATGGATACCATACTCCCAAGCCCTCCTGTCCATATTGGCACCCCTTTTCCTGTTTGCGTGTAAGCTACCCCAGGTTTGTCTCCTATGGTCCTTATGCCATGGCCCTCCTGACCACACCAGGGCTCCTGTTCCCTCTGCATATCTATGTGCCCAGTCCCCTGGCTGCGGTGAGTCTGCACCCCTGCCTCCACTCCCTCCGCAAGCCTGCATGCTGGCTCTTGGCAGTGGCTCACCTCACAGACACTGTGCTCCAAGCCCTCTCCTGCATCGGAACCCCCGTTCCCTCTGCATGCTCACATACCTGACTATGCTCACCGGTGTCCCACCTGTACCTCCCCTGGCCCCTTACTGCACTCCAGTGGGATGCTTCCTTCTTGCCGACCAACTCCAGACCAGCTCTGGACTGGGAAAATCACCAAACTGCCTTGTCATCCAGTAAGCTGGATTACACCTTCCCCCAAAAGGTTTGAAACCCAACCTTTGGAAGGAGGTCCACCTTTCCATGATTGTCCTTCCTTGGGTACTCTCTCTTAGCCCTAGGCAAGATACAGAGTTTTCTTATATCCTAGAGTCACTTTTTTATCATAGTTAATAATTATTTATATTAAACTTTCCCTGTTTAAACCACTATTTGCTTTCAATCACTCCTGATTGGCCTGACATTCATACAACATGCTTTATTTTTACAATAGTTGTGATGCTGACAGGATCTGATGGTAACATCCATGATCACACATACCAGAAATAATGACAACATTCACTATGTTCGCTTTTCCAAAAGTGAATAACAGTATTTACCTCAAAACCAAACCTAAAGCTGAACTTTAGGCTACTCCTACTATTGGTGTGCAACTTTCAAATGTACACATCAGCCTGCATTTCTCTCCTGAAGTCCAACTTGTATATCCAAGTGCTTGGATGGTTGACAGTCCCCCTCAAAAACAAAACAGGCAAAAAGAAAAAAAAAAAAACTTGTCCCAAACCAAATGCCTCATCTATCCTACCCTATCCTGTCCTACAACTTTGCCTTTAACTGTCCTTTCCATCTCAATAATAGCAGTTTCATTTTTCATGTTTCTTAGACTAGAACCTTCATCCTTGATTCTTCTGGTACTCTCAATCCCAGATCCAGTCCATGAGCTAATCCTGTAGGCTCTATCTTCAAAATATATCCAGTTTTCAACAACTTTTCATCTCCTCTAAAGCTGACACTTTGGTCCAAGCCACTGTCTTAGCTGCATATTTGCAAGCATTTCCTAACCAATCTTCTTGCTTCTTCTCTTGCCTATAGTCGACTCTCACGTCACTCCTCTGTTTAAAACCTCTAATAGCTTCCAGCATTAGAGTAAAAGGCAAAGACCTTTTCATGACCTACAAGGACCTGGTAGATCTGGCCCTCCTCTGCCTCTCTGAACTTACCTCCTTCTCTCTCCCTTGCTTACTGTGCTCTAGGCAGACTGTTCCTTGAACTTGCCAAGTGAGCTCCTTCCTGTAATGTTCTTCCTCCAAACATCCACATGGCTCACTTCTTCACCTGCTTCAAGATTCATAGTCCCCTTTACCCCATTTTATTTTATATGTGGTATTTTTTCATGTTGCTTATTTAATATTTACATGTTCATTTTTTTTACAATCTGTCTGCTATTCCTGGAATGTCAACCTCATAAGGGCAACACCTTGTCTAGTTAGTTCACTGCCATATCCTCAGCATCTAAAATGGTGCCTGGCATGTGGTAAATGCTCAATAAATATTTGTTGAATGAATTAATTAATGAATAAATTGGTTGCCTATAATATTTTATTCAAGTATTGATCTTATGGAATAATATCAAATGCCAATTTACAGAGAGAAAACTGGAGCACAGAAAGTTTTCGTTATTTTTCCATGGCAATAATAAATAAACAGCTATTAATAATAAACAATAGTAATAAATGGCAGAGACAGGATTTGAATTCAAGCCTGTCTGTAACCAAAGCCCGTGCACGACCTTCAACTAAATCTCAGTTTTCTGAGATAATGTAAACTTGCCTCTGCCTTCTCCTTCAAAAGTGGAATTAGGGAGCTGGAGTGCTTTTTCAGATGGACTAAATTCATGTCTTTTTTGTGTAAGTGGTTACCCATTTTTATAAAAGGGCACTATACAGAAGAAAAATTATTCTACACTATGTAGGATTGCTATTTGCATTGCCACTTTGCATAAGGAAGTAATTTTGGATTTTGAAAAATTCAAATTTATAGATCTGAAATACAGCCATGCAATCATATTCTAAAGGCTACTTAAAACATATAGGAGGGTTTGAGAAGGGCAGAAAATAATATGCTTTGGGCATTCGACTGACTTGGAAGGAAGTCTAAGCTTATTTTAGTTAAGACTATTAAAAAATCATTAAAAAAATTACGTGTTAGTTTTGCTGGAAAAGAGAAGATGATCAGTTGTCAGATTTTCCACACCAACGTAAATATACCACCACACATGGAATATGCTGAGAAAACTATCACATAGCATTTGATACACTAGTCATTGTCTCAACCCATGATCCTGTAAGTTGTCATCAAAATGTGATTTAGAAATACTGGTCAAGATTTGTTTCTTTAACTGAGAAGGAAAGAAAACACACTGCCTAAATGTGTAAGAGAAAAATCAGAGGTTGTTAAAATGTAAAGAGGTAACAGTCTTTGGATTTGTCTCTCTCTCTCTCTCTCTCTCTATATATATATCTCTACGTGTGTGTGTGTGTGTGTGTGCGTGTGTGTGTGTATCTGTATGGCTCGGCCTTAATATATCCCTTTTTTGCTTGTGACTTTCAACTGTAATCAGTTAATAAAGTATTTATTCTCTGCATTCAGGTTCAAATAACTTGTTGTATTCTCTTATATTTAAATTTGTATTTAGCATATAATGAATATGATAAATTCTGAGAAGTCTCAGAATTTCTAACACATATATAAATAAATAAAATCAAATGTATGACAATATAAGAATATATATATTTTAAAGTATACTTGAAACTAAGAATATTTTCTTTGCCACTTATTTTGTAAGGGTAGGTCCATTTCATGTTTAAGTGTTATATTAGGTGTACTTTATTCTAGTTAGAGTACCAGTTGTACTTAGAATATCCAAAATTTGCACCTAATAATTACAAACCATCTGGTATTATTTTTTTTACTTTCACTATGTAACAAACTATCCTAAAATTGGATAGCAACTGTTTATCACTCTAGCAACAGCTAGAGGTTGTGAAGGAGGCTCATCTGATCTTGGCTGGGAGTTAGCTGACTATTGGCTGATCTAAACTAACCATTGTTGGGGCAACTGGAGCAGTTTAGATGTGCTCCATGTGGCTCTCATTCTCCAGCAGATTAATCCAGGCATATTCTGTTATTGTCAAGGTTGAAAAAGAGCAAGCCTCACTGTGCACACCCCCCCATTTCAAGCTTCTGTTTGCATTGTCTTTAAAATTTTCATTGGCTTAGCAAGTCATTTGTATGAGCCTGGAATCAAGGGTTTTCCTCTATGTTTTACCTTTGTTACAAGTATTTCTGATTTTCTCTTTCCATCTCTTGATACTTTCTTAACCTTTGAGTTTCTATCACTTTTTTTCCCTCTAACATGCCAAATTTCTAGGTGAAGACAAAATCAAATTAACTCTTTTGTGGACCTGTTATAACATGGAAAAACTGATTAACACATTATCCAGATGCTCATTATGTAAAGCTATCTCCTAATTTTGAAGACAAAAAGATAACTAAATTTAGGAAAAATTGCTTACAAAATTGCAATTAATTTAAATGTTAAACATGAATAACAAACTACATGGAAACATAAATTATGGAGGATTTATTTCCTTACTTCCTTTTGTAATTAAGCATAGCAAATAGTATAAAATTTAAATTCTAGTAGCAGCTATAGTTTATTATTAAACCATGCTGCCATGTTTAATTGTCAGAGATACTCAGGATCTTCTAAATTTTTTTCCATTTCCAAATGATATGGGAGTCATTGAGGATAAATGATAAAACCTTAAAAAAATTTAAACTAGAATAAAGGAAAATAAAACTTTCCCTGGTTCATTTACTGCACTCCTTTGTGGCTTTGTTATAGGTATAAAATGGAAAAACTGATTAAAAGAATGCATTGTACTTGGTATTTAGTCAACATTTTAATAGAGGAAAAAGAGAAACATAATTAGTAATGGAATAAACACTACAAAGCCTCTTAATTTATCAACAGTTGAGTTTCATTTGCTTTTTAGGTCATAAAATCACTGAGCTTCTAAATTGGAGGCTAAAAGAAAATTTTCTTATGAGTGTCCAAAACTGTATTATAGTTCCTCGTGCTGAATATTTTGAGATTTCAGATATGATAGTGAGATATTTCTCACACTTTAAAGATACTTATATTTATTTTGTGCTTATTATTGAAATTTAATAAATGTTTACTTATTAGGTGAACTACCTACTTGAAAAAAATACAGTGTATGATAAAATTGAACATATTATGGTTAAAATTAAATATAAAAAAATTAATTAGGATAGAAGAAACAGATATTGGCAGCCACAGTTAACATGTTAATTATTTAACATTTTATATATACATTGAATTTCTGTTTGACAAAAACAAGTACCAAAAGAAAACTTATTTGATATTTTTCTTATAAAAGCAAGAATTAACATTCTTCTGAAGATATAACTCATTAATTTTTAATTGAAAAGTTAGTTCATTTTGATATTAAAATTCCTTAACAAATTCTACATTGGTTAGAAAATTAAAATCATTGAATATCCTATTAGTTGTCATGTTAATGCCTGTACATACACTGTACACTCATAAATGAAGTAGAAATCATATTCTGCGTACAATGAAGGTTCATTTTATAAATCTGTGTACTCATTAGTAAGAATGTTTTATTTTTGAATATTTAGGAATAGAAGCAATTTTGTATTTGTAATTCCCTGTTTTAATTTAAAATTCAATTACTTTGTTTTAAATGTTTTAATCTAAATCTTTGTGAATGGTGTTATTTTCTTGTATTTGACTTCTACACCCAGTCTTAGACTGTTAATTTTGGAAGCATATGATTTATTTTAAATAAATATTTCCTCTCTTTACCAATAGCTGCTCATAATGACTGAATAAGAACAGAATGAGAAGAAAACCAACATACAATGGACAGCGAGTCTGAGAAAGGTGGGTTTGAGTCATCTGGATTTTGGCTGGGAGTTAGCCAACATTTTTTTGCATTTTGCATTTTGTTTTTAAAAAGAAGCCATATATTTCTTCAGCCCAACCAATATTTAAATCCTTTTAAAATATCCCCAACTAAATGTATTGAGCTATGTGACCCTCCCAATACTTAGAAACTTTGCACGCACACTAAAACTGCCAATTTCATTTTTTACCACCTCTGCAAGTTAGAAGATTCTCTCTAATATTCAGCTGATCTGAGGTCCATAAAAGTTCACTCTGTGTGTATGTGTGCTGTGGAGGCTGGGTCTGAAGAGTGATCCCGGCAGAGGTACCACTATGTCTTATAACTCTGAGCACAGTACATTCGAAGTAGTGAAAAAAGGGAAGTGTGGCTAAAATGGAGAGTAAGGAAGGGTGGTACAAGACAAGGGTGAAGAAGTGGGCTCGGGCCAAATCATGTAGGCCTTGCAGACCACGTTAAAAATGTTTAACCTTACTCTTGTTTTGTTTTGATTTGGGGGGTTTCTTTTTGGATTTTTAAAAACATTTTTTATTGGAGAAGAGTTGCTTTACAATGTTGTGTTAGTTTCTGCTGTATAATAAAGTGAATCCGTTATATGTATACATATACCCACTCTTTTTTAGATTTCCTTCCCATTTAGGTCATCACAGATCACTAAGTAGAGTTCCCTGTGCTAAACCGTAGGTTCTCATTAGTTATCTATTTTATACATAGTGGTGTGTATATGTCAATCCCAATCTCCCAATTCGTCCCACCACTTCCTTCCCCACTTGGTAACCATAAGTTTGTTCTCTACATCTGTGACTCTATTTCTGCTTTGCCATTAAGTTCATCTGTACCAGTTTTCTAGATTCCATATATGTGATATTATACGATATTTGTTTTTCTCTTTCTGACTTACTTCACTCCATATGACAGTCTTTAGGTCTATCCACATCTCTGCAAATGGCACTATTTCATTCCTCTTTATGCCTGAGTAATATTCCATTGTTTATATATATACCACAGCTTTCTTATCCATTCCTCTGTCAATGGACATTTAGGTTGCTTCCGTGTCCTGGCTATTGTAAATAGTGCTGCAATGAACAGCGAGTGCATACGTCCTTTCAAATTCTGGTTTTCTCTGGATATATGCCCAGGAGTGGGATTGCTGTGTCATATGGTAGGTCTATTTTTAGTTTTCAAGGAAGCTCCATACTGTTCTCCATAGTGGCTGCACCAATTTACATTCTCACCAATAATGTAGGAGGGTTCCCTTTTCTCCACACCCTCTCCAGCATTAATTGTTTGTAGATTTTTTGTTGATGGCCATTCTGACTGGTGTTAAGTGATACCTCACTGTAGTTTTGATTTGCGTTCCTCTAATAATTAGTGATATTGAGCATCTTTTCATGCGTTTGTTGGCCATCTGCATGTCTTTGGTGAAATGTCTATTTAGGTCTTCCACCCATTTTCTGATTGCGTTATTTTTTTGATATTGAGCTGCATGAACCATTTGTGTATTTTGGAGATTAATCCCTTGTCAGTTGCTTAGTTTGCAAATATTTTCTCCCATTCTGAGGGCTGTCTTTTGGTTTTGTCTATGGTTTCCTTTGTTGTGCAAAAGCATGTTTAACCTTAATCTTTATGCATTGAAAAATGTGACTTCAGAATCATCATTTAAGATAAAGATAAAAAACGTTGAACACAATGATGTCAAGAAAATCAAAAGAAATATCCATACTGACTAATGCTGATAATTAGTCAGCAATTTCCATAATACCGTACAGACTGAATTCCCTTTCCTGGCCCTACCAGGTTTACTCCATAGGACTGGAGTTAGAAGAGGTTAGTGCCTCTCTCTAGAATGCTGCAAATGACTGTGCTAGGGGAATAAGACCCTGAAATGAATTTTGAAGCTGAGTTTAATAAACTATAAAAGCAAAGATCAAATGAGTCTAAAGAAATATTAATTCTTATAGGTATTAAAAAAATAACAACTGAGGTCAAAGAGTGAAAGCTCTTTGAAAGCAAAGTGAAAGCTTTGCTTTCGGCTTTGCCTAAGTAATTGTCTAAAATAGATGTTCTTTTGTCTGGGTTGATCTTATGAGAATTACAGTGTGTTATATGGAGTAGCCAACTGTGAAGTACATAACCAGATAAAAAATTATATAACTTTTGTGCATTGATACAGTGAAAGACATTATTAAATGCCTTAATAAAGTCTGGATAGACTGTATTCCACAGACTAGCAAACTGAGGAGCATTGATCTATTGTTTGTAGAATCTACTCTGTTCCAATTAGAAAAAACTGTTGGAATTACTTTAATCCATTTCTGCTTCCTCACACCTCTTGCATTCTTTATACTTCTTCCTAGATAACTGTAATGCTCCCATAATCTAAATTTCATTTTGCTTCACTTTCCTGGGCTATAATACAACCAAAGTGGTAGACTTGAATTTCTTAAATTTGGATTTCTGAGCAGATAGGTTCATTCCCCATTTGGATTTCTATTCCCCTCATTATCAACCTTTCCCTGCCCTTTTTAATTACCTAAAATATACTGAGTTGAGATAAGAAAATCAACTTAGAGTTGGAACGAACTTAGAGCAGAGGCCTCTGTTACCAGCAAGTGGTACTATACTATGAATAAATCACTAGATGTAAATAATGTCTGTCTTATGCCTATATATATTTATTTCTTAAATTACAAACATAACTTGAAACATTTTTAGAAGGTACAACTCATTTGGGGGAGTTAGCCTCCCTGATTTAGTTATTTTGTATAGGGTGACCGTATAATATTTGTCATCTAAGAGGCCTTTGAGAGTGAAAGGGGCTCTATAATAATGTTCAGACAAAAGTCATAAAATAAGACTGTCCTAGTCAAACTGGGACATTTGGGTACCCTACTTATAGGTCCTATATTTGTCCTTAGTTACATGCATCTCATGAAGCTTTGGCCTGAAATTCAGTAAACTATGTAATAGAAATGTGTAGCATTAATTGCCGTTTAAATATATACAAAAGCTTTATTTTAAAATCCTTCCCATCGGATTTAAATCATCTCTTGCTTTTCTAGAATTTTAGCCTTTGTTTGTGAAATGATTAGTCTCTTGTTTTCTAAAATCCAAGGACCAGGAGTTAGGGCAACATGTTTAAATTTACCACTTATCACCTATATGCTGTACAAGTAACTAACACTATATAGGAAACTATATGTTGGTCTTTATTTCATTCTTGAGGTAGAAGGCTCTGATTATTTTCTAGTATTAATATTTGTGTCCAGTTTTTCTTTTTGAAAATATAGCATAGATTATTATATTTACAGTTAGGTCTTCTGAGAGTCAAGATCGAGAAAATATGAGCAAGATTTCATCAAGAAGCTTTGAATATGAGAGAAAGGAGATATATTAACATTTATGCAAAACTATAATGCATTGTTCTTTTTTAGCCATATGATTTTAAGAATAATACCTTTTCATAACCTGATAATGATAGCTAAGGAAATGAAAATATTTCACAAGAAATTGAGGGTTTTTGAATGGCTTATTCTGTTTTCTTTTTGTATTGAGACATATTTTTATTTTCAGTTTGGGATACTTTAAGTCCGTAGTTAGTTTGGATTTAATGTAAAATATTTTTCAAATAGGAGCAAGCCAATAGCTTTGATTTTCTTTTCCATTGCTGTTGTAAAATAAGATTTTCTTTCTATACTTTTTTTTCCTGGGGCATTTTAGCTACATGCCTTTCATATCTGAAGTAAGTGTGCATATTTGTTAATGGTGTGCACATCTATATGGCAAATGAGATCCTTTTCATAGGGAGAAAGCTTCCTATTAGGCCAAAAGCTCTCATTTTTTTTTAGCTGTCCCTATTCACATTCTCCTGTCCCTTCTGTTATCAGCTACCAGTTGTATGGGCAAAACAGGTCTGAACCTAATGTTCCTGTAAAATTGGTCACCAGGGGACAGCACAGAATGTGCTTTATCTCAGAAGACAAATGTGTTAATCCTACTCTATAAAGAAGGAGAAAGATAAATCTGACAGAATGAAAAAATGCTAAATGAGCCATTTTGTTTATGTAGGGTTAAAAGATCTTCAGAATTATATTTTTCTTTCAAAATAAGAAAAAGGAAGGAAATCCTGCCACATCTAAAAGTGTTGTTAGACACTAGCTGCACTGAATACAGATTTAAATATGTCCTTAAAAACCCTAAAGCTTCTTTATAGCAAAGGAAGCAAAGTGAAAAGATAACCTAAGGAATGGAAGAAAATATTTGCAAACCGTGTATCTGATAAGCGATTAATCTCCAAAATATGTAAGGAACTCCTACAACTCGATAGCACAAAAAAGTAATAACCCTATTAAAAATGGGCTGCGGACTTGAATAGACAATGTTGCTCCGAAGTAGAAATACGAATGACCAATAAGTATATGAAAAAATGTTCTCTGTTACTAATCAACAAGGAAATGCAAATCAAAACCACAATGAGATATCATCTCACACCCATCAGGATGGCTTTTATCAAAAAAAAGCAAAAGACAACAAACGTTGGCATTGATGTGGAGAACACTTGCAAACTGTTGGTAGGAATGCAAAATGGTGCAGCTGCCCTGGAAAACAATATGGATGTTCCTCAAAAAATTAAAAATAGAACTACCATATGACCCAGCAATCCTACTTCACTTTTTCTAATCCCCCAAAATTAAAATAAGAATCCTGAATAGATTTTAGTACTCCCACGGGCACACAGAACTATTAACAATAGCCAAGGTGTGGAAACAACTTAAATGTCTATTGACGGATGGATGGATAAAAAAATGTGGTGTATACATACACTGGAATACTATTTAGCCTTAAAGAAGAAGGAAATTCTGCAATGTGGGACAATTGAGGGCATTATACAAAGTGAAATAAGTCAGTCACAGAATGACAAATACCGTGTGTTCTCACTTATATGAGGTATCTAAAATAGTCAAATTCATAAAATCAGAGTGCAATCGTGGTTCCCAGGGACTAGGAGGAGGGGAAATGGGGAGTTACTAATCAGTGGCATAAAGTTTCAGTTAAGCAAGATGAATAAGCTCTAGAGATCTGCTATACAACACTGTACCTGTAGTAAACAGTAATGTACACTCAAAAAATAATTAAGAGAGTAGATCTTATGTTGTGTTCTTACCACAGTAAGATGAAATTTTTAAAATAACCTTGAAAAATTGAAAGTGGTAACTTTTTTTTCCCATTTTTTAAAACTCAAGGACACTGAGCTGGAGAGGATTTTTTTCCCAGTCTACTAATCTATACTTCAGCTATGCATTTTTAAAATTTCACTTATGTTTTCCTAAATTGTAGCCACATATATTAGTTAAGCATTTAATTCGCTTAATGGTAAAATCAGCAAAAAAGCAGTGGTTAAAAATTGTTGCTGAGTGATCTGGAATTCTTACTAGAAGTTCCAGGAAGATAAAAGCCTCAGGATGCTATGTAAATTAGAAGGAAAAAAAGACCATCATTTCCATTTCTTCAAAAAGATTTATCTTGTTCTTCTTAATTAGAGGGCAAATGTCTTCTATTTTTGTCATTTCCCCACTGAATATGGTTGCAGAATAATGGCCTCTCCAAAGATGTCTATATTGTAATCTTCAGAACCTGTGAATATGTTTTGTTACGTGGTGTATTCATTTGCTAAAGCTGCCATAACAAAATACCACAAACTGTTAAAACAACAGAAATTTATTGTCTCATTGCTCTGGAGGCAACAAGTTCCCATAAAGGTGTCAGCAGGGTGCATGCTCCCTTTGAAACCTGTAGAGGGGAATCCATTATTGTCTCTTCCTGCTTTGGTGTTTGCTGGAAGTCCTTGATGTTCCTTGGCTGGTAGATGCACCTCTCCAGCCTCTGCCTGCATGGTCATATGGCCGTCTTTCTCTGTGTGTTTTGTCTGTCTCCTCTTATTATAAGAGCACAAGTCATTTTGGATTAAAAGCCCACACTACTCCAATATGAGCTCATTTTAACCAATCTACAACAATCCTATTTCCAAATAAGTTCACATTCTGAGGTACTGAGAGTTAGAACTTCAACATATTTTTTAGGTGACACAATTCAACCCATAATACATGGCAGGAATAATTAAGTTTACAGGTTGCTAATCAGCTGATTTTGAGATGGGGAGATTATCCTGGATTTTTAAGGGGGTCCAGTGTAATCCCAAGGGTCCTTAAAAGTGAAAGAGGGAAACAGGAAACACTGTGAGAGACTGAACCTGCCATTTCTGGCTTTGAAGATTGAAGGAATCATGAGCCAAGGAATGTGGGTAACCTTTAGAAGCTAGAAAAAAGTAAGAATGGACTTTCTCCTAGAGCTTTCAGAAAGGAATGCAGCCCTGCAGTGAGACCAATTTTAAAATTTCTTACCTCCAGAGCTATAAGGTGGTAAATTTGCATTATTTTAAGCCACCGTGTTTGTAGTAGTTTGTTATAGCAGCAATAGGAAACAAACACACTGACCCTAGCTAATGAGGTATATACAGAGACAGTAAAGAATTGGGTTTGAGTAACTTCTCTTTCAATATGACCATCTTTAGATGCTTAGCATTATATTTTCTTTCAGATCCTCTTTTGTTTCCATTCCTAACATATTAACCATAGAATTGTTGACTCATAAGTTTGGAAGAAACTTTGAAGACCCTATGGTTCAACCCACTGTTTCAAGCTTATGGCCTCTCTACATCATTCTTGAGAGGTTATCAAGATTTTGACGAGTGTACCATGTAAAATGAGATTTACCACCTCCTGAGGAATACACATATCCAAATAGGGTCTTGCTTTGGCTCAATTACTTACCAGGGAAGAGATACTTATAGCATCTTGGTTCATTCATTTAAATTCGTATATTGACCACACATCTAGAGCTAGGTTCTTGGCAGGGTATATTGTATGAGATGGGTACATAAAACCGAAACCTTAGTTCCTGTCCTTGATGTCTTAAATTGGGGGGGGCGGATTCGAACTTCAGTAGCAAGGACCTTATTGCAATGAGTTCTCTAATAGCATACACTGGGAACAAAGACATAGGAATAATCGATTCTGTTTAGATGTATGAAGACCAATAGATGAACACGAAAGTATGAAATAATTGGCATATTTGAGGGACAGCAAGTTATATAACGTGAATGTGGTGGTGACAGTGGCAGAAGATAAGATAAATCAGAAACAGTCTTGGTGGGCCATTAGAAGCTATTAAGTAAAGGAGTGACACATCAGATTCATACTTGAGAAAACTTGTGCTAATGTTGAGAATGGACTGGAAAGAGGAGCCGATTGACTAGTTAGGAGGCTCTTGCAATAGTTCAGGTGTCTATTTCTTAGAATCTCTGGCATCTCCAAAACTCTCTGATTTATTACCTAGATAAAGATATATAGTATCCTTTCTTGTGGTTCATCTTTAGACTCCATCTGAAACTCTAGGAAACAAGTTCCTGAAACTTCAGCAAACAAGTTCCTGAACCTTCAGCAAACAAGTATTTTGCTGGTGCCTTAAATATTTTTATATTTCCTTATGGACACCTGATTCTTCTTGTTTTATCTGAATTGCACAAATGTTAACTACCTGGGAATCACTAAGTCCTCCAACCTTCCTTTCCACATACATTGAAAAATTCAGCTCTTTACTCCCTGACCATGTAATATTGCTGAAGATTCTTGATGACTTATGTTTCTTCTGACTACCTTTAATTTCCTCTTTCCACTCAGTCCTTGATCGCTGCTTTATGTCTCACTACCTGTATTCTTTTTTCCTCCCTCCACTCCATTAATCTGAAACACAGAATTCAACTCTTTGTTCCTTCCCCCGAAGTACCATACACTGCAGACTTCACTAAAGTTAGGTAGTAAGAAAGAGGAATTATTTCAGAGAATAGTGACAATGCTGACCTTTTTTCTGAGCCCTGTACTCTGGGAAAGCAGTGGAGATTAAGAAATCCCCTACCTTTTTGTGTTCTGTGTAAAGGCTAATGGCAAAGGACCATCCTTCCCTTACATCCTCTGATATATGACCAACAGCCATTCTTTCTCATGACACCCAAAAGACTCATAGGTGGCTCTCATTTACCTCTCTGTCTAAAACTTGAAGACCCTTTCCGTTTCTTTGAGAAGTTTCTCAATAATGACATCTTCTTTGCAATAGCCTGAATAACTATGTCCTTAATTGTTCAATGTATTGTGTCTTTCTCATCAGCTAACAATTTAAATGTATTATGTATCCATTTTTCCTAAGACTTTTGCACTGCCCCTCCCTACATCCTGCTAAAGCCCTTTTCTGTTTTTCCATCTAAAATTTCTTGTCTCTTTAATTTATTGGGTTCTTCATCCCTTTCCTGTGTAGAATGCCAGAGCAAAATAAAATCAAATATCTTTCATTTTCTAACAGAGTCTTTTATTATTTTTTAATTTTATTTTATATTTTTACGGATCACCCTGTAGGGCCTCTCTATTCTCACATAAATAGCCTTCTAAAATGCTTTGAAAAACTAAGGTCATTCTTTCCTGAAAACCACTTCTTAATATATCATTTTATATCTCATTTAAAAGACTAAAGGCCAATAATTCAGAACCTCTAAAGCCTAGACTGACAACTTCAAATAATGTACAAAAATAATAACTATAATAGTTTTAATTAAAATTAATTTTTTACAGTATATTTCATTTAGCAGTGTTTACTAACAACTTTGTAATGTAGATTTTCTTTTCTTCACTGAAGGTGACTTAATGTCAGAGAAATTCAGTGTCTTGCTTTTAATTTTATATAGTAAATTGGGACTAATATAAGACCAATGATATAGTCACAGATGCTAAACTCACAACCTAGTCAACCTATCTACACCTCTATTAAATATGTATAAGAAAATGACAAGGAAAACACACATTACACAGAAACAGGCTGAAGTCCTTGACCACTAATCAGGCATGAATACATGTGTTTGGAAGCTTGATGTGTTTGAGTGAGCGGAGGTTTTAGTCCCATTGTACATAAAGTGTTGTATATATTAATCAGAAGGAGATCTATTGTTTTGTGTTAGGGATATATATGTGTTTGTTTAGAAGTAAAAATAGAAAACGTTAAAACTCATTGAATTCTGGAAGGTGTTGAGTGTCATAAAGAATATCTCAAGAAGGGCTTACTTTGCAAAGTGTCTACTTTCTTGTAACCACAAACCTGAGTTAATCCCATATGGCGCTTGAGGGTCAGTCTCACAGAGCAGAGCATGCACCTAATTGCTGCCTAGTGTGAGTGATAATAAAATAAGAAAAGGCATCTGTGGTTGGAGCGATCTTAATTAGGAGAAGAGCTGCTTGTGACATAATTAACTTTATTGGGGGGGGTGGTCAGGGAGAAGCTTTCAAAGGGTTTTTTGTCATGAAGAAAAGATGAAAGGATGAGATAATGAAGAGATGGACATGAATTATCAATTAAGAGTCCTGTACCGAGTTTTCGTCTTCGTGGATGATGCATGTAATACGTAGTCAGTGTAAATAGAGAAAATATCTATGATTTTTTCAAAAGGTAGGAGGATTTTTAGTAACTCTTGTGGGGAGAGAGGAAGGAGAGAAAGAAAAAAATTTATAAATGGAGACGGAGAAAAGAGAATGCAGAGGAGAGAGAAAAAATTCTGATAAGAAACAAGTCAGAAACATACTCAGGCAATGTTGGTTGGCCCAATAGAAGTCATGCAGTTGAAGGGCTAATCCATGTCATGGTCAAAGTTTTTCACTGTTGATGCGAATCTTCTGCCAGGTGTCATGAGTATTTACTTTATGTCTTTAGAGCATCTCTTACCAGACTCTGCTTCCTAAGACTCTCATCCAAGGACTTTTTACATTTAAAACCAAAGAACATAGCATGGAATAAAGATAGGAATACATAAAAATAGGATGGATTTAATACATCTTTCACAGAGGATCATTTTGTAAGAATTCAAGCTTAGAACTTTTGACTAGTCTGCAGCATATTCAGGGAGCCCAGTAAATATAAATTAATATAAAGGTCTATACTATTTCTTTGTTTAAGAAAGTATTGGTCAAATTTAGATATACATACAGTGCCAGTCTATTCTTGAGAGCCAAATGCTTTATAAACGTATCATACAAAGATGAAGAGAAATAAAGGGAATATAAAGTTTATTTTTTTCTTAAGGAAATGGACAATTCATACTACTAGGGAAAAGAAAATGCAGTATGTCTGTGGAAAATAGGCTTATGTCAGAGTAAATAAAGATAACAGTTGTAGAGCAGATATTGATAAATCCTTACAATAGAAAAAAATACTAGAGCATGCAGTGTGAGCACATTTTCCCCTTTTGAACTATTATGTTGCTTTCCATGAACGAGTAATTAAGTAGAATGTTTTCCAGGGTTTTATACATTACACTCTGATTGCAGTTATAAGTATATTGTTAGAGGACATGCTTTAATTACTAATAGACATGGTGTACCATTCTCTGCAATATTTAAAAAATATTTTATGCTTGAGAAGCTATAGGTAAAGACTCATTTTTATTAGGTATTTATTAGATAAATGAAAATAATGAGTGAAAAAGTATACCCATTTCTCCAAAAACTTGCCACAAAAAAAAAAAAAAAAAAGATTTTTTTTGAAGTTTGAAGGTAAGCAGAAACCTTGAGTTAACCCTTTCGGTCGTTTGTTTAATTTGACCTCACTAACCTCAGTCACCCATTCACCCAGAGTGGTGTTTCCAAAAATATGGTAAGCAAAACCAGCCACAGGATATTCCTGTGTCATGAATGTGGTGAGCGGATTTCTAGGGTGGCCTCAGTGATTCTCACCTCCTGGCATTTGTGGCCTTGAGTTTGGATCTATGACAACAGACAAGGGAGAGAAGGATGCAGGTGCAGATGCTGGTAGTCAGGCAGATGGTAACGGGCGTCTGTGGAAGTCTCCGATTAATTTTCTCAGTGAGGTAGAAAGTACTGTAATTGGTTGAGAGCAAAGATTTATTGGGTGATTGAGAAGAGAGAAGGTGTGAAATAGTCATTTAGGAGTGGGAGACTACATAGACCAGACAGAAATAGTATGATTGAATGGCAGTGTTAAGAGTCCTTAGAGGTGGGAGTTAGATATCTGAGTTTGGGGACTGGAAGAGAAGTCTGGGCTAGATGTATATATTTGGGAATCAAGAACCCATCTGATGAGGTGTGAAGTCAGGGAAAGTGATGGAGTAGGAAGCGCTAGGAATCTGTCTCTTCACTAGAAAACAATTGTACTGGCAGAAACTGAAGTGTCTGTTTTGGAACTCTGGAGTCTCTTTGAACACTGCAACATCCAGAGGAAAGCTTGGCTGGTAAATTGCTGTTAATATCTGTCCATTTCAGCTTTCAGTGCAGTAGAGACTAACCAGCCCTCACTCTGCCCCATGGCAGGCAGCTGTGGAGATGTCAACCCATGTTTCTAGATTGGGTTGCTGGAGCCAGGATGGGCAATAAGGAACTTGTATTTCAATTATTGGGGCTATGTGTTCTGACTTAGTGCATAAAGGCAAGTCACCATTGTTTTAATCCCTACGGGCTAAAGCAGCTTCCAGGAGACTTAAAAAGACAGAACCTGGGTATTTTTTTTGACGTTCAAAAACAGCCATGCACACAGGGGATTTGTAAGGCAACTGGGCATGCCAGGGAAAGACTGAGGCTTAGAAAAGACTTGAGGCCTTGTTCATGAATAGGAAGGCTTAACCTTGTTAAGATGTCAGTACCATTCAAAGTGATCTACAGACTCAACACAATCTGTATCAAAATTCTAACAGCCATTTTATCTGAAAAGAAAAAAGCCAAACCTCAAATTCATAAGGAATTTCAAGGGGCCTTGGACAGCCAAAACAACCTTGAAAAAGAAGAATAAAGTTGGAGGACTCACATTTCTTGACTTCAAAACTTAAAATAAAGTTATAGTAATTAAAATAGTATGGTACTTGCATGTGGACATTTAGACCAGTGAAATAGAGAGCCTAGAAATAAACACTTACATATATGATCAATTAATTTTCCACAGGAGTGCCAAGACCATCCAATGGGGCAAAGATAGTCTTTTCAACACATAGTGCTGGGAAAACTGGATATCCACATGCAAAAGAATGAAGTTATATGTATATCTATATCTATGTCTATATATCTATATATCCTACAACTCAATAATAACAAAACAAACAAGCCAACTTAAAAAATGGGCAAAGTTCTTAAAATGACATTGTCCAGTGTAGATATACAAGTAGCCAAAAAGCACGTGAAAAGGTGTTCAATATCAGTAGTCATTAGGAAAATGAAAAGCAAAAGCAAAATAAAATACCACTTCATAACTACTAGGATGGCTAGGATCACAAAAACCCAGCAAATAACAAGTGTTGGCAAGGATGTGGAGAAATTGGAACCATGTGCATTGATGATGGGAATATAAAATGGCACATCTGTTGTGAAAAACACTTTAGTGGTTTTGCAGTGGTTAAACACAGGACTACCATATGACCCAGCAATTCCACTGCTTAGGTATATATCCAAAAGAATTGAATGCAGAGACTTGACAGATATTTGTACAGCCATGTTCATAGCCAAAAAGGTAGAAACAATCCAAGTGTCTATAACAATGAATAGATAAACAAAATGTGTTATACACATACAATGGAATATTATTCAGCCATAAAAGGGAATGAAATTTTGATATATGGACTTTGAGATGATCATGCTTTGTGAAATAAGCCAGACACAGAAGGACAAATATTGTATAATTCCACTTATATGAGGTACCTAGAATAGGCAAATACATAGTCAGAAAGTAGAATAGAGATTACCAGGTATTGAGGAGAGGGTGGAAGGGGCAATTATTATTTAATGGGTACAGAATTTTGTTGAGGATGATGAAAACATTTTGGGGATAGATAGTGGTGATGGTTACACAACATTGTGAATGTATTTAATGATATCAAATTGTGCTCTTTTAAATTGCTAAAGTTATTAATATTGTGCTGTGTATATTTTACCATAATAAATTTTTTTTAAGAAGGAACCCATCTGAAGTTTGCATTCATGGATTTAGAGTGAGTCCAGTCAGTATGGTTGAGTATTTTTCTTTAGCATTGCAGGAGTGATTGACATGCCAATGAATAATTGAGATAATTTACATCTTATAGGAAGACATTCTACTATTCATATAAAAAGAAGCTTTAGGAATTCAGAGAACTAAGAAATTAGGATAAGTTAGACTGGTTGAAAAAGGCTTTGTGAAGGGTACAGGATTCGAATAGAGCCCTGAAGGACTTAAGTATTTGGATTTACGAAAGAAGAAGAAATTAAATCTTGGTAAGGAAAACAAGGTACATTAGTCTTGGATTCTGTAATTAGCATGGTATATTCTAGGGTAATGATACAGGCTAAGTTTGAGCAGATGATTAATGTAAAGACGTGGAATAGACACTTGGGACATGTATGGGATAAAGACATGGAAGGTAGTGTAAAACTAAACTTTAAATGGTCTTTAAACCTAGGGTGAAGAATTCAGATTTTTTTTTTATGGAACTGGGAGCCAGTGTTGTACAGCATAGAGGTGATATTATACAATCAACATTTTAGGAATATTAAATGAGTAACGCTATGTTGGGTGGATTAAAGTGAAGTTACAAAATATTAAACAAGAAATCTAGAAAAATTATTTTTCTCTTCCTAAATCTAATGTGACCAGCTCTGTGACTTTGGGGAACTCACTTAGCTCCTCTAAGCTTCAGATTTCTTATCTGTAAAATGAAGGGATTGAATTTTTCATTATGATGGAATATAAGAAAGTCAGGTAAAGGACATAGTTCTAAAGCACACCTATGATCTGCTGCTAAGATGCTTTAGTAAAATATTAATTAAAGAAAAAGTATATAAAAATTTCTTTAGAATATGATTCCATTAAAAAATTAAAACAAAATTATGTGTGTTAATAATGAATGTTATTCACTTTAAAAGAAATGGAAGTAAACGCAGCAAAATCATAAGGGGTTTTGTATTAGAAGTAATTTATTCATATTTTTAATATTTTTATACTTTGTAAATATAATGAGCATGTACTACTTCAATTAAAAACAAATAAGAGTTTTTGGTTCTAGATTAGAACTTGGGATTCTAGAATACTGTAGTGTTGGTAAGGTGTTAGGGACCTAAAATTGAAAGATAGCCAATATGTATGCATAGAAAGAGATCTGAGAGAAAATCTGAAGACAATTGTCAGGGTTTAGTAATTGGGTGAGAATTTGAAGTCATTCTCATGATCTACTTTATTTTCTTTCAGTTTCTTTACTAGAGAGGACCACAAATAAATTTCCATTTATTAGGCATACCCTGACCCATTCCAAATCAATGCTCATGTATACAATTAGACCTTAACTGCTATTTGACAATTCAGTTATATTTATCTATTTGACTCAGTGAATACTTTTCACATTAGCTGTTCCAAATTTTTGGCTCTTCCCTTAAAATATCTAATTCCCTATCGAATTCTTTTTTTTTTTTTTTTTTTTGCTTTCACTTATGATAGAAATTTCTTAATAGAAATGCCCTCAATTTGACCCTTATCCTTCATCTCGTGCTGTGGGTAACTATTCATAGTGTCTCATTTTCCTCTAAAAAGCATATCCATTTGGAAAATAAGTTGCATGGTTATCATAACTTTAGGAAACATATAAAACTATTTTGTAGTTGTGTTGGGGGTCCCCAAGACCACTCCCAGAGTTGATGACTCACTAGAACAACTCCCAGGAATCAGAAAAACTGTTATACTCACAATTACTATTTATTACAATGAAGTGATACAGATTAAAATCAACAAAGGGAAAAGGTACATGAGATGGAGTCCAGGAGAAACTAGGCACAAAGTCCCAGGTGTCCTAACCCAGTGGAGTCACATAAGGATGCACCTAATTTTCCAGCAGTCATATGTGACAACATGTAAAAATGTTGTCAAAAAGGAAGCTTACTTGAGCCTGGTGTCCAGAGTTTTTATTTGGGATCAGTCACATAAGGCAGACCTTCTTTGAAATGTGTAGGGTTTAAGCAACCCAGGCCTGCTGACCCTTGCCTGCATAGTAGTTTATATCTGAGAACTCTATTTTCTGAAGTTCTTACCTTACAGCATCGTACAATATTTGTATTATTATTTCACGGAAGAAAGGAAGGGTCTAGACAAAGTAACTATGAATATTGTGTCTACAGAGCACTGTGCTTAAGATTTACATGAATTATTTTATTTAGTCTGTGCAATAGTCTTATTTATTTATTTATTTATTTTTGGCTGTGTTGGGTCTTCGTTTCTGTGTGAGGGCTCTCTCCAGTTGCGGCAAGCAGGGGCCACTCTTCATCACTGTGCGCGGGGCCGCTCACTATCGCAGCCTCTCTTGTTGTGGAGCACGGGCTCCAGATGCACAGGCTCAGTAGTTGTGGCTCACGGGCCTAGTTGCCCCGCAGCATGTGGGATCTTCCCAGACCAGGGCTCGAACCTGTGTCCCCTGCATCGGCAGGCAGATTCTCAACCACTGCGCCACCGGGGAAACCTGTGCAATAATCTTATCAATAAAGTGTCTATTTTCAGTTAGTTTCTTCAAATAAATGGAGTTTATATTTTTTAGGTGTTACCACCTGAAATATAGTTCTGAAGTGGCTTTCTTAAGTTCCTAGCAGTCTTTTATATAAAGCTAAAGTTCTTCTCATATTTCATCTTTTTGGTTGTTGCTATATCAGTTTTTTGATCAGGTCTTTCTTGAAAATCTTTCTCCACTTAACATCAATTTTGTCTACTCTTTAGGTTTTCTTCCTACCTCTTCAACCTATCCTATGTTAGTTTTACTCTTTCTTTCTCCACTCTCCATTCCACTTGGTCTTTTGGAAATATGGAAGATTAGCTATTTTGAAAATCCTTACACTATGAAGAAACTCTGGATAAAATAAGACAAACATCCTTTGAAATTCAGAGCTTAGCTTTCAAGCGGTACCATCTCTTAGTAATAAGCGCTTCTTAATGCTTTGACTGCCTTGTGGAAGGTAGGGGGGTTGGCATTTTGATAACCACATAAAGTAAGCAGAAAATGATACGTATACACAAAACTAGGATTTTCTAAGGACTACATTGTCAGTTAAAGGGTGGGCTGGGAAAAAATATCTAATATATCATCAAAGAAAAGCTATAAGAAAGCATTTTGTTTTGGCCTGAATAAAAAAAATTCTCTGAGAATTCATAGTCATAAGTCTGTATTCACTCAAGTTTCATGTTTGCATTATGATTTTCATGATTTTGGAAGACTTCAACCTGGGAAAATGACATATAAAGTAGTTGTATGGTGGTACTATCTCTAGGGTGCTTGACAGAAGCAAAACTACCTCTACGCAGGGAACTACCTCTACCCAGTCCTCACAAGATTCTCAGAAATAAACCCTGCTGAACATAAGTTCACAATCCACAATTAAAAGTTGCACAAGTAATATATCATATCTGCAGAAAGAACAAACATCAGAATTAAATCTTTTCCAAGAACTTTAGAAAGTAGAATTAGTAGATATAGACTACAAAATAGTCTCATATGTTTCCTAGAGTTATGGCAACCATATAATTTATTTTCTCACATGGATATGCTTTTCAGAATGAAATGGGCCACTATAAATAATTACACACAGTACAAAGGTACTAATTAGGTACTGTCCTATGCTAACTGAGGTATATGGTCACCCTATCTAAAATAAATCTTCCCAAAGTTCTTTTACTTGGATTTATCTATATGTCAATAAAACAATAAAATAAAATTTATTTAAATTATTCTAGTTCCTTTATAATTTTCATTAATTCAGACTGAGCTATTTCTTAAGTTGGTAAGTTCTTATACTATTGCTGTTAATACTTCGGCAGATATTTTCCTAGTATGATTAGTTAGCAAAAAGAGGATAAAATGGTGACTAATGAGTGAGTAGAAGCCACTCATGTAGTGATATTCATTAAGAAAAAGCAGTGGGAGTGTGTACTATATAACTAGTATAATCAAATAGATATAAAGGGTAAAGGTGCATCCTCTTCAGCTTTATTAGGGCCCAAAGCTTCCAAATTTTTAGGTTTAAATAAAGCAAGATAAATTTATTAGTAGTAAGAAGTATGGAAGACCCTTGACTTTTTGTTTCATTTATCATTCAGTGATTTTGTGAATCATTTTATTTATTCTGTTCATAGACATTGTTCGACGCACACATTGATTTGAGGTCCCTGTAATGAATCGTCTGGCAGCTGACTGGGAACTGCTTCTTTATATAAGAGCCTTCCCTGAGAAAAGAGTAGATACCCAAAACAGACTTTCCTAAAGCCTTGGGGATATATGGAATTAAACTTCTTTCTGTGGTAGTAAGGAAGTAGTTAGAAAAAAATTGGACTACTAGAATTCTTTTTCTTACTCCAGGGTTTGGCAAACTATGGCCTACAAACTTAAATCTGTCTAGTTTTGTATGGGCCATGAGCTGAAAATCATTTTGCATTTTTAGATGTTTGAAAAAGAAAAAAATCAAAAAGAACACTGTTTTGTGTCAAAGTATATGAAACTCAGTCTCAGTGTCTGTAAATAAAAGTCTTATTGGAATACAGTCATGCTCATTTGTTTACAGATTGTCTACGCTGCTTTCGTGCTATAATGGCTGAGTTGAATGGTTGCAGCAGAGACCACATATTTATTATCTAGCCCTTTTGACCCTTGATCTATATGGCCAGGAAATAATATGACAACACAGATTAAAACTCTAGCATTGCCACTCTTAACAGTTGTGGGGCCTTGAGCAAGTTGCTTGATAATCTTAACTTTTGATTTACTCATTCAATCAAAGAATATAATAAAAGTACCTACTCTGAGGTTTTAAAGCTTAGCCGAAATGGTATATTACAATGCATGGGAGATTTCTCCTAGTTAGCTAACATCCCACCTATTCCCCGCCCCATCCCCTTATCCCTTTACTGTCCACTAATAGAGGCTGGAAAAGCTAAATGCTCTCTTTTACATCCTTTCTTCCGTCTAGGGTTGATTATGTAGTTCTATTTTAGCAATGGAACAGAGTTCAGTAGGACTGAAATGAGTGAGGGGAAGAGAAGAGAGGGATGAAATCAGAGACAGATGTGAGGACTAAGCTGTGGCAGCTGTCTTGCCAACATAAGGGAACAGTGGATGGAATCACATACACACCTACTCTGACATTGTTGGGCAGCTGACCCATCACTAGAAGCCACCTAACTCAAGACTTCTTGCTATGTGAGAGAAATAATTACCCATTTGTTTAAGCCAGTAGGTGGGTTTTCTGTTATTGTTGACAAAATTATACCTGACTAAAGTGCTTAGTTTGGTGGCTGGTATATGCAGTTGCTCAAAGCATGTTGGCAAATAGTTATATGTGCGTTTCAAGATCAGGCAGTCCAGTATAGTTAGAGGATAACAGGCCTTTAAACATAACAACAGTTAAGAGTTACAATAGACAGTAATCAGAAGATTTAGAAAATAGTGTAGAAATAGAAATAGGGTATTTTAGGAGCTTATGAGTTTTCCATTACTGTGATAATTTGTGATATGTTAAGAGGTACACAGAGAGTTGAACCTGCTGTGCCCTTTGCCATACTAGGTAAACAAAAGTTTAAAAAGATGGCAACAATGATGTCAGTATAATTTGTTTAAGCCCTTTACAACCCCTTTTAAAAAATCCTACTACTAGTAATTGACGGCTTTATGATTTAGCTGACTAGATGTTGGATATGATCTTATCTCACAATATCATCCGCTATCTATTAAATCCTGGCATAACCATGAGCCAGGACTTTGGTCTTTTGCATGTGTGATATGGCTGAAATACAGCTACTTCTCAGTATTTTTCTTTGTGGATGAAGTTTTGTTCCTTCCTTTTCTGCCAATAATATAACTTATTGGAGAAGTTCCACTGTTAAATTAGATAATGATTGCAAGTATATTGAGAGGGAATCCCATTGGGTAAAGCCTGAACACATAATTTTTTAGTACTTTTAGCTTTGAAATCTATGGACTTAAGTATGAATATCATTTCAGCCTAGTTATTATATATTGCTTTGTTTTTAAACTTTTTAAAATGGATTCCTTTAATTTAGTAAGCTAGAGATACAAATTGTTATGGTTTTATGTGTGTACAATGTACCAAAATATATTGAAGGTTTAACTATAAAGTAATGGTCCTGTCCGTAATTCTCATGTGTATGTCTGTTTCATAACTTTCATTCAGCCACATTTTATGCATCAGTATCAAATGACCATCTGTATAAAGAAAAGTAAACCTGATGTAAAGGTTATAACATTACATAGAAACAGGCAATTGGAACACCCAAGAACTTTTAGAGAAAAAAGATGAGGTACTTAAGCCCAAAAGATAAATTAGTTCAAATGACTCTCATCTTCTCATACTACGTCTTACATAGAAGATTAGAAATCCAGATGTTAAGATTAACTTTTTATTTTTCAAACAAGTATTGAATTGCAGCGTAATTTTGAGAAGCTTCATTTTGTTACTCTTAACTGCTGTTTAATTGACTCCAAGAAGTATTGTGTAAAGATAAAATCATATGCACATATGATATGAGCTTTCCTCAAATTTTCTTAACTGATTTTTTTTTTTTTTTTTTTTTTTTGCGGTGCGCGGACCTCTCACTGTTGTGGCCTCTCCCGTTGCGGAGCACAGGCTCCGGACGCGCAGGCTCAGTGGCCATGGCTCACGGGCCCAGCCGCTCCGTGGCATGTGGGATCTTCCCGGACCGGGGCATGAACCCGTGTCCCCTGCATCGGCAGGCAGACTCTCAACCACTGTGCCACCAGGGAAGCCATCTTAACTGATTTTAATCTAGGTTCATTGAACAATTTGTAGTCCCATATAAATCAGTATAAGTCTCTTTTACTCATTCAAGGTTTTCCTGAATTCTAATAGAACACATTGTGTTTTCCCATAGATATTAAGATAACAGAGCTTTTTTGACATTTTATTTATGACAGTATTAATCTTACTAAAGATCTTTCATGGTAAAAATGTTTAATGAGATCTATCAAGCTATGAAATTTTATAATTGTAGCATACTTTAATGACCTTGTGAATATTTGAGATGATTTCGTGAAATCAATAGACTAAGGGGAAAAATGAAGAAGAAAAAAATACCTTTACTTTAAAAAAATATCTTTTGTACAGAGATTAACACATAATTTTATCCCTTGATTTAAAAAGGAATAAAATTAAATATGCCATAATTGCTTTTTACTGATGTGAATTTGATTTATTGGACCAATTAAGGACACTTTTCTGTACAATTTTATTTTTTTTGTGCAGTGAGCCCTCAAAGAGAAGGTATGGATGATTTAAATTTGACTGAAAGCAGTTCTGGCTTAGGCCCCAGTTTCAAAGTGTCAATACTAGTTCATAAATTATACCATATTGCAGGCACGTTTCTTTAATGTCTTCTTAAACCATTGGTAGCTTGTTTTTAGATTGACTGAATAAGCAATTTTATAAGGAACTATTTCTGGAAGTACCAACTCAGCATAACTAAGAAGAATAGAAATCTCACTGGTAATTGGAGTAACACTTTTAAAAGCATTGAATTGCTCTTTTATGTGAAGAACAGATGGTAAAAAAGAAAAAGGAATTTACTGGAGTCTTCTATTTGAGCCTTATTCAATTTAATTTAATTTTCTGAATATAGTAATAATCAGCTCAAACCCACAAAACCACTGTTAATACAAAAACTGAATGACTTTGGTAAACTTAAATAAAATTAGAGGAATATTTTTGAAATTTAATATACACAAATAAGGGGATACTATTATTCCTCTTCTCTTTTCTATCCCTCATCTCCAACAATTAAAGAGTCATTTGATATTAAGATAAGGTCATACAATAATTTATCTAGGGACTTATTCTTGTCACCACATATTCTACATTTCTCAGAATAGTACGTATTACATATTCTTAGTAGCATGGGTAAATTGTCAGATTTACTCTATAGGAAATAATGTGACAGAACGAGGGAAAAAAATTCCATCATCTCAGAAGCCGTTTTTATTTTTTCAATATATGTGGAAAGATGAGTAATTCAAGGGTCTCCTAGAACACAGTTCTGGTCATATCATTCCCAAGCTCACCAACATTTCATGCCTTACTATTGACTATTATATAAGTGCAAAGGTTTCAACTTATATATTATGACCCAAACTTTCAATTCTAATCATATTTTCTCTATCCTTTATCCCTCCTTTTATTCTGTTCTCTACTTATCACCTAATAAAATTACACTATTCAATTCCCAAATCATGCCTTATGCTTTGCTGTGTAAAGATTTTATTTATGCTGTTTCTTTCACCTAGGAATAATTCGTACCTGTTTAACAAAATCCTGGTCATTTTCTAGACCTATCTCAAATGTCTCCTTTTATGAAGCCTTTTCTGATCCTGCCAACCAGATGAAATCTCTCACTCTTTTAGAGCCTCATAGAATTAATGGTACGAATCTTATTCTTCCTTGTAATATAGACATTTGTGCATTTGTCCTATTTCCCTTTGCACTGTACTGGAATTTCCTTGCGGTAAAACTTGATTATTTTTCTTCTCTGTATCCCCTGTGCACCAAAATGCTAAATGAATTAACACCTTATTGAGCAGAAGATATAAGATATGAGAATCTTCCTTAACTTGAGTTTCTACAGATTAGCCCTCCGGAATTTAAAATGAGAGATCAACTATTAATAGGTTATTCAAGCTCTGAGTAATTTGGAAAAGAATGATCACCTTTGGTTTATCATAGTCTTCCAGAATAATGATTTAAAATTTAGATTTCTTTGGTTGTGTAATAAGAGGAAGTCAATGCAAATGAGACAATGGTCAAGATGTAAACATTTTTCCAAAGCTTGGAAATGAGTGTACTTAATCTGATCTCACCCCTTTGTTTGCTCTGATAGTATTTAAAAGCAACCACTCTGTACAAATGCATGATACTTGTTGTGGAGGATAATAAACCAACCTTTTTGGCAACATCAATCTAAAAAATGACTATTGTTCATAGTGCAGCCAAAATGTAGTTCTTAGCTCTTGCTACTCTGGATTGCATACCTTAAAAAGAAACACAGCACAACAATTTCTTTTTTTTAAATAGGGTAGCTTTCCTTACTACCTCTCTTTCAATCCATGCCTGAAACAAAAGCTACTTTAAAATGACTTGGCTTTATGAAGACTGTGTTTCTAGATGCTTGTGATAAATTTTATCAGTGTTGTCTGGTTTCTTTAGCTATTTTTCTTGTGACCTTTTACCTAAATTCCTTCTCTGTGATGCTTCTTAGAAGGGTTTAAGATGTTGGAGGCACCCTGGTTTTGAGTCTTCCATCTGTGGGCTATTTGTAGTCCACCTCATCCACCTTGTTCAGTGTTGCAAACCCCTGATTGTATAGGAGAAGAAAGGACTCCTCCCCAAAAAGCCAGTCTGCAGAGGCACAGCATTCTCACACAGAAAATATCTAATATATTTCTAATTCAGTAATGAATTCAATCAATAATTGATTTATAATTTAAATAATTCACATTTCTATTTCAATAATGACCGACAAAATTAATCTAATTCTCAAGTTCCAACTAGATCACCCATTCAGGTAGCTTCGTCAAAATAAAAGGAACTATGGTGACACAAGTTATATTCTATTCTCCAATTCTGAAAGATAGCAAAAGTTATATATTCTTCCCCATAGTCTACCAGTGTCCATCATACTTTCCTCTGAGTCTTGGTAACAGGTGCTTGCTTTCCAGAAATTAGCTAATAAATGAAATGAAGATTTTAGGATCTAAAGTTATGCAGTATTTTCTCTTTTTTTCATTATTCCCCAAATTCTTTCTCTGTCTCTGTATCTCTTTCACTGTCTCACACACAGACATACACACACACACACACACACACACGGATGCACGCACGCACACACACACAAACACATACAGATTTCTTGATAAAAAGTTCTCCAGAAGATATTTCTAGGGATGAAGTATTTTTTCTTTGCTTGTTTGTATTTTGAATGATATTTTCTGAAGTCTAACACTGCTGAGCCTTTCCAGAGGGTCTGCTGAGTGGTTTGTTCAGTTTGGTCAAACAGTTTGCATGATTTCAACTGAGGTTTTACTTCATCAACTTTTTTTCTCAGCTCTGGGCAGCTGTTTTAACAGGTGTGCTCAGATTTTAAAGTGACTCTGGTTTCCTGGGTGAGTTAAGCCTTTCACCAATATTAGATCCAGAAATTTACTCTGTATCATGAACAAATTACTGGCCATTTAGGAGAGGAAGTAAATACTTTGTCAGGATAATAACAATTTGGAAAATACTTCTACATATAAATTTCTTTAACCTAAAACCAAACAGTTTCCACCTAGTTAGGTGACTTATTTTGCCTCCTATGAACTTTTAAAAATACTAATAAAAGTAAAAATGTCATCAATGGAATGGAAGGCTCTTTTTAAACCAATATTTTTATATAAATAAATAAACTTCTTGGCCTTAAAGTATCTCATTTCTCTGATTACCCATGTTTGCTTTTACTGTGCTGTGTAATAATTCTGTTGTACAAGTTTCAGACAGACTATAACCACTATGCTTCTAATATTTTTTTTTTTAATTAGAGGATAGAGAGGTTGAACAGAATATAAATGAATAAGTTTCTTGCAGCTGTGGCCAATTATAGAGAATACCATTCACTGTTGATGTAATTCTTTGGTTCATGCTTTATGGTTATCTCAAGATACTACATGCTGAAGCTGGCAAAGCTATTGTCTATTAGATAATAACATGCATTGCTAAAGATGACTGATTATGCAAAATGAGGAGGACAGTTCTATAACATCCCAAACCAAAGATGATGTAAATGGCTTTTTAAAGTGAACTATTTGACTATAATTTACTTTGAATTTTTTAAAGTCAGTGGAAAATGTATTTATTGTAATTTTGCCTCTGCTATCATTTATGCTTTTTAACCAGCAACATAGCTAAGATTTAAATTATAATTTCAGAATTAGTACATTGAAAACGACACTAGAAATTGGGGAACTAAGTTGGCTATCCTGGAAATTAAAATTTTCCAAAATATGTTCCATAAACATTAACTCGATGAGAAGACTGTGGGACAATAGGGAGTCTGTGATGAAACATGTGATGGGAAATGCACATATTGATCCTTTGTTATGTGTGGATTAGAATATCACAGACCCTGCCATGACCTGCAGTAAAGAAACCTGTTTGAACCTTGTTTAATCCAACTTTCCTCAAATTTATTTGACTGGAGAACACTTTATATATGTCACATCAACTAACACTCTGTGAAAATTTGAATTCTGCAGGAAAAAAACCCCTGAGGGAATATTGCTTCAATGCTTTAGAACAGCAAGTTTCAGCTTTTGGAATGTCTGATAAAAGACAAAGTAGACATTGCCATCTTTGCCCAACTTTAGACTATTCATTTAGAAACATATCACCTTTTCACCAAAACACACCAAACCCATGCTGGAAAATTCGTTATAGACAATCACACTCATATAAAGGACATTTTATTTAAATTTCAAAATGATTTGTTAAAGAACATGAATATTTATAAAGATAAATGTAAAACTAATTTGGAACCATGAGATGGATATATCATTAATATATAAATATATATATATACTACACAGTACATGCCTAATAGATTTATTTACACAATTTTACCTTTTTAATGATATTTTACTGTAGAAACCAAGTATAGATAATTTTTACCTATTTCTTCTGATGACTTTGTCAATTTCACATACATTTAAAGACTCAGATATTTCAACCTGAAGCACAATTCCTTTCTTTTCAAAATTCTGTTTCTATCTCTGCAGAACATATAATTTTAGAAACAGAAGCCACAGAGGTGTGTGTATATGTGTGTGTGTGTGTAATACATGTACATGATAACAAACCAAATTGTGTAGAAGAGCCTAGAGAAAAGGAATAGAATCTTGCCTCCTCATTCTTTCATGTTACCAGGGGCAAACTTTTTTAAATTACTCAGTGTTGAAGCAAGTAGAATGTAAAGATGGCTTCTTTCTGTGGCTCCAATGCCATGATCTTTAGGCTTCTGAAAGTAGAATATTCTTGTTATAGAAATCACATAAGATTTTCTCTTCTACATTCCATTAGTTGCTTAAATTTTGCCACATTTTGATTAGTTTCATATTTAGACCATAACTGTCTTTATAGTTATCTGGAACTTTAAGTTATCTTTTTAAAAAAATTGTGGTAAAATACATATAACCAAAAATTTACCATTTTAAGTGTACAGTTCAGTGGTATTAAGTACATTTACATTATTGTGCTATCATCACCACCGTCCATCCATAGCATTCCTTTCATCTTGCAAAACTTGAAACTCTACCCATTAAATACTATCTCCCCTAGCCCCTGGCAACCACAGTTCTACTTTCTGTCTCTATTAATTTGTCTACTCTAGGTACCTTATGTAAGTGAAATCATACAAATTATCTTTCTTTTTTCTTGAGTCGGCTATTATTTTATCCAAAGTGTCCATCACACTTTTTTTTTTTTAACCTGGAGACCTCTTTCTGGGAGCTCTGTTGATCACCTCTTTTTTTTTTTTTTTTTTGCATTGGTTTTCCTCTAGGACTGATGTATATTAGCCCTGGGCTATTATTTTATGGAAGTGGTGGCAGGACTTTATATTTCAGAGTGTCTTTACTTTTCTCTTACATTGTCTTTTTTTGCTCCATCATCTTCTAATATCCAGTTTTACTGATGCAAATATGGTCACGTGGCATTTTGAATGTTTTTTCCTTTGTAGGTGACTTGTCTTCCTTGCTGTGGAAACATTTAGGATTTTCTTTTTATCCTCGATATTCTACAATTTCACAATGATGTATCTATGGTTGAGTATCTTTATCAATTTTTACTCAGGCCCTTTATGTTTTTTAGAGTCCTTTTACATTTGAAGAATTCTGTCCTTTTCCAGAAATTTATTCCATACATCAAAAAATCTACAAACAATAAATGCTTGAGAGGGTGTGGAAAAAAGGGAACCCCCTCCTACACTGTTGGTGGGAATGTAAATTGGTATGGCCACTATGGAGAACAGTATGGAGTTTCCTTAAAAAAATAAAAATAGAGCTACCATATGATCCAGCAATCCTACTCTTGGGCATATATCCAAAGAAAACTATAATTTGAAAATATACGTCCACCCCAGTGTTCATTGCAGCACTATTTACAATAGCCAGGACATGGAAGCAACCTAAATGTCCATCAACAAAGGAATGGATAAAGAAGATGTGTTACATGTATACAGTGGAATATTACTCAGCCATAAAAAAGAACAAAATAATGTCATTTGCAGCAACATGGATGGATCTAGAGATTGTCACACTGAGTGAAGTAAGTCAGATGCAGATAGACAAATATATGATATCGCTTATATGTGGAATCTAAAAAAAAGGGGGTACAAATGAACTTATTTACAAAACAGAAGTAGAGTCATGGATGTAGAAAACAAACTTATGGTTACCAGGGGATAAGGGGGGGAGGGATAAATTGGGAGATTGGGATTGACATATACACACTACTATATATAAAATAGATAACTAATAATAACCTGTTGTATAGCACAGGGAACTCTACTCAACACTCTCTAATGGCCTATATGGGAAAATAACCAAAAAAAAAAAAGTGGATATATGTATATGTATAACTTATTCACTTTGCTGTACACCTGAAACTAACACAACATTGTAAATCAACTGTACTCCAATTAAAAAAAATAAAGTTAAAAAGAATTTATTCCATAATTTCCTCTCAGCATTTTAAAAATTTTCTCCTTTGGAAACTCTGGATTTTGGACCTACAGGATGGTTTTTCAAAAAATATGTCTTTACCTTTCTATCATATTCTCTTTCTCTTTTTTTGTCCTTTTGCTCTATATTAAGCAAGGATTTTTTTCTTTAGCTATTTTTGTCTCATTGAATTTTCTATACCAACAGTTCTGTGCTCTTAGAATACATTCTTACTCTCTGATTGTTCTTTGTTTTATAGATGCAGTATTATTGTAAATGTATTTTAGCATATTATTTATTTAACTTTTTAAAGTCCTATTTTTCCTAAACAATCTAGTTTTCCTCTAGAATCAGATTTTTATTTATTTTGGTCTTTGTCTTTCATGCTGCTAGCTCTTCACATATGCCAGGTGATCTTTGGTGTCTGTTCATCTACTTAAAAACAGATTATCTGTCTATTTCAATGCTCTTTGTTTATACCAGTACAAGAGGTATTATTCTCTTTTTCTCTGTTTTTACAGTTCTGATTCACCACTCTGTCTTGTTTGGCAGAGGCAGGGTATATGTTGAGTAGTGAGCTTTGCTTTAGAATAAACAAGTAGACCAGCCAACTTCCTTTCTACTCTACTACCTCATCCTACTTTCATACGCTCTTTTCTATGAAATGCCAGCATGAAGGATTGTAGAGGATGATGGGCAGAAGAACATTGCATGTTAAACTTCTTAGTATCTAAGAGCAAAGATAAATCAACAGGAAGAGAGATAAGAGGAGTTTTGGTAGCAGTGCATTCCAAGGTGTTTTCAGTTTTCTTTACCATACTGTTTAAAAAGTATTTTAATAAAGAGCTGCAGAAACAAGATCTTAATTAAATTAACCTATTTGTGTTTAAAAAAACAAAAACTCAGAAAACTGTCAATACAACTAAGTTCCTTAACATGATAAAGGTTATAAATCTGAAACTTACATTAAATATTATTCATAAAGGCAGGAAGACAGGGATATCCACTATTACCATACCTTCTTAACAAAGTAGGTAGTTCACACTATTACCTAAGGAGAGAATACCTAAGAACACAGAAGAAATGGAAGGATTGAAAGAAAAGAGATGAAACTATCTTTAGTTTCAGATTATAGCATCATTGCAAAACAATTTCTAAAAATCCAAAAACTGCTAGAACTTATAAAATTAAGTACACTTGCTAGATATAAGAATGACCTAACAATGAATAACATTTCTCTATACCAGGAGTGATCATGTATGAAAGGCTAAATATAACTCCTAAAAGGAATAAATTTCCTAGGAATTAACTAAGGCCAAAGTTTTCCATGAATAGAATTTGAAAATTCTAATAATGGACAGAGATAATGGTCTGAATAAATGAAGAGCTAATTCTAGGCTCTTGAATGGGATGACTTTATATAATGAATATATTAATTTCCCCTGTTTTAATTTATAAATGTAACCCCACTTTAATTTATAAATGTAAAATCCAGTTGGACTTTTTGAAGAAATTGATAAACACACTAAAATGTATGTAAAAAATAAAGGTACATGAATAATTTTTAAAAAGAAGAGTAAAGAAAGGGGAGAAATTTCCATATCATTTATTAAGATGCATTGCAGAACTGTATTAATAAAAATGTGGTTTTGGCAAAAAAATAAGATAAATGAATAAGGAAGCAAAGAAAAAAAGCTCAGAGATAGATCTATGCATATATGAAGACAATTTCTTATGAAGTTGGCACCACAAATCAATGGATAAAGGAAAAATTTAGTAGGGCCCACTGAGGAAACGGACACAATAACTAAAGAAAAATCAGATTAGATCTTTACAAAATATCACATACAATGATGGAATCCAGATGAATTAAAGACAAATAAAGGTAAAACTACAAAGTTAGTAGAAGAAAATACTGGGAATACCATTGCAACCTAAAAAGTGGAGAAAGACTTCTTAAAAACTTCAAAAGTAGAACCATAAGGCAAAGAATGGTATAAGCATGAATATATCAAAACCTAAGTATTTCAGTTCAACATTGGGCACCCTTGGCAAAGTTAAGTAGATGACAGAGAGAAGAATGTATCTGCAATGTTTAAAACTGACAGAGATGCAAGTATGGACTAAACAAGGAATTTATGAGCTCAAGAAGAACAAAATAAGAAACCCAAAGAGAAAATCGTCAAAGCATGTGAAATTATTTTATAGTCTCTATTATTTTTTATTTTAGTCTTCTCCATAGAAGTTCAACTGATTCCAGAAAGACTCATATTCCTTCTTCTTAAAGCTCATTTATTTTTATGTTACTACTATTAGAGTATAAAAATGAATGTTAATGTTTTTAAATCTCAGGGAATAACAGTTACTGTAACAACAAAAATAGACTACCCTAAAAAGTCTGACAGTTGTGTGACAAACACATAGGACCCTGACTTCAATGATAAGGTTCTCTAAAGAAACTCATTGGAGTTACAATTATCAAGTCATTTCTAAGGAGAGGATAAATGCATTTGACAAAACAAATTGGCATGAGAAATAACGTAGTATTGGGTTTCATCTAAGTGTAGAACTCACCATTTCCCCTCAAGCCTTAAACAAATATTACATGGGTGAGAGCTCTTGTAAAATGTTATGTTTTGAAATAGATTTCATTAATGGCTTCTAGTGATAATTTATTTCTCCCTTTATGCACAAGTCTCTTCTCATACTAATAATGGATAGCCTATTTGCATATAAATAGATTTCAGTATTTGTTGAAGCAGAGACAAAACATGTTTCTTCCCCAGCCCCCAGACATTGTTAAACAAAAAAAAAGAGGGGAAGGCAATATTGCAATAATTAGCATTAGCAATCAGTATTTGTAATAATTTTCTTGATCAGAAATTTTTGCAGGTAACTTTCTTTGGTGTTTTCATTCATTTACTTCATGTCAAAGGTTTTGACCTGTATTAAAATCATTTTTTAAAAAAGAATCTGCACAGTTTTCTGAGTGATGTTTTTTGATATACTTATGCTTCAAACAAAAACAACAAAGCGGCTTGATATTGGTTACTGAAATGTTTACTGTGACCCTCTGTGTATCTTCTCCTAATTAGTTTTTACCATTTTCACTGATTAGTTAGCATGTTCTGTTTTAGAGAAGGTAAATGTCATTTTTGTGACTATATTGCTTAATTAAATAAATCATTTACTTTTGAGATATAACAAGTCACATGCTTATGATAAAGATTTTGTTCCTTTTAGTTAAAATGTGCAAATGTTAATCTTTCAGTTATCATGTGGTCAAAAGTATCAAATCTTAAAAAATGTTATTATTAGAACATATGTCCTTCCTAAATATGTCTGCCTTCCTAAATATGTTTTATAATAAGGTCTTCTGAGCCTACTTCATTTCAACTAACAAAGGTCACTAGTAGAGAAAGAAAGATTAACTCAATATATTTTTTAAAACATATCCAGTTGATGTTTGCTTTCAGTATTTGAATAGGATATGTTCCTCTATCATCTCTCTTTAAGTGAATAGGAGGCATTATCTTGTGGCACACTTAGTATTTACTTTAAAGTAATTTCTTCAGGAAATTAAGACAACAGCTGCTTTCTGGCAGGTACAATATCTATTAATGAGTGTCCTTCTGACCAGCAGAGTCATTCAGAGGAGAGTGAAAAATGACTTCAGCTTTCAAAAAAGACAGGAGACGTGACCATTCTATTTGAGCAATTCTATTTTACTTGATTTTTGTTACTTGCATAAATACTGTTTTCACCTCTTGTTACATACTCTTTCTCATGTGAGCGAGGTGATTCCTGGGGGTCCAAAGCCCTTTCCAAACATGGGGCCAAAAATATCCTGAAAGAGTGATGAAAACACTGTGTTTAAATCTATGTATTTTAAAACATCATATGGATCTTTTCTACCAGTTAAAAAAAAGTGAGAAAGTAAATTGTCCCTCTGAAAACATGACACATTGCATTCTGCCACAGAGAGGCAGCCTTCACCAAAAGATGGGACTTAGGGTTATTTGGGTTTTGGAAAATAATATTTAACTCTAGATTTAAAAAAATGTTTATAACAGGTTTAGAAAGTAGCAGTGTGTGGCAGCCTAGACAACTGGGAGTGTGACAATATGGAGACTGGAAGACAACTTGGTTTTCAGAATTGTGACATTTTTGTTTTCCTTAAATGTGTATGCATTTATTATAAATTGAAAAGTATAGACATAAAACCAAAATTATATCTACTTTGATATGGTATGGATTAATAATCCAGGAACAAGTTTCCTGAATTTATCATATAGACCTTAATTTATTCCATCTCTTAGACCCAATTCACCTGTTAGGGAAATGTAATGTTGAGATTAAAGCATAATATTCTCATTTAATTAACATTATCTTTTTTGGCAAATTTGATGTTTTTGGAAGGTGCCAGAGACAGCAAAAGAAGATTAAGAAGGCAGTGTGAAATATTGAAAAGAGTTGTTAAAAACATAGAGCAAGTCACAACTCAGCTATTAACTCAATTTCCTGTAAAATTTAAATAATTTTATTTTCCTTTCTTTCCTCTCAGGGATGTTCTAAGGATTAAAAGTGGTTGAATGATTTGGCTCTTACTCCTTTTGTGACTTTGTAGAAGTTGCTTAACTTTTCTGCTTCATTTTATCCCCCTTTTGTAAAGAAAGAAACTAAAACTTTATAAGATCTACAGAATTTATGAAGTGTATATGGCTAGTATACAGAAAGGTTGAATTTTTTAGGTTTAAGATTTATTGTGGAAAATGATAGACTAAAATAAAATCGAGATGAAAATATACTTACATTTCAAAGAATTGTATCTTCCGTGATCATGAAATAAGTTTTACACATTTGGCTCCATATTGAAATAACGTGACATGCCTATGACAGAATTCATAACGTGCTGAAGGATATACACTGAAAAGTATGTCTCTTTACCTTCTTAATGATGCCAGCCTCCTATAAATCTCTATCCTCTCAGGCAAAAGTTGTTAAACTTGTTTGCAAATATTTATGTGATATATCATCTAAATAACATTTTCACATTATAAGTAGAAATATGAATTCAAGGTATCCATTTTTCCATAGACAATTACTGAGAAAGTAAAATGAAAAAAGAATGGTTAAAATGCTTAAAAGTCATGGGAGTAGACTCTAGTGGACTCATAAATCGGTTCTTCCTTCCTTGGTTTGGCTCAGTTCAGCTCAACAAGTACTGATTGTGGCTCTACCATAGGCAGGCAAAGGGACATAAGAGATTCAGATATATTCTAGAGGCAATGATAGTCTCATCCGTAATTTCTTAAGATTTATTCTTTGATCAATAGTTTTTGGGAAAAGCGATTCAGTGTTTAAATATATTTGGGAACAGCTACATATTAAGTTGTAGTTTAGAGGTCTAAACAATGGGTTTTGTTAAATTTGTTTTCTTCATTCCACTTTCAGAGAATATGACTTATTATTTTGTCATGAATCCAAGGCATCTGCATTCTAACACTAATCTGGGTGATTCTGATGCCTATGGTCCATGAACTACACTTTGAGAAAGATTCGTTTAAAATGTGTGGTGCTAAATATGATCCTCTTTGGTTTTTAGTGTTGATATTTCAAGCCATAGAACAAATTCAGCCAGAGGCCAGTGGAGAAACATGTCCAAAGCTATGGAAGGGCTTGTGAATAGGCCCTGTGGGTCATGGGTATTGAAGACAGTTGAGGAAACTATCAACTATTTGGAAATAAACATTATTAATATAAACAAATCCCACTGTTATTTGTCATGGTTAAATTAATTAGTGGTAGCTGATGAGAAGGCTTGCAAGGGAAGAATCCTGCTATTATTTCATGAAGCTATGGCAACAGGGTTGGAAAATATTTACATTATATGACCACAAGAACAGAATGAACAGAGAACACTGTTAAGGTGAAGAAAAAAATCTTATTTAGATTTATATCTATGTATAGATTTAAATTTACTGAAAATGAGCAAGAAGCTTTCTGAGATATTCAGTGGTTAACCTAATAGTTTTTGTTTGATCTCTAATGAATATAAACAAAACATTTGTGTATGAAAGCATGAAAACCCCATTCTTTCATTCATTTAATCTATGAAATATATTTTTTAAGACACAGAATGTGTTCAATTAGGTTGCAAATAAAAATGTTAATCATTTTTAATTGACCTGTCATTAAATAAATGGTGTAGGCTCTTCTTTCAGAAAATTCTAAACTCAGTCTAGCTTTATTGTAGTATTGAATAAATTGTAGCAGACATATTCAAAGAAAAATTCAAATCCAAATGCACCTAGGGGTTAAAAAAAATGGCAATAGTCACAATTAAAATGGTAAAAATTAGCCACTTAAAAGTTTTGCTTTAAATCATAGTTCATTTACTATAGCTTTCTTAAATAATTCAGTTTGATTAGTACTAATCAGATGTTTTAATTATTTTAAAAATAAGGTTGGTATTTATACTTAAAGAAGAGTTTATAACTTGATCTGTGACATGACATGTTTTACAAAGACACATAGCATTATCCTGATCTTTACATACAGTATTCACAGAGATAAGTTCCAGTTTTAAAAGGGAATACCTTACTATTTCAGCCCTGAGTGTTAACATAATGACGATGATCTAAGAGGACTTAGTAAGAGGACTTAGAATATATGCTGAGACTTCTCAACTTTTTGCTTAATGTTCTTGACATTCTGAATCCAAACCTTTAAAATATGAACAGTAGAATATAAAGCCCAAATTCAGTTATGAAAGGAAAATTCGCTACTAATATGTCAGGCCAGTCATGAGGTATTTTATTTACCTTAAAGATATTATCATATTTTATTGATTACTTGATAAGTTTGTTCATTCATCACTAAAAATCATGTGTTACATATATATATATAGTACCTACTCAAAATGGTGTTAGGTGAAAGTGATCATCCTTTCTTCCAGTTGGTTCCTATAATTCATAAAGAAAGTATGTTATACCTACATTTGCAAGACTGGTGAAAGTCATTCAAATTTGTACAATGTACCTATTAGAGAGCAAAATTGTCAGCAGTTCAAAGACTTCATCTGACAGGGTTTTGAATACACATTTTGATAAGTATGTACTTGGTGGTACACAGATAAACAGAACACTGCCATTTGAAGATATATTTTGGTCAAGTCAAATCTATGTGATTTTTTGTTTATATGTCATAAGAGTGCAGCCCTACTGCTTAATCAATGCTAGGAACACATTTTAACAGGTGGATAATTTAGGTAGACTCCAGTAAATGCAGTTCTCAGTCTACTTAGGTTGAAGTGCACTGTAATAGTCCATTCCGTAGGGACTGTGTTGGCAATAATTCCTAGATACTCTATAGTAACTTTAAGGTATCATCCTTAAGTATTTAAGATTTTATTTCTTAAAATATGTAATACCTGTTTTGTTTTTAGTAAGAGAAGTCAATGGTATGGTAAAACATACATGGAAATTTTGGTTAAAAGTTTACGCATTATCAGGACTCTATCATTTTTTCTCATCACCTATAAGCTGAATTTAATAGACTGTGTAGTTCTGTGGTCATAATCTGAAGTGCCATTTAATCAAATCGAGTGTTACAAACAGGAGAGGAGCGTTGAACCTAAATGTGGTTTTGACATTGATAATAATACTTCCTTGTGTACTAATCTTTTGTCTCTCCTATTATTTCATTTGTAGAGCTGAAGAATAAAATCTGTGAGACAATGTGTTCCATAAAAATCTAAACTCTCTAAATGACATTTTAAAGCCATGCAGTCCATTTTAATGAACGATTTTCTAGATGCATTTTTAATTTCTAAAGATATGCTCACATATGGGATATTTATTTTCCAGTAATTTTCTGTCACCTTCAGATAAAAAAGGACTCAGTATTCATAAACAAAATTGACTACATGATTTATAAATTTTGGCTCATTATGAAGAAAGCCATTTTTTTAAATATGAGGTTTTGCAGCTTTATTCATAGAAGTGGTAGTTATTTCTGAGTTGGCTCTAATGCACCAAAATGATTTTTATTTTAAATTACTCATTTTTCCTCTTCTACCTCATTTTTGCCCTGTAGCATTGGTTGACATTTCAGAGAGAGTAAGTTGGCATAGGGCTGGAAAATATGTAATTATAAGAATCATCTGCTCTTGAATTTCCCATTATATAGTAGTCATGATTCAGGCAGACTTTTCATAGGTGTTTGATTTGGAATGAGAAGTTTTCTTCTTCCATGACCTTTGACTAAAATGTGGCATTTTGGTAAACAAATAGAAGATAGTTTCTGCATAATCCAGTTGTGAATCAGAGCTGGTAAAGCATTGTAAATCTTTGACCTGTATCATATAAGCAGTAACATATGTAATTGTAAATATATTTTAAGATTAAGTGCAGTAAACTTATTTTTTTAATGCTCTGTAGCTTAAAGCAGACTAAGTGCTAAAATGCAGCAAGATGTGTATTAAGAAAAGTTTCGCTTCACTTAATACTCCTCAGAGGAATTCCAATAGAAGGAAATCTCCTACAACTACTTTTGAATATTTTCTTTTCATTTAATGAGTTATAACCATGAATGCAAATATTTATCAGTTGCTTTAGCATTTTGGTAAAAGTAGGGGATAGACTATACTTTATAACTGAAAATGAAACTTAGTTACAGTAGTGTTTGGATAATAACCTTACCTATTGCATTAACCTTTATAGATCTTTATGGCTAAAGTTGCAATTTTCAATTAATTGACTGTGGAATTCTATACCCATTTCCTGATGGTATTTTGTGGGTTTTTTTCTGGAAGCCACAGCAACTGGTACATTCTCCCATGCATGGTACGGTTTGTGTATATAAGACTCTCTGTTAAGATACTGTGTTTATGTATGTACATTATTTCTCTGTACTATAAATATAAATTATATTATTTCAAAGTCATGCATGCTGTTTTTATAGTAAGATGGCATTTGCTACAACACTTGTCACTTGGTAGATCAAAACACATTAGCTTCTGTCTTAGTCAATGTGGGCTACTATAACAAAAGTACAATAAACTGTGTGGTTAAACAATAGAAATTTATTTCTCACGGTTTTGGAATCTGAGAAGTTCAAGATCAAGGTGCCCAAGGTGCTGGCCAATTCTATTCCTAGTGAAGGCCCTGTTCCTGGTTTGCAGATAGACATCTTGCTGTGTTTTCACACAGGAGGGAGAGAGAGAGAATACGCTCCTCATAAGGACATTAAACCCATCGTGAGGGCTCCACCCTTATGACCCAACTGCCTCTCAAAGGCCCCATCTCCAAATACCATCACACTGTGGATTAGGGTTTCAGCATGTGAATTGTGGAGGGACACAAACATTCAGTCCATACCAGCATTCCAAAAAGGCTTTATGAATTTGGACATCTATCCTATCAATTGACTTGATATTAGAATGATTGATCTAGAGCCAGAAGTTAAGTTTTATTTAAAATTTTGAAATGTCCTATGTAAATAAAGCTAAAGCATTAACAGTATTTCATATGAACACATCAATTCTAAAATATTTTAGATTTTAAAATATCAACAAGAATCTATTCTTCAAAGTAAGTGGCTTTGAATTGCCCGTCTACTAGTGGGACAAAGGCTTTTAATTTTGTATCCTATTAATATCTTTTATTTAACATCTTTATTGCAGTATAATTGCTTTACAGTGGTGTGTTAGTTTCTGCATTATAACAAAGTGAATCAGCTATACATATACATATATCCCCATACCTCTTCCCTCTTGCATCTATCTCCCTCCCACCCTCCCTATCCCACCCCTCTAGGTGGTCACAAAGCACCGAGTGGATCTCCCTGTGCTATGCAGCTGATTCCCACTAGCTATTGATTTTACATTTGATAGTGTATATAGGTCCATGCCACTCTCTCACTTTGTCCCATCTTACCCTTCCCCCTCCCCATGTCCTAAACTCCATTCTCTAGTAGGTCTGTGTCTTTATTCCCATCCTGCCCCTAGGTTCCTCATGACCATTTTTTTTTTCTTAGATTCCATATATATGTGTTAGCATATGGAATTTGTTTTTCTCTTTCTGACTTGCTTCACTCTGTAGGACAGACTCTAGGTCCATCCACCTCACTACAAATAATGCAATTTCGTTTCTTTTTATGGCTGAGTAATATTCCATTATATATATGTGCCACAACTTCTTTATCCATTCATCTGTCGATGGACACTTAGGTTGCTTCCATCTCCTGGCTGCTGTAAATAGAGGTTCAGTGAACATTTTGGTACATGACTCTTTTTGAACTATGGTTTTCTCAGGGTATATGCCCAGTAGTGGGATTGCTGGGTCATATGGTAGTTCTATTTTTAGCTTTTTAAGGAAACTCTATACTGTTCTCCATAGTGGCTGTATCAATTTACATTCCCACCAACAGTGCAAGAGGGTTCCCTTTTCTCCAAACCCTCCCCAGCATTTATTGTCAGTAGATTTTATAATGATGGCCATTCTGACTGGTGTGAGGTGATACCTCATTGTAGTTTTGATTTGCATTTCTCTAATGATTAGTGATGTTGAGCATCCTTTCATGTGTTTGTTGACAATCTGTATATCTTCTTTGGAGAAATGTCTATTTCGATCTTCTGCCCATTTTTGGATTGGGTTGTTTGTTTTTTTGATATTGTGCTACATGAGCTGCTTGTGAATTTTGGAGATTAATCCTTTGTGAGTTGCTTCATTTGCAAATATTTTCTCCCATTCTGAGGGTTGTCTTTTCATCTTGTTTATGGTTTCCTTTGCTATGCAAAAGCTTTTAATTTTCATTAGGTCCCATTTGTTTATTTGTTTCTATTTGCATTTCTCTAGGAGGTGACTCAAAAAGGATCTTGCTGTGATTTATGTCATGGGGTGTTCTGCCTATGTTTTTCCTTTAAGAGTTTTATAGTGTCTGGCCTTACATTTAGGTCTTAATCTATTTTGAGTTTATTTTTGTGTATGGTGTTAGGGAGTGTTCTAATTTCATTCTTTTACAGGTAGCTGTCCAGTTTTCTCAGCACCACTTATTGAAGAGGCTGTCTTTTCTCCATTGTATATTCTTGGCTCCTTTATCAAAAATAAGGTGATCATATGTGCGTGGGTTTATCTCTGGGCTTTCTATCCTGTTCCATTGATCTCTATTTCTGTTTTTTGTGCCAGTACCATACTGTCTTGATTACTGTAGCTTTGTAGTGTAGTCTGAAGTCAGGGAGCCTGATTCCTCCTGCTCCGTTTTTGTTTCTCAAGATTGCTTTGGCTATTCAGGGTCTTTTGTGTTTCCATACAAATTGTAAAATTTTTTGTTCTAGTTCTGTGAAAAATGGCATTGGTAGTTTGACAGGGATTGCATTGAATCTGTAGATTGCTTTGGGTAGTATAGTCGTTTTCACAATGTTGATTCTTCCAATCCAAGAACATGGTATATCTCTCCATCTGTTTTTATCATCTTTAATTTCTTTCATAAGTGTCTTATAGTTTTTTGCATACAGGTCTTTTTCTCCTTAGGTAGGTTTATTCCTAGGTATTTTATTCTCTTTGTTGCAGTGGTAAATGGGAGTGTTTCCTTAGTTTCTCTTACAGATTTTTCATCATTAGTGTATAGGAATGCAAGAGGTTTCTGTGCCTTAATTTTGTGTCCTGCTACTTTAACAAATTCATTGATTAGATCTAGTAGTTTTCTGCTAGCATATAAGGATTCTCTATGTGTAGTATCATGTCATCTGCAAACAGTGACAGCTTTACTTCTTTTCCAATTTGGATTCTTTTTCTTCACTGATTGCTGTCTAAAACTTTCAAAACAATGTTGAATAATATTGGAGAGAATGGGCAACCTTGTCTTGTTCCTGATCTTAGTGGAAATGCTTTCAGTTTTTCACCATTAAGAACGATGTTGCCTTGGGTTTGTCATATTCGGCCTTTATTATGTTGAGGTAAATTCCCTCTATGCCTACTTTCGGGAGGGTTTTTATCATAAACGGGTGTTGAATTTTATCAAAAGTTTTTTCTGCATCTATTGAGATGATCATATGGTTTTTCTCCTTCATTTAGTTAATATGGTGTATCACATTGACTGATTTGTGTATATTGAAGAATCCTTGAAATTCCTGGGATAAACACCACTTGATCATTGTGTATGATCCTTTTAATGTGCTGTTGCATTCTTTTTGCCAGTATTTTGTTGAGGATTTTTGCATCCATTTTCCTCAGTGATATTGGCCTGTAGTTTTCTTTTTTTGTGACATCTTTGTCTGCTTTTGGTATCAGAGTGATGGTGGCCTTGTAGAATGAGTTCAGGAGTGTTCCTCCCTCTGCTATATTTTGGAAGAGTTTGAGAAGGACGGGTGTTAGCTCTTTATTAAATGTTTGACAGAATTCGCCTGTGAAGCCATCTGGTGCTAGGCTTTTGTTTGTTGGAAAATTTTAAATCACAGTTTCAATTTCAGTGCTTGTGATTGGTCTGTTTATATTTCTATTTTCTCCTGGTTCAGTCTTGGAAGGTTGTGCTTTTCTAAAAATTTGTACATTTCTTCCAGTTTGTCCATTTTTTTGGCATACAGTTGCTTGTAGTACTCTCTCATGATCCTTTGTATTTCTGCATTGTCAGTTTTTACTTCTCCTTTTTCATTTCTAATGCTGTTGATTTGAGTCTTCTCCCATTTTTTCTTGATGAGTCTGGCTAATGGTTTATCAATTTTGTTTATCTTTTCAAGGAACCAGCTTTTAGTTTTATTTATCTTTTCTATCTTTTCCTTCATTTCTTCTTCATTTATTTATGATCTGGTCTTTATGATTTCTTTCCTTCCGCTATCTTTTGGGTTTTTTTGTTCCTCTTTCCCTAATTGCTTTAGGTGTAAGTTTAGGTTATTTGAGATATTTCTTGTTTCTTGAGGTATGATTGTATTGCTATAAACTTCCCTCTTAGAACTGCTTTTGCTGCATCACATACTTTTTTTTTTTTTTTTTTTTTTTTTTGCGTAACGCAGGCCTGTCACTGTTGTGGCCTTTCCCATTGTGGAGCACAGGCTCCGGACGCACAGGCTCAGCGGCCATGGCTCACGGGCCCAGCCTCTCTGCGGCATGTGGGATCTTACTGGACCAGGGCACAAACCTGTGTCCCCTGCATTGGCAGGTGGACTATCAACCACTGCGCCACCAGGGAAGCCCCATCATCACATACATTTTGGGTCATTGTGTTTTCATTGTCATTTTTTTCTAGGTATTTTTTTGATTTCCTCTTTGATTTCTTCAGTGATCTCTGGGTTATTAAGTAATGTATTGTTTAACCTCCATGTCTTTCTATTTTTTACATGGTTTTTCCTGTAATTTATATGTAGTCTCATAGCGTTGTGATCAGAAAAGATACTTGATATGATTTCAATTTTCTTAAATTTACCAAGGCTTGATTTGTGACCCAAGATATGATCTATCCTGGAGAATCTTCCATGAGCACTTGAGAAGAAAGTGTATTCACTTGTTTTTGGATGGAATGTCCTATAAATATCAATTAAGTTCATCTTGTTTAATGTATCATTTAAAGCTTGTGTTTCCTTAATTATTTTCATTTTGGATGATCTGTACATTGGTGTCAGTGGGGCATTAAAGTCCCCTACTCTGATTGTGTTACTGTCGATTTCCCTTTTTATGGCTGTTACCATTTGCCTTATGTATTGAGGTGCTCCTATGTTTGGTGCATAAATATTTACAATTGTTGTATCTTTTTCTTGGATTGATCTCTTGATCATTATGTAGTATCCTTCTTTCTCTCTTGTAATCGTCTTTGTTTTAAAGTCTATTTTGTCTGATATGAGAATTGCTACTCCAGCTTTCTTTTTATTTCCATTTGCGTGGTATATCTTTTTCCATCCCCTCACTTTCAGTCTGTATGTGTCTCTAGGTCTGAAATGGGTCTCTTGTAGACATCATATATATGGGTCTTGTTTTTGTATCCATTCAGCCAGTCTATGTCTTTTGGTTGGAGCATTTAATTCATTTACATTTAAGGTAATTATCGATATGCATGTTCCTGTTACAAGTTTCTTAATTGTTTTGGTTTTGTTATTTTAGGTCTTTTCCTTCTCTTGTGTTTCCTGCCTAGAGAAGTTCCTTTAGCATTTGCTGTAAAGCTGGTTTGGTGGTGCTGAAATGTCTTAGCTTTTGCTTGTCTGTAAAGGTTTTAATTTCTCTGTTGAATTTGAATGAGATCCTTACTGGGTAGAGTAATCTTGGTTGTAAGTTTTTCCGTTTTATCACTTTAAATGTGTCTGCCACTCCCTTCTGGCTTGCTGAGTTTCTGCTGAAAGATCAGCTGTTAACCTTATGGGGATTCCCTTGTATGTTGTTGTTTTTCCCTTGCTGCTTTTCATATTTGTTCTTTGTATTTAATTTTTGATAGTTTGATTAATATGTGTCTTGGCGTGTTTCTCATTAGATTTATCCTGTATGCGACTCTCTGCACTTCCTGGACTTGATTGACTATTTCCTTTCCCACATTAGGGAAGTTTTCAATATAATCTCTTCAGGTATTTTCTCAGTCCCGTTCCTTTTCTTGTCTTCTTCTGGGACCCCTGTAATTCGAATGTTGGTGCATTTAATGTTATCCCCGAGGTCTCTGAGACTGTCCTTAATTCTTTTATTCTTTTTTCTGCTGTGCATTATTTATTTCCACTATTTTATTTTCCTGGTTAGTTACCCGTTTTTCTACCTCAGTTATTCTGCTACTGATTCCTTCTAGAGAATTTTTAATTTCATTTATTGTGTTGTTCATCATTGTTTGTTTGCTCTTTAGTTCTTCTAGGTCCTTGTTAAATATTTCTTGTATTTTCTCCATTCTGTTTCCAAGATTTTGGATCATCTTTACTATCATTGCTCTGAATCCTTTTTCAGGTAGACTGCCTACTTTCTCTTCAGTTGTTTGGTCTGGTTGGTTTTTACGTTGCTCCTTCATCTGCTGTGTGTTTGTCTGTCTTCTCATTTTGCTTAACTTACTGTGTCTGGGGTCTCCTTTTCACAGACTGCATGTTCGTAGTTCCCGTTGTTTTTGGTGTCTGCCCCCAGTGGCTACGGTTGGTTCAGTGGGTTGTTTAGGCTTCCTGGTGGAGGGGACTGTTGCCTGTGTTCTGGTGGATCACGCTGGATCTTGTCTTTCTAGGGGGCAGGACCACGTCTGGTGGTGTGTTTTGCGGCGTCTGTGATCTTATTATGATTTTAGTCAGCCTTTCTGCTAGTGGGTGGGTTGTGTTCTTGTCTTGCCAGTTGTTTGGCAGAGGCTCTCCAGCACTGTAGCTTGCTGGTCATTGAATGGAGCTGTGTGTTGGCGTTGAGATGGAGATCTCTGGGAGATTTTTGCCGTTTGGTAATATGTGGGGCTGGGAGGTCTCTGGTAGACCAATGTCCTGAACTCGGCTCTCCCACCTTAAAGGAACAAGCCTGACGCCTGGCTGGAGTACCAAGACCCTGTTATCCACATGGCTCAGAATAAAAGGGAGAAAAAAAGAAAGGAAGGAAGTAAAAAAATAAAATAAAATAAAGTTACGAAAATAAAAATAATTATTTAAAATGGAAAAAATTAAAAAGTAATAAAAGCAATGAAAGTAAGAAATAAAGAAGATAGCAACCAAACCAAAAAACAAATCCACCAATGATAATAAGTGCTAAACACTATATTAATAAAAAAGAACAAAAAAAAACCGGACAGACAGAACCGTAGGACAAATGGTAAAAGCAAAGCTCTACAGACAAAATCACAAACAGAAAGATACACATGCACACTCACCAAAAGGGAAAATGGAAAAAAATATATAATCATTGCTCCCAAAGTCCATCCTCTCAATTTGGGATGATTTGTTGTCTATTCAGGTATTCCGGAGATGTACAGTACATCAGGTTGATTGTGGAGATTTAATCTGCCGCTCCTGAGGCTTCTGGGAGAAATTTCCCTTTCTTTTCTTTGTTTGCACAGCTCTGGGGTTCAGCTTTGGATTGGCCCCACCTCTGCGTGTAGGTCACCTGAGAGCGTCTGTTCCTGCCCAAACAGGACAGGGTTAAAGTAGCAGTTGATCAGGGGGCTCTGGCTCACTCAGGCTGGGGGGAGGGAGGGGTATGGAATGCAGGGCGAGCCTGCAGCGGCAGAGGCCAGCGTGACGTTGCACCAGCCAGAGGCGCGCCGTGTGTTTTCCTGGGGAAGTTTCCCTGGATCATGGGTCCCTGCCAGCGGCGGGCTGCACAGGCTACCGGGAGCGGAGGTGTGGATAGTGAGCTCTGCTTGCACACAGGCTTCTTGGTGGCTGCAGCAGCAGCCTTAGCGTTTCACGCCCATGTCTGGGGTCCGTGCTGATAGCTGTGGTTTGTACCCATCTCTGGAGCTCGTTTAGGTGGTGCTCTGAATCCCCTCTCTTTGTGCACTCCGAAACAATGGTCTCTTGACTCTTAGGCAGGTCCAGACTTTTTCCCGGACTTTCTCCCGGCAAGCTGTGGCGCACTAGCCCCCTTCAGCCTGTGTTCACGCAGCCAACCCCAGTCTTCTCCCTGGGATCCGACCTCCGAAGCCCGAGCCTCAGCTCCCAGCCCCCGCCTGCCCTGGCGGGTGACCAGACAAGCTTCTCGGGCTGGTGAGTGCTGGTTGGCCCTGATCCTCTGTGCGGGAATCTCTCCGCTTTGCCCTCCGCACCCCTGTTGCTGCGCTCTCCTCTGCGGCTCCGAAGCTTTCCCCCTTCGCCACCCGCAGTCTCCGCCCGCGAAGGGGCTTCCTAGTGTGTAGAAACGTTTCCATCTTCACAGCTCCCTCCCAGAGGTGCAGGCCCTATCCCTATTCTTTTGTTTCTGTTTTCTTGCTTTTCCCCTACCCAGTTATGTGGGGAGTTCCTTGCCTTTTGGGGTGTCTGATGTCTTCTGCCAGGATTCGGTAGGTGTTCTGTAGGAGTTGCTCCACATATAGATATATTTCTGATATATTTGTGGGGAGGAAATTGATCTCTGCATCTTACTCTTCCGCCATCTTGAAGGTCTCCTCCCTATTAATATCTTTATGTCTACTCTTGTATTTCACTGTTTATATTCATTGTCAATATTCTATGCTCCAAGTTTTTATTTCCTCTCCCACAGTGTCTTTTAAATGCCCTCTAATTTAGTTTCATTCATCACCACTCTTCTAAAGTTACATCCTATATACTCTACAGTGACCTCCCTATAAGTCTCCTCTTGAAATATTTGATATAGTAGACCTCTAACACTGTTCATATGCGAGGCATGGCATGTGATAGACACTCAAAATAAGTATTGGTTAACATGCAAATGGAGAAAGAAATAACCTCTCCCTATTTACTGTCTATAATGTTGTAGTAGCTAGATTTATTAATTAGACTGTTTCCTTCTTTGATTCTTCTCCTCCCTCTCTGTGCAGTCCCCCAAGTTCTAGTCCTTAGTTATTTAGTTTTTCTCTCTCTGTGATCTTTCACTTAGAGAAACCTCAACTATTGTCTCTGCGTGAATAACTCCATTCTTTTTCTCCAGGCAAGCTTCCTCATGAGCTTCAGTTATATATCTACGATTGTCCTCTACACACTTCTATTTGGATATCCTGCATCTTTTCAAACATAATTGGTTCAAAATCAAGCACAAGATATTCCTCTCCTCCTTCTTTCTATGTTTCTTTATTTCCATCATAGTATTACCTTTTTCATAGCCACTTTTCATTTTTATCTTCTTCTAATCACTGTACATACTAAATGTTTATTACATTTCTTAGAAAATATTCTGAGTTGTTCTTCCTTTCCATTATCAATGTTAGTGAACTCCTTGTTAGTGACCCTGAAACAGCCCATCTTCCAGTCATTTCATCCTATGAACTACTGCCAGAGTTTATTTCTTAAACTATCTCTTTCTTTATGAATCTCCTTTAGTCAAAAACCTTCAAGAGCTAGACTATGGAAGTGGTTTTCAAAAGCCTTTTTTTAAAAAAAATTACTAAACAACTTCAGTTAAATAAAATCTTGTATGGGACCCAAACAAATAAAACAGTAGATCTGTAGTTGTTTTGGCTGAAAATATTTAAAGCCTCTTGTATTTGGGCTTTACCTACACATTGTCCCCTGGGCAGTTCTTTAGAATTTCTGGTACATTTTAGAATACAATTTGAAACCTATGGCCTCTAGTACAAAATCTTTATTTAGGATTTAGGCCCTGTTCCATTTAACCAATCTGTTTGCTACGTAAAACTTTTTCCATGTAAATTTGTGCCTTGACTTCTGTCATGTTTAGTGCCCAGAATGCTGTTAAACCACCTTTCTGCTTCTTTAAATCTTATTCATATCCCAAATGCAGTTCAGTCATCACCTCTTCACTGAACATGTGAATGAATATGTAGGAATAAAAGAGTTGGGTATCTTTTTTCACTATGTAGATATATTTTGAGGGGGTACTGTATTCTTTTTTTGGAAATTACTTCTGATTTGAATTTAATTATTACATACACAGAGGTCTGTGCAGGCGTATCTTGGAGATATTTCAGGTTTGATTCCAGACCACCACAATAAAGCACATGTCCCAATAACAGGAGTCACAGAAATTTTTTGGTTTCCCAGTGCATATAAAAGTTATGTTTACACTGTACTGTAGTCTATTAAATGTGCAATAACATTATGTCTAAAAAATGCACATACCTTAATTTAAAAATACTTTATTGCTAAAAGATGCTAAACATCTTTTGAGCCTTCAGCAAGTCATACTCTTTTTGTTGGTAGTTGGTATATTGTCTTACCTTGATGTTGCCTGCTGACTGATCAGGGTGGTTGTTGCTGAAGAGCTAGGTGGCCGTGGCAATTTCTTCAAATAAGACAACAATGAAATTTGTTACATCAATTGACTCTTCCTTTCATGAATGGTTTTTCTATAGCATGCATGCTGTTTGGTAGCATTTTACCCACCATAGAACTTCTTTCAAAATTTGAGTCATTCCTCTCAAACCCTGCTGCTGCTTTGTCAACTAACTTTATGTAATATTCTAAATCCTTTCTTATCAAAATTTCAGCAGTCTTCATAACATCTTCACCAGGAGTAGATTCCATCTCAAGAAACCACTTTCTTTGCTCAACCATAAGAAGCAACTCCTCATCCATTAAAGGTTTTCCATGAGACTGCAACAATTCAGTCATCTTCAGACTCCATTTCTAATTTTAGTCCTCTTACTATTTCAACATCTGCGGTTTCTTCCTTCACTGAGTCTTGAATCCCTCAGTCATTCAACTTCTTCCAAACTCCTGTTAAGGTTGATATTTTCACCTCTTCCCATGAATTAAAAATATTCTTTTTTTTTTTTTTTTTTACAAATATTCTTAATGGCATCTAGAATGATGAACACTTTGCAGAAGGCTTTTAATTGAGCTTGCCCACATCTGTCAGAGGAATCACTCTCTATGGCAGCTAGATCCTTTTGAAGTATATATTTATATTTTGACTGCACCACGTGTCTTGCAGGATCTTAGTGCCCTAACAAGGAGACCAGGGGTCAAACTTGGGCCCCTCTGCAGTGGAAGCATAGAGTCCTAACCACTGGACTGCCAGAAAACTCCCAAAATATATTATTAAATAATAAGACTTGAAAGTCAAACTGGATCCGTGGGCTGCAGAATGGATGTCGTGTTAGCAGCCATAAAAACATCATTAATCTCATTGCACATCACCATCAGAGCTCTTGGGTGACTAGGTACATTGTCAATGTAAAGTAATATTTTGAAAGGAATCTTTTTTTCTGAACAGTAGGTCTTAGCAGTGGGCTTAAAATATTCAACAAACCATGTTGTTAACAGATGGGCCATCATCCAGGCTTTATTATTCCATTTATAGAGCACAGGCAGAATAGATATAGCATAATTCTTAAAGACCCTAGGATTTTTGGAATGGTAAATGAGTATTGGGTTCAACTTAAAGTCACCAGGTAATTAGCCCCTACAAAGAGAGTCAGCCTGTCCTTGAAGCTTTGAAGCCAGGCATTGACTTCTCCTCGCTAGCTATTGAGTTGGCCGAAAAGTGCCTTCAGTTTTTAAGTGAAAATAAAAGACGCATTTTTCATTTTCACCAAGAACTTTATTGACCAACATATCTGCCCTTTTGTTCCACTACCTTCTGCCATTTTTCAGGCAACTTCATAATTCCATCTTCCCAAAACTTTTTATCTTTTTGAGCAAAGAACTGTTCCAGGTGCCTTTTACAGTCTGCCAGGGAATTGAAATTTTTCCATTAAGAGAAGTTTGTAAAGACCGAAATAAGTGGAAATCCCAAGGTGAAATGTCTGGTGAATACGGCGGATGAATCAGAACTTCCCAGCCAAGCTGGAACAGTTTTTGCCTGGTCATCAAAGAAACATGTGGTCTTGTGTTATCCTGATGGAAGATTATGCGTTTTCTGTTGACTAATACTGGACGCTTTTTGTCGAGTGCTGCTTTCCGTCGGTCTAATTGGGAGCAGTACTTGTTGGAATTAATCATTTGGTTTTCCGGAAGGCACTCATAATAGAGGACTCCCTTCCAATCTCACCATATACACAATATCACCTTCTTTGGATGAAGACCGGCCTTTGGTGTGGCTGGTGGTGTTCATTTCACCTGCCCCACGATCTCTTCCGTTCCACATTAATGTACAGCATCCACTTTTCATCGCCCGTCACAATTTGTTTTAAGAATGGAACATTTTCATTATGTTTAAGTAGAGAATCGCATGTGGAAATATGGTCAAGAAGGTTTTTTTCACTTAACTTATGTGGAAACCAATCATAAGTGATTAATATAACCAAGCTGGTGCAAATGGTTTTCAACGCTTGATTTGGATATTTTGAGTATGTCAGCTGTCTTCCACGTGGTATAACATTGATTGTTCTCAATTAATGTCTCAATTTCATTGCTATCAGCTTCAACTGGTCTACCCGACTGGAGCATCATCCAGCGAGAAATCTCCAGCACGAAGCTTCACAAACCACTTTTGACAAGTTCAGTCAGTCACAGCACCTTTTTCATACACTGTACAAATCCTTTTTTTGCGTTTCAGTTGCATTTTTACCTTTCTTGAAATAATAAAGCGTAATATGCCAGAAATGTTGCTTGTTTCCTTCCATCTTCAGTATTAAAATGGCTAGAGAAAAATTCACCAATTTTGATGTCTTTTTTAAATGAACGCTGATATGACAGCTGTCACATACAATCTAACAAGATTGTTTTGAATGAAGTTAAAGACAACTAAGTGCTACTAGAGCCATCTTATGGAAAAAAACCGAACGAAACTTTTGGCCATCCCAACATGAAAGTCCTCGATGGTATCTTCTTCCAAAAGAGGGCTGTTTTGTCTACAGTGAAAATCTGTTGTCTAGTGTAGCCACCTTCATTAATTATCATAGCTGGATCTTCTGGATAACTTGCTGCAGCTTCTGCATCAGCACTTGCTGCAGCTTCTGTGTCAGCACTTGCCGCTTCACCTTGCACTTTTATGTTATGGAGATGGCGTCTTTACTTAAACCAACATCTGCTAGCTTCAAACATTTCATCTGTAGCTTCCTCACCTCTCTCAGCCTTCACAAAACTGAAGAGAGTTGGGGCCTTGCTCTGTATTAGCCTTTGGCTTAAGGGAATGTTGTACCTGGTTTGATCTCTACCCAGACCATTAATACTTTCTCCATATCAGAATTAAAGCTGTTTTGCTTTCTTATTATTCATGTGTTCACTGAAAGAGCACTTTTAATTTCCTTCAAGAACTTTTCCTTTGCATTTACAACTTGGCTGACTAATATTTAGTGCAAGAGGCCTAGCTTTTGACCTATCTCAGGTTTTTTTTGTTTTGTTTTTGTTTTTGTGTTTTTGCGGTACGCGGGCCCCTCTCTGTTGTGGCCTCTCCCGTTGCGGAGCACAGGCTCAGCGGCCATGGCTCATGGACCCAGCCGCTCCGCGGCATGTGGGATCCTCCCAGACCGGGGCACAAACCCGTGTCCCCTGTGTCGGCAGGCAGACTCTCAACCACTGCGCCACCAGGGAAGCGCCTATCTCAGGTTTTGACATGCCTTCCTCACTAAGTTTAATCATTTCTAGCATTTGATTTCTAGTGCCCCATGGTAGGGGTACTACTTGGCCTTATTTCAATATTGTTGTGTCTCAGGGAATAGAGAGACCCAAGGACAGAGAGAGAGATGGGGAAGAAATCAGAACACACACAACACTTATGAATTAAGTTTGCTATCTTACATGGGCACGGTTTGTGCTACCCCAAAACAATTACAATAGTAATATCAAAGATCACTGATTATATATTACCATAACAGATATAATTTTAATAATGAAAAAGTTTGAAATATTGTGAGAAGTACGTGAACAAATGCTATTAGAAAAATGGTGCTGATAGGCTTGCTAGAAGCAGGGTTGCTACAAACCTTGAATTTGTAAAAAACACAGTATCTGAAAAGTGCAATAAAGTAAAGTGCAATAAAATGAGGTATGCTTGTGTTTTATGCTTATCATATTTCAAATCCCTGAACTGAATGACTTTAAGCATTCAAAAGGATGAGTTCAAGAGTGATGCTAAATATAAATGTTAAGATAACAAATCTAAGAATAATATACATGTGACCAAAATCAATAATTTAAAACATGCTTTATTAGTTTTACATTTGTTTTCTCTTAGGGCCTGCAACATACAATCCTGTTTTAAAGAAATCTTGCTCCATACCCTTATTTGTTAAAGCATCAAAGCGTTTTAAAGACTCCAAAGAGATTACTCCTGGTCCAGCGACATATGAGGTTTGTCAATGATATTTCTCTTTTAATAATAACACAAGAATGGAAAAATTTCCAGAAAGTACTGGAAATGTCTTCATTAAAGTCCTTTCCATATGTTCTATTCTTATTACTAACCAAAATCTTTTGGCTAAGAAAGGCTTTTTTAAAGATAAATTCTGACATTTCTGAAAGAATTGTTTGAGAATTTAAGAATTATTTAACAATTTATCTATAAATAGCCTCTACAGCACAAATATATATAATTTTTATATCCCTACAACTCTAAATATTTACTTGTTTACATACACAAATTGAAATAGAAATTTCCAAATGTTTATTGAAATCAAGAATTTATTGGAGAGCTCAGAAGAAGAAAGCCCTGTGCATCCAATAAAACCAGGTATTGATCTTTTATTTTCTTTTAATAAATGCAGGTGGTTTAGATTCATAATAAATAAATGTCTCATTATGCTGTGGGTCTTCTGATTGTAAGGACGAGGTTTAAACTGCAGGGTTTTAGAAATTGTGTTCACTCTAGGCTTTTATTCCCCATTTGGTGTGAAAAGGTTTTCCTATTGGCTGATAGCAATTAAGAGTGCAAACCATAATGAATGTTTATTTGGGTTAGTTAATGACAAATTTATTTTTATTGAATGTATGTTTTTCTACTTTGTCAAAATGTCATAATCCAAAGAATTTTTTGGCATTCTGTCAAAAGCACATTTATAATATAATATCAGAAAAGGGAGAAAAAAGAATAATGAAAGACTTGTTATTTTACTTGTTGGCTGTTGATTCCCCCAAAATATCACTGTTACTTTCTACTGATAAGCAAATCTAATTTTATAAGACTTACTTCACAAAGGGAAAATCTGCTAGACAGAGTCTTAGTAGTAGTTCAGAAGGTGAAAGTCAAGGGAGGATACATTATATATATACAGTGTTTTAGGGCCTTGGCTCTGTAATGTAAGGCAAGTCTTGCAAATTGGGAACTGATAGAGATTTGGCAACGTTTATGACATATTTACTCTTGATTGTTGGGTACAATGAGGAAAGGTCTTTAAGCAAGTATTGATCAGTAAACTATTAGTCTTAATAAGTTAGATATTATAGATGTTCATTTGATCATATTAAATCATAGAAAATCTTTAACTGATTGCTTCCTCACACCTTTTGAAAACTGGTTTTAATGGTGTCCACAAATGATAAATGCCAGTAAATCTGATGTTATACTTTTTCATTTTGTGCTACATTTGTCCTAGAAGATGTACCCACTAGTATTCTTAGTATTTAAAGATGCTATTGCTTTTTCTTTCACTAAGATTTTATGATTTATATTTATACTTCCTCAGTCATTTATTGTGGAATATTATTTTCCATGTCAGAAAAAAAATTTATGAATTTAATAATGAGGTTTAGTTAAGGTAATGCCTAAAATGTCAAACTAATATATCCGTATATTATATAATAGATATAATACTGCAGTAGAGGTTAATTTTCTGTTGAGGACTGTCTGTAATTTTTTGTCTTTCCAACACCACTTGTTTCTGTTAATTTTTTGAACAAATAATTTTTTGGAACAAATAATTTTCTTTCATAATTTTTCTTCTTGAAAGGAAAAGTTACTTCTTTTTTTTTAACATCTTTATTGGAGGATAATTGCTTTACAGTGCTGTGTTTGTTTCTGCTTTATAACAAAGTGAATCAGCTATACATATATGTATATCCCCATATCTCCTCCCTCTTCTGTCACCCTACCACACTTCCTATCCCATGCCTCTAGGTGGACACAAAGCACCAAGCTGATCTCCCTGTGCTATGCGGCTGCTTCCCACTAGCTATCTGTTTTACATTTGGTAGTATATATAAGTCCATAACACTCTGTCACTTCATCCCAGCTTACCTTTGCCCCCCCTGTGTCCTCAAGTCCATTCTCTACATCTGTGTCTTTATTCCTGTCCTGCCCCTAGGTTCTTAAGAACCGTTGTTGTTGTTTTGTTTTAGATTCCATATATATGTGTTAGCATACGGTATTTATTTTTCTCTTTCTGACTTACTTCACTCTGTATGACAGTCTCCAGATCCATCCACCTCACTACAAATAATTCAATTCCGTTTCTTTTTATGGCTGAGTAATACTCCATTGTATATATGTGCCACATCTTCTTTATCCATTCATCTATCAGTGGACACTTAGGTTGCTTCCATGTCCTGGCTATTGTAAATACAGCTGCAATGAAGAGTGTGGTACATGACTCTTTTAAATTACGGTTTTCTCAGGATATATGCCCAGTAGTGGGATTCCTAGGTCGTATGGTAGTTCTATTTTTAGTTTTTTAAGGAACCTCCATACTGTGCTCCATAGTGGCTGTATCAATTTACATTCCCACTGACAGTGCAGGAGGGTTCAATTTTCTCTACACCCTCTCCAGCATTTATTGTTTGTAGATTTTTTGATGATGGCCATTCTGACTGGTGTGAGATGATACCTCATTACAGTTTTGATTTGCATTTCTCTAATGATTAGTGATGTTGAGCATCCTTTCATGTGTTTGTTGGCAATCTGTATATCTTCTTTAGAGAAATGTCTATTTAGGTCTTCTGCCCATTTTTGGATTGGGCTGTTTGTTTTTTTGATATTGAGCTGCACGAGCTGCTTGTATATTTTAGAGATTAATCCTTTGTCCGTTGATTCATTTGCAAATATTTTCTCCCATTCTGAGGGTTGTCTTTTCGTCTTGTTTATGGGTTCCTTTGCTGTGCACAAGTGTTTAAGTTTCATTAGGTCCAATTTATTTATTTTTGTTTTTATTTTCGTTTCTCTAGTGGGTGGGTCAAAAAGGGTTTTGCTGTGATTTATGTCATAGAGTGTTCAGACTATGTTTTCCACTAAGAGTTTTACAGTGCCTGGCCTTACATTTAGGTCTGTAATCCATTTGGAGTTTATTTTTGTTTATGGTTTTAGGAAGTGTTCTAATTTCATTCTTTTACATGTAGCTGTCCAGTATTCCCAGCACCACTTACTGAAGAGGCTATCTTTTCTCCACTATATATTCTTGCCTCCTTTGTCAAAGATGACCATATGTGTGTGGATTTAGCTCTGAGCTTTCTATCCTGTTCCATTTTTCTATATTTGTTTTTCTGCCAGTACCATATAGTCTTGATTACTGTAGCTTTGTAGTATAGTCTGAAGTCAGGGAGCCTGATTCCTCCAGCTCTGTTTTTCTTTCTCAAGATTGCTTTGGCTATTCGAGGTCTTCTGTGTTTCCATACAGATTTTGAAAATTTTTGTTCCACTATTGTAAAAAATGCCATTGGTCGTTTGATAGGGATTGCATTGAATATGTAGATTGCTTTGGGTTGTATAGTCATTTTCACAATGTTGATTCTTCCAATCCAAGAATAGAGTATATCTCTCCATCTGTTTATATCATCTTTAATTTCTTTCATTGGTATCTTATATTTTTCTGCATACAGGTCTTTTGTCTACTTAAGTAGTTTTATTCCTAGGTATTTTATTCTTTTTGTTGCAGTGGTAAGTGGAAGTGTTTTCTTAATTTCTCCTTCAGATTTTTCATCATTAGTGTATAAGAATGCAAGAGATTTCTGGGTATTAATTTTGTATCCTGCTACTTCACCAAATTCATTGTTTAGCTCTAGTAGTTTTCTGGTAGCATCTTTAGGATTGTCTGTGTATAGTGTCATGTCATCTGCAAACAGTGACAGTTTTACTTTTCTTTTTTGATCTGGATTCCCTTTCTTTCTTTTTCTTCTCTGATTGCTGTGGCTAAAACCACCAAAATTATGTGGAATAATAGTGGTGAGAGTGGGCCACCTTGTCTTTTTCCTGATCTTAGTGGAAATGGTTTCACTTTTTCACCATTGAGAACGATGTTGGCTGTGGGTTTGTCATATGTGGCCTTTATTATGTTGAGATAAGTTCCCTGTATGGCTACTTTCTGTAGAATTTTTATCATAAATGGTTGTTGAATTTTGTTGAAAGCTTTTTCTGCAACTACTGAGATGATCATATCGTTTTTATCCTTCAATTTGTTTTATGGTGCATCACTTTGATTGATTTGCGTATATTGAAAAAATCCTTGCATTCCTGAGATAAACCCCACTTGATCATGGTGTATGATCCTTTTAATGTGCTGTTGGATTCTGTTTGCTAGTATTTTGTTGAGGATTTTTGCATCCATTTTCATCAGTGATATTGGTCTGTAGTTTCTTTTTGTAACATCTTTGTCTGGTTTTGGTATTAGGGTGATTTTGGCCTTATAGAGTGAGTTTGGGAGTGTTCCTCCCTCTACTATATTTTGGAAGAGTTTGAGAAGGATAGGTGTTAGCTCTTCTCTAAATGTTTCGTAGAATTCAACTGTGAAGCCGTCTGGTCCTGGGCGTTTGTTTGTTGGAAGATTTTTAATCACAGTCTTAATTTCAGTGCTTGTCATTGGTCTGTTTATATTTTCTATTTCTTCCTGGTTCAGTCTTGGAAGGGTGTGCTTTTCTAAGAATTTGTCCATTTCTTTCAGGTTGTCCAATTTATTGGCACATAGTTGCTTGTAGTAATCTCTCACGATCATTTGTATTTCTGCAGTGTCAGTTGTTATTTGTCCTTTTTCATTTCTAATTCTGTTGATTTGAGTTTTCTCCCTTTTTTTCCTTGATGAATTTGGATAATGGTTTATCATTTTGTTTATCTTCTCAAAAAAACAGCTTTTAATTTTATTGATCTTTGCTATTTTTTCCTGCATTTCTTTTTCATTGATATCTAATCTAATCTTTATGATTTCTTTCCTTCTGATAATTTTGGAGTCTTTTTTGTTATTCTTTCTTTAATTGCTTTAAGTTTAAGGTTAGGTGGTTTATTTGAGATTTTTCTTGTTTCTTGAGGTCAGATTGTATTGCTATAATCTTCCCTCTTAGAACTGCTTTTGCTCCATTCCGTAGGTTTTGGCTGTCATGTTTTCATCGTCATTTGTTTCTAGGTATTTTTTGATATCCTTTTTGATTTCTTCAGTGATCACTTGTGTATTTAGTAGCATATTGTTTAGCCTCCATGTATTTGTACTTTTTACAGATTTTTTTCCTGTAATTGATATCTATTCTCATAGCATTGTGGTCAGATAAGATACTTGATATGATTTCAGTTTTCTTAAATTTACCAAGGATTGATTTGTGACCCAGGATATGATCTATCCTGGAGAATTTTCCATAAGTACTTGAGAAGAAAGTGTATTCTGTTGTTTTTGGATGGAATGTCCTATAAATGTCTATTGTTCCATCTTGTTTAATGTATCATTTAAAGCTTGTGTTTCCTTATTTATTTTCATTTTCGTTGATCTGTCCATAGGTGAAAGTGGGGTGTTAAAGTGCCCTACTTTTTTTTTTGTTAATTGAAAATTCTCTAGAAGTAATCAGTAGCAGAATAACTGAGGCAGAAGAACGGGTAAGTGACCTGGAAGATAAAATCGTGGAAATAACTTCCACAGAACAGAATAAAGAATGAAAATAATTGAGGACAGTGTTGGAGACCTCTTGGAGAACATTAAAAGCACCAACATTCAAATTATAGGGGTCACATAAGAAAAAGAGAAAAAGGGACTGAAAAAATATTTGAAGAGATTATAATTGAAAACTTTCCTAATATGGGAAAGGAAATAGTCAATCAAGTCCAGGAAGTGCAGAGTCCCATACTCCATAAATCCAAGGAGAAACATGCCAAACACATATTAATCAAGCTATCAAAAATTAAATACAACAGAAAAATATTAAAAGAAGCAAGGGAAAAGGAACAAATAACATACAAGGGAATCCTGACAAGGTTAACAGCTGATCTTTCAGCAGAAACTCTGCAAGCCAGAAGGGAGTGGAAGGACATATTTAAAGTGATGAAAGGGAAAAACTTACTACCAAGATTACTCTACCCATCAAGGATCTCATTCAGTTTCAACGGAGAAATTAAAACATTTACAGACAAGCGAAAACTAAGAGAATTAAGCACCAGCAAACCAGCTTTACAACAAATGCTAAAGGAACTTCTGTAGGCAGGAAACACAAGAGAAGGAAAAGACCTACAATAACAAATCCAAAACAATTAAGAAAATGGTAATAGGAACATAACATATCGATAACTACCTTAAATGTAAATGGATTAAATGCTCCAACCAAAAGACATAGACTAGCTGAATGGATACAAAAACAAGATCTGTATATATGCTGTCTACAAGAGACCCACTTCAGACCTAGGGACACATACAGACTGAAAGTGATTAGTTTTTGTAAAAAGTGTAAATTCTCTGTCCAGATTACATTGTTTTGAATATGTATGTCTATTTGTTCCAGAATCATCTGTTGAAAGGAGTGTCCTCTCTCCACTGAATTACCTTTGCTACTTTGCCAAAGATCATTAGGTTATATTTGCGTGGGAGCATTTTTGGGCTATTTTTTGTGTTCCGTTGATCTATTTATTCTTTCGTCGATACCACATTGTCTTGATAACTAGCATTATAGTTAGTCTTAAAGTCTGGTAGTGTTAGTACTCCAACTTTGTTCTTCTTCAGTATTGTCTAGGTTATTATAGGTCTTTTTGCTTTTCCATATAAACCTTAGGATCAGTTTTTCTATATCCACAAAATAGATTTCCAGGATTTTGATTGGGAATGCGTTGAATCTATAGCCCTTTTTGGAAGAATTGACATCTTAATAATATTGTCTTACTATCAATTAACTTGGAATATTTCTCCATTTATTTATATCAGCTTTAATTTCTTTCATCAGAATTTTGTAGTTTTCCTTGTATAGCTCTTGTATATATTTGTTAGAATTATACCTAAGTATTTCATTTTTTTGAGTGCTAATGCAAATAGCATTGTGTTTTTAATTTCTAATTCCAGTAGTTCATTCCTTGGGTATAGGTAAGCAACTGACTTTTGTATATAAATTTTGTATCTTGTAGCCTTGCTATTAGTTGATTCTTTGGGATTTTCTACATAGATGTTTTATGTTCCAAAAAAGGCCATTTTGTTTCTTCTTTTTCAATCAGTATACCTTTACTTAGTTTTCTTTTTTTTTATTGCATTAACTAGCACTTCCAGTACACTATTGAATAAGAATGGTGAGCAGGAACATCCATCTCTTGTTCCTGATCACAAGAAAGAAGCATATAGTTTCCCACCATTAAGTACAATGTTAGCTATAGGGGATTTTGTAAATGTTTATGAAGTTCGGCAATTTCTTGTTTATTCCTAGTCTGCTGTGAGTTTTTATCATGAATAGGTGTTGCATTTTGTCAAATGCTTTTTCTGCATCTGTTAATGTGATCATATGATTTTTCTTCTGGTCAAATCTCTTTATAAACATGTTAAAAGCAGACATCCTTGCAATCACATTAGTGGTATTTACCAGACGGGGTCCTTACCTGTGAAATGCTTTTATAGCAGTATGTACCTGGTCTGTCAAGTCTGCTAATTCTAAATAAGTCTGAAATTTATTGATTTATAAGTCACAACTCTGGAAAATGTCACTTAATCTGTGTAATTATGGGAGTATAGAATAGGGCTCTTTAATGATAGAATAGCTTCCTTTTGTATGCGTGCATCATTTTGAAACCGCTCGTGTTTGTCTGGGCCAGGACCCATCACATGACAAGGAAAGGGAACTGACAGAAATATGCTGATGATAGGGCTGTTTGCCATGCCTTAAGTTACAAAGTTCTTTGTCTCTGACCCAGGAATCTTATTGTTCTTGCCAGCCTCATGAAATAGTAACTGGCTAACTAATTAGTTTGTAAGTGAGTAAAATAAAATCCCAACCCAAAACATTTCTACCGGCTACAGTTGGCTGGAGCTACTTAGCAGCTGCCGCTTTCAGTGAATCATATTTTCTCCAGTTTTCATGGACCCCACTACTGTGCCTCACTGTCAGTTGCCTCTTTTTATAACTGAGTTTTTATTTGCTTATTGTAAAATTAAGAGGCATAGTAGAATAGTGATTAGCACTGAAAACTCAAACTATGATCCCCCTATTCAAATTTAAATTTCACTAAGTAAACCTGTATGCCTTTAGGCAAGCTATTTAAATTTTCTGTCTCTGTTTCCCCATCTGATAATGATGATGTAGAAAATAATAATACTTTCTTTGTGTTTATTGTGAAGATTCACTGACTTAGTTACTAACTAAATTCTGCTAACTTAGTTCACTGAGTTAATATGCTTAAAGTACTTAGAATTGTGCTGACCAGCTAGTAAATGTTAGTTATTACTATAAAAACCATGTCCCTATTAAAAGTGAGAAAGTAAAGGAGGAAAATTTAGTTCAAAAATTGAGAATATGGTTTGTGAATTTTTCTGTGTGTTTATCCAAAGTGTATTTGTATTGCAGTATTAATTTAGTAATATTTAGTAATTATAGCAAGCTGGAAACATTACATGGTTATCTTTATGATAAAATTTTTGTAATTATTTTTAGGTTTTATGGCAGTTTGCATTAGAAATTTAAATTTCGGCAGAAACTTAAAGTAACAGAAAGTTAGGTATAATCTCAACAATGATAGAGGAGCATCTTATAGAACATTCTAAGCTTTCACAGCATAAAAGAGTACTACAAATATTATCAGAACATCAGTAGTTAAATGATAGTAGGAATAGTACCAATGCTCAATTTATTCAACTCAGATTTTAAAAACAGAAAAGCTAAATATGATTTGATGTTTCTTCATGAATAAAAGATGCTCAAGATATTTTCCATCTGTCAGTTTATGATGATGATGATAAATATAGATTAATCATTCAGTTTTTGAGGTTATAATCTTGACTCTCTTGGCCACATTCTTTTATAAAATGATGTATTTTTTGAAGTTACAGCTCTTTTGAATGCCTGGTAGAGAGCTTACTATGACCTATATATGACTATAATTTGTGAAATGTGGTAAAATGAACTTTCTGCATTTAACAATAACCAGTAGGAGAAAATCAGTAAAGCAGACAAATATCTACATTATAAAGATATTGGGAATTTGATCCTGAATATTTTCTGTAATATTGTTATGAACAAGTGTTTTATTATTAGTGGTCATTTAGAAAAATAGCATTTTACTCAAATGGTTCTTAATTCAGTTGTTGCTAAATTTAAGTGAGAACATTGATGTTATCAGTACAACCAACACTGTCTGCAAATGCTAAATTGGTAATGGTGCTGCGGGTCACTCTGATTCTATTGTTATATCACAGAAGATATTAAACAGGGGTGTAAACAGAATAAATACATTAAACAATATTAGAGTAACTGTCACACCTAGAAATCTCTTTTAATTAATTTTCATATAAGGCTGTTTCAACACATAGGTTGAGGTTTTTTTGTTTGTTTGTTTTTAACATCTTTATTGGGGTATAATTCCTTTACAATGGTGTGTTAGTTTCTGCTTTATAACAAAGTGAATCAGTTATACATATACATATGTTCCCATATCTCTTCCCTCTTGCGTCTCCCTCCCTCCCACCCTCCCTATCCCACCCCTCCAAGTGGTCACAAACCACCGAGCTGATATCCCTGTGCTATGCAGCTGCTTCCCACTAGCTATCTACCTTACGTTTGTTAGTGTATATATGTCCATGCCTCTTTCTCGCTTTGTCACAGCTCACCCTTCCCCCTCCCCATATCCTCAAGTCCATTCTCTAGTAGGTCTGTGTCTTTATTCCTGTCTTACCCCTAGGTTCTTCATGACATTTTTTCTTCTTAAATTCCATATATATGTGTTAGCATACGGTATTTGTCTTTCTTTTTCTGACTTACTTCACTCAGTATGACAGACTTTAGGTCTATCCACTTCATTACAAATAGCTCAATTTCGTTTCTTTTTATGGCTGAGTCATAGGTTGAGTTTTTAATATGAAGATGATAACTAGTAAAGATCTGGCTTCTGATTTTGATTTGATTTTTTTTTAAGTCATGCCTTTTGTAAATTGCTGAATTGCTCAGTCAGTTCCAATTCACTAGAAACTTAGTTAAGAGATGTGTGCTATCATATTCCATAAAAATAGTGACTTTAAAAATTAAATCATAAACTTAGAATACCAGTTAATGAATATCTTAACCTAGTGATATCAGTCACACTTAAAGTTTAAGAAAACAAAATTTACTATATTCTGGGCACCTAAAATGGTATAAAATCAAGCTTCACTGATCCCTACCATAACATCTAATTTCTCCTATATATGTTATGTTTTTGCACTGGCTAGAACATGTCCTGAAACATTTTAATAAATTTCCTTTTCCTGTTTCTATGTAGAATATAAAATGAGCCTATTCACATCAGAGGTCAGAACCCCTGCTCAATTCAACATTCTCCACATTATCTAAATCTTATATTTTCTAGTTAAAAATGATCATTTTCTTAGACCTTTTACTTTTTACTTCCATCTACACTAATGGGCTTCTCTTTGGGTTTATATTTTTTCAGGAAATACAGTTGTAATAGTTACTGTGTTACTGCATATGAGAGGCAAATAGAAAATAACCAGTTTGAATTGAAATGCAGATACCAATGTCTTAACAATGGGTAATGCAATATATGCTTGAGGAAAATCACAAATCATAGATTTTTAGAATTTCTTAAAATAACTGAAACTTTTTGTGGTTTCAATTCAGTTTAAATTCATTAAAGGCACATTTCTATATAGTTGTGATTATAGTTACTATCTATGTATTAGCCAAGTGCAAGATGATCTTGGAGGTGGGGAAAACTATATATATATTGAGTTTTGTTATTATTGAGGCCCTTATAGGTAGCATAGTCTAATCATTAAGAGTTAACCTTTTTTGATAAGACAGACATAGGTGCTCCACTAGCTTTTCCACTCTCTCCCACTTCACTCGTATCCAGAGAATTTGAGAAGTGAGCCCCAGATTCCTCATATTTTAAAATGGGGCTGTTAATAGAATCTATTTGATAGGACATTTTAAGTGTTACAAAAAATGTGGGTATGCTGGCTGGTCCATAGTAAGTGCTGATTACATTATTTATATTGTACTTGGGTTTTAATTTTTTATCATTAATAAGCACCATTTTAAAAATAAGAAATTTTTATATGTATAATCTAATCTATTAGTAAATACTTAATTTGAATTCTATTGTATTTGCATATAAGTTATTTCAAAATGTGTGTTGATTTTATTCCTCTTAAGTGGATCTTTAGTTTCTTTTCTATATGTTAGCAGAGAAATTGTTACTGAAAATTTGGTCCGTGTCCTCGATGCTGAATGAGAATAACAAGGGCAAGGGTTTGAGAATAACAAGGGCAAGGGTTTGAGAATAAAGGAAAGAGAAATTTTATTGATTTGTCAGAAAATGAGGAGGGTAGCTGACTAACATCTTAAGCACTACCATCCTGCCTTCTAAGAGAAAGCAGGGATATTTAAACAAAAGTTTTGGGGTTTCAGTGTGACCATTGTCACATATAGTTGATTGTTTTGTTGAGGGTAGTTCTTTCCATGACATTATCTCTGACTGTTTCGGTCCTCTGGTTTTTTCAGCCCTCTGGTCCCAGTTAGAATGTTCCTTCTTTTGATAATTCTTGCTTTGTGACTTCATGGCCTTGGGTTTCTGTGGTTAAGACAAGAGGAACAAGCAGAAACAGTGAGAATGCCTGCGCACATTAATCAGTAACAAAGAATTTAAGTTTCAGTCCCCAGCAACGGAGGGAGAAGATGGAAAAACAAAATCATTCATCAAACAGTTTTAGTTTTGGGGTTTTAGTTTTAGTTTTAATTTAGTGTACAGTTATTAATTAGTTCTATATGTTCATTGCTGGTGTATTTTCATAGTGGTTCCAATTAGAAAACTGAAAAAAAATTCACTCTAAGTATTTCTAAATTATATGCTAAATATGTAGGATTAAAATGAACTTTGAATATTTTTATTGAGGCATACACTTCCTACAATATCTAGCACTTCCACTTAAGATTTTTTTCTCCCAGCATATTCACACATAAATCATAACATCTACAAAAATTTTTTTTTAAGTTATATAGTTTTTTCCCTAAGAGCATTATCTAATGGTGTATATATTGATTTTTCATGATTCTTTAAGATATTATTTTTTATGTACAATTTTAATGAGAACTAAAACAACCTCCTAATCTTAGAAATGCCTCTGTTGATTAAGAGTAGGTTCAGCTTCCTATAAAAGAAAACTCAAAATAGATACAGAAATTTCTTCCTCTCTCATGTAAAAGAGATAGGCAGTCTAGGGCTCTTACAGAGGACCCATGAAGTCACCAGGAACATGGGCTTCAACCAGCTTAGCATTTAGCAATCCTGGTCATGTGGTCCTTACCCCCCCAGTTCAAGAGGGCTATTCCAGACATCACATACATTTCCATGTACCCGATCGCAGGGGTGAGGGTGGAGAGGAAAGGGTATCCCCTTTTCTTCTGAAGGATATACCCCCAAAATTTGCTATAGAAAGTTGCTTTTGTAATCAGATAACAATTCTCTTTATTAAGCCAGTGCTTATAGATACATGGCTATATTCAGCTATGAGGGGCCCAGCTAAAAATTAGGATCTTAAAACCAATTAGCGGTCTCCACCACACTATCTTTTGAAGAATATAGCTATGCCCTCAAAAGTGTTAAAAAAAAAACACAACTATTAAATCTTGCTTTGTAAACTGTAGACAATTGGTCAGGCTATATTACAACTTAGTCATCATTTTTTTCATGATTAAATTGTTATAATAGCTATGATTGGTTCTGCATCATCCGCTAAGAAAATGTTATTAAAAGTTATTAAAAAACAGTAAATGCCATGTCATACTGCTCAACTTTTCAATACATCAAATCATTTTAGAGTTCCTTTAAAGCATTTTTACTGGGTATGTAACAATCTTCGCTTGCAAAGAGCCTTTGATGGTTTATGAACTGACAGTAACTATCCATTAGGAGTATTGCTTTAGGGCAATATTCATATTTATTAAAATGCTTCAGTAATTGACTTTCAAGAAAAAAATTTTTACCTCATACTTTTAATTTTGAAAAAAGAAATCATGGAAAACTACCAATCTAAATTTGTTAAAGATTGAAATCAAAATAGCTGTCTAATTCAGAAAGTTGTTCATATGAGTAATTCTCTTTATTCAGAGTAGCACTGCTTATTCTTGTCTTCTGATGAAACTACTTAGATATGAGAAAATTTTTAAATGCAGGTTTTTGTCTGTTCTGGTTATAAGGGAAACAAGTCATTTGCCTTAGGATGTAAGAATCTTGTGGCAGTACAGCTAATGATTTAACTTTGATTAATTTAGCAAGGCATAGAATTTTAAAATTTGTCGAAACCTTTGAGAATTCATCCTCCAATCCCATCATTTTATGTTGAGGCACTATGGTCTGGAAAGTTTAAGTGACTTGGCAAGGTCACATTAATGAGTTAGTGGCAATGCTGAAACCAGGACTAAAGTTTTACTGCCTTTTAATCTAGTGCATTATATCTCCCATTCCCTCCCTTTACCCTCCTTCCTTCCTCTGCTCCCTATATTATATTAGAATTAAAATATTTGTGTATCATACCAGGTTCATATGTGAAAAGGAAATCAGGTCATAGTGGTTAGTTAGTGGCAGTACTGAGGGTAAAACTAAAGATTTCTTTGCTCTAATGTAATGTACCCTGTTTCCACTAATGTATTATCATCACTATTATTTCGAGAATTTTGTTTTATGTAACATTTGAATTTCAGTGTTTAGATAAAAATTATTGGAAACGTATTGTTAATAAATGTTTCACATATGAGAATGAATAAATAACTGCTTTGGTTAATCTCTTTAAAACTGGCAATAATGACATCAATAGTAACACAGTGCTTTGCTGTTTAAGGCAGACTGTGTTAAAAAGGACAGAATTGACCATTTGAAGTTAGGGAAAGTTGAGTGTTCACTCATTCTACAGCTCAGGACCTGCTTGAAGGATTGATTGCAGAGTATTCAGTACCATCCCTTTCATTATGCTATTCTGTTTTGATTGTGAAAAACTCAGTCTGGGGTCCAGAAAATTATATGTGAAATAAACACAGCCAAGTAAACTATGACTATTGCTTTAGCAGTTTGAGCTATTTTGACCAATTTGCTGCTATATTTTATCAGCTTCCCCAAATAATCAACTAGAGTCTTACTTTCCTATGTTCTGAATTTTACGAATTGCACTTTTACTTTTCAATATCCTTATAATAATACAGTTCCTAAATTTATGCTTCTGCCCTTTCCTTTCTTCTCTTTCTCCTCTTCTCGTTTTTCATTATCATCAATTTGTAAAAAAAATTCATGAACCTTTGTTACATGAATGACCTATTACTATCTACAAATGGGGATATGAAAAAGTAAGGCACTCTTGCCCTCAGAGAACTTCCAGTCTGGTTAGAGGGACAGAACCTGTCCTAGAAAAGACTGGTTAACATTTAAAAACTGGTATGAATGATAAGCATTAGAGAAGATCAGAGAAGGGCGAGATCACTAGTGAGTGTTTAAGTCTATTGATAGAAACTTCAGAGATAAATACCTATTAGAGACTAGACTTGAAGGATTTAATCAGAGTGTATTATAATATGCATAAATTGTGGTAAACCCTTTGGGTCAGTGTTAGATATCCTGAAGGACACTTTGAGTACATTTGTGATCAACTACTTGACATTCTTAATTTATGATGAACTAAATCACCCTTTCAAGCAAATTTAAATTTAAAACACAAAATGAGAAAGTTCATTCAGATGATATAAACTGATTACAAAAATATACACTTAAAATATGTTTATATATATTACAAAATACCAGAAATGTTTTATACTCTATAGTAAAGAGATAGAATGTGATAGAAGAATCACGTCTGTTTCTGCACTTTAATTCTTTTCATACTTAGTTATGGGACCCTGCCAACATGGAAAGTAAAACAATATAAAGCTTCATATTCTTTAATTTAATCCTGGTAGAAAATATAGCTGAAGCCAGAGGCTACAAGCATCAGCTGACAGTTTAATGAAGACTTTTGAAAGAATGGGAGAGTCTAGGTACTTTAAGACAAGCCCTGAGCAAGTCATTACATCTGTTTAGACAGAAAAAAAAAAAAAAAAAAAAAGATTAGTGAATATTTATGTATCAGTTACCAAAATATTTAAGTTAAATATATGTTTATTTTTATCTAATTATCATAAATTTGAATTTTTCTTTAAATCTATTGGCTACAAAGGCCAAAGATCTTTCCTGTAATATTGAATCATTTATTTTTAAAGTCCCAAGGGCTGTTGACTTGTGACTGTGAAGTTATTAAATATTCATTATAGAAGACTACATGTTAAAATGTTTGTGTGAAATACCTGCCTCTTCATTTAAGATTGTAAATTCATTTGTTCACTGGAAGCTGATTTTACCTACCATACTTGTAATACCAACTATGAAAGAGCTGCTATCTTTTCCTATAACTTTCCTATATAAGTGGCTTCAGTTTGCTTGTTAGATAGAATGCATCAGGGTTTTTTTTCCCCTACAGGCTTGCTTACAATAAACCTAGTGACTCTAATTCACTCATTTCTGAAAAGCATCACATGTACAAGTTTTTTTCAGACATTAAGATGTATTGTACACAGTACAGATTTTGGCTTGGGTTCAGGTTCAGAAACTGCTGCAAATACAGAGGTAACTGGGAAAGTTAAAAAAGATGTTGATTGCCTGGATTTAAACACCGTTATAGAGAACCCAGTAACAAGATATGTCTCTCACCCCCACCAGTGGATTTTAACATGAATTTTATAGTCTTCTAGTGTCTTACACACACCATTATCACATAACTTCCTATAACTAGAAAAGGTAACTCTTCTTGCTCCAGGCAGTTCAAATGCACACTGACCTCTTTCAGATAAACCCAGCTATGTTCTCCTGAGATCCACCCCTAAAATTCCTTTCCTTTGACTCTGTATATCTTCAAAGTATCTTACAGTGCCTGGTATGTAGCTATAGCAGCAACAGCAGCAACAGAAGGAGTAACAATGATGATAGTAGTAGTAGTAGTAGTAGTAGTAGCAGTAGTAGTGGCATTACCCAACTCAGGTCTGGGTGCTCGCTGCCCAAAAATCAATACTTGAGAGGCAAGTGCTAGTAGGAATGGAAAAGTTGCTTTAATCAGAAGGCCAGCAATCTGGGCAGAAGGTGGCTTCTTGTCCCAAAACCAGCTCTAAAGATTTTTCTCTGCCATGAAAGTTTTTCAAGGGCTAAAGGGGAAATAATTAATCCCTGAGGTAGGGAATCCGGTTCCTCGTGGTGTCCCATTGCGTGCAGATTTGTGGACTCCCTGTGATCCTTCTTTAGATGCTATCTTGTTCACACAGTCTGTTCATGAGATTACTGAAAGGGAAGCTGGGGAAAAGATCTAGTCGTCCGTTAAATACTTATCCTTCATTTCTATTTCTTTGATCTATGCAAAGAATCAACAGGTTAGGCAAGGTACTGTGTGATCAAAAGATTTGAAAGATGTTCTTGGTCCAAGACAAAAGGGGTCTCCTGCTGAGGGTGGTTTTCTGCAAAGAGCTGCTTTACAGTAGTAGTACCAGCAGTGGCAATAGCTGCTGGATAGAGTTTATCTTTTTTAATATTATAAAAATATTTCTCACATTTTTTTTTGTTTAAAAACATTCTTGCTTTCATGTTGGGGTGTGCTGGTAACATGCAGTTCAAAATAAAATTGTAATTGATAAATATCTCCAAGGCTTGTGTATCTAAGTTTATAAGTATGTAGAATGTATACTTACCATCCATTGCTGTCTTTGTATGATCCACAGAAGAAATTCAGTCCCATTACTTTTTGGTTACACTTCCTATATGAATATGATGTGAACTAGAGGAGCAAATTAAGTGAGCTGTTATAAAATACTTGCCTTTCTAGTGCAATCCTTCGATCCTTTTTTTGTCTCAATTGAGCCCATTTTCAGAGAGGCTGAATATAAGAACTCGGGGTATGTTATCTATTGTTTGGTCTTATTACATTCATTAACCACAGTCAAGGTGCCTTTCAGGAAGAAAGGATGATAGATAGATCACATTCTCAGGATCACATTCCCTGTCATGGAGAACAAAAATCAGGGAGGTGGGAGGTAGCAGAAGACAGAGTGCAGTGGGATACAGGTGCACCTTTTCCAGAGAAGAGCAAGATGAATGTTCTCATTGTCACTGCAGCCTGCATTTCATTAGTCATTAGTGTGACAGGTCTGTAATTGATGACATGATGTGGGACCTGTTGTGAGGCTTCTGTCCCCTCCTTTGAAACTACTCCTGTGTCCCTTAAATAGTGTATGGTTATTTAATGTGTCAGTGCATCTGCCTTCATATCTCAGTCAAAGCTATCTTGGTAATGACAGAAAATCACACCACTTGTAACAAGGGAAGATGATATTAAAGTTTCATTGCTGTATTGACTGCAGTTCTCAGCAGTAGTTTCTTATGTAATAATAGGCAAGCTCAAGAACAAATTTATCAGAATAAGAGAAAAGAGCATAATGTGAGCTCTCAATCTGCTGCAGAAGAATGCTTTGTAGTCTACAGCTCATTGTTTTACTTATATTCTTTCTCTAGTTGCACTATTTAGATTGAGTTTCAAAGTTCTTTTGCAAGAAATACTACATTATATAGATCAGTGTGGTGCTCGAAGGACAATGGTGCTTCAAGGACAAAAGACAATGCTGCCTGAAAAACTTGCAGCATTACATTTTTTTTTTTTTTACACCCCCTACCAGACTCTTAATCGCCCTCACCACCGTGTTGCCATGGTTACGAAATTCGTGAGCCCACCTGGGCGAGGAGACCTGTCCCAAATAAGGAAAGGCATCTGCCCTGTCCCATTCCCACCCTATAGAAGGAAGGTACATGTGCCTCAACCAATCAGTAAACGAAATTTTTACCTCAGACCATTCCTTTGTTTTCTGGCTATAAAAACTGATCAACAGCACATGTTCTGGCTCGACTCTCCCAGACTACTAGGAAGTCTGCCCGCTGTTCTGGCAGCGACCCTTCCCTCTAAGAAACTCTATCTTTGCATTCTGCCTGTGTCTGGAAATTCTTTTCCAACCCTCCTTTGGACCACAACAATCATCTGAACAATTATTTAAATACTTGAGCAAAATAACTGAATGAGCAAATCATGACTGAACACTTTGATTCCTTTTTAATAATTGTTTGAAAATTATTGAATCTTTGAGGAACTGCTGGAAAATTTGTTTTACTTTAATTCTATATTTAGGCTTATTTTATAATTACTTATCCATTAATTAATATTGTCCATATGGGAATTTTTTTGAGAAAATTACTCTAAGAAACCACAGGGGTGAAACGTATGTAACATTATAATAAAAACATGTTAAATTTTTTAAAATTAATTCTTAAGATCAGAACTTTATTACTCATCAAAAATGTTGTCAACAATTTAATGAAGTTTGTTTTCTTGGATAGGGTTTGTTTTTTTTTAATGTTATAAAGGATATCTATTTCCCTTTAAGTTTTTAGTAATATAGTGGTAATAAAAAGTATACTTTTTTATAGCAGTTATCTATAATGAGAAGGCTTCCACAAGTTGGGAATAAATTGAATTTTTGTATATTAAATTTGGCTACTCACATGTAGAGTTGCTTTACTGTAACTATTTTAATATGTATAACCTTATTAGCATTATAATGACAAGCTTCCAAAGGAAAAATTACAATGACAATTAAATAGAGCATCCATGATGATACAAGTCAAAACTACATTCTATCAGTATATTTCTGATTTCCTTGCTGTTCTTCAAACTATACTCCCATATCTGATTTTACAAGATTATGTCTTTAATTGAAGCATTATTAGTCACCTCCTTCAGACCTATACCTAACTTTGAATGTACTATACATGAGACCATAACGTATGTATCCTGGTGACCTTTAAGTGTTCATGAACCAGTGTACATGAGAATATATATATTTTTGTTGACTAGTTAGGTCAGAGTTTGTGAAGTATTTTCTTAACTAAAAATCCATTAGATAGCCATCAAAATGCCTGGAAAGATCCTTAAAATACATTTATCTACTCTCTTCTTTATTTACTAAATACACATTTTCTTCCTCTTGTTTCTGAAACAATACTTCCTCCTTGTTTTCTTTCACCTCTTTGATCATGCTTTCTGTCTTCCATGATGTTTCCTTCTTTGCCTGCTGCTTTAATGCCAGTCTACAGATGTTTGCCAGAGTTCTGTCTTATCCTATTTTCTTCTCAGATATCATAACTTTATTCTCATTTTTATACCACTTAATCTAACTTTTTATAATCCCCTTTTTCTTATGAGGATTGGGTATATGTTCCTAGTCTTCTACTGAGATCTGCTCCTGAAATACCTGCTGATAATGCAAACTGTTCTCAGAGTCAGTTATTGTCTTTTACCTGGATTATTTTAACAGGTTTCTAATTCTGTTACCGACCTCTCCATCTGATAGTCACAGTTATCTTCCTAAGGCATAGATCTGCTCATTTCACCCTCCTATTAAATAATTTTTCTGTCTCTGCATTTCCAGTATAGTAAAGTCCAAATTCCTTAGCACAGCCATCAGAATGTTTCACAGTCTGGCCACTGTCTCTCTCTAGCATCTTTTCCTGACAATTTCATATGGAGGACTGCGGCCTATTCCCAGAATATGGCATATAAATACTCTGTGTATTTCTTCCTTTACCTTGATTAGGACTGCTGCCTTGAATGCCTTACCCACTTTTTCCTCCTGATACCCTTTTCCTTATTCTTATTTTTTTACATAAATTGACTCATACTACATGTAGACTTTTGAAGCTGGATCTTTTGACTTAATATTTTGAGATATGTCCATGTCAAAATATGTAGATTTTGTTTATAACTTATAGTTGTTGATAATATTCTGTTATATGAATAATTAACTGTTTTTCATTCTTTTAGTGAGAACAAATAGGTTGTGTTTATTTTTTTCCGCTTTGCATAAAAATGCTACAGAGAACAATCTTACCATGGTGTCTTTGAACATATGTGCACAATTCATTAAGTAATTAATGAATTAGTTTCAAATGGCTAGTCTGGGGACCTATGGAGAGTAATGAGAGGATGGTGAAACATAGACACCTGTCATCATTTTCCAAATTTTCTTTACTTGAAATGTCCTTGTATAAAGTATGATAGCGTCAAAATGCCCATGTTATGCTTTGTTTGCCATGTAGTTATATGATGCAAATAAATGTGAGGAATGGAAAGTTTGAAAAAAATCTATTAATCTAAGTTTTTCTGTGCCATTGCAAAGTGTGATACCATTTTACCTAATAAGGCTCTCTCATTAACATGCCTTAAATGCAAGTGCAAATACAAAATTTTGAAAGTTAATCTATATTGCATTGCTTTCTTTGTCTTAAATTTTGGAAACAGATTAGTGCTTGAGGAGTCATTTATTCCTAATAAACCTATTGTGTTTTATACTAAATTCTTACTGTATACTTGCTTGCTAATTGCATTAGGTCATACAGTTTCAAATGCCACAAAACACAAAAGAGTAAGCAACTGCATCTATACTTAAAATATTGTCCCATTTACCTTTCTATTTATATTTTTGTAGCCTTAAAAATGTTTCTTGAAATATTTTAATAATTGAAATACTTCCATATAAATTGAAGCACTATTGCATATTACAGTGGTCCTTTCATTTTACTTTGTGTAAGAATTGCCTGGGGAGTGTGGTAAAGTATGTACTTTTGGTTTCTACTATGGAAGATTCTGTCTCAGGTGTGTATTTTGAATATTAACTTCATGTCCTTACCACACACAACTACCACCACCTTATTTTGCTCTGGAACCTGACTTCTTCAGAAACATCAGTTGAGGCAAAAGATGGGGTGCTGGTGGTCATGGTGATGGCTGTGGTGATGGTGGCAGTGATGTCAGAGGTGGTTGTGGTGGTGGTGATGGGATGGAGCTGGCATAATTCAGGCCTTTGGAATCACATTGTCTTGAATTTGAATCCCAAGTGTAATACTTACTATCTTTAATATCTTGGTCAGATTAGTTAACCTGTCTAATCCTCAGGTTCCTCATGTATAAAACGATGATAATGATTTCCCTAATTCATAATGTTTAGCACAATACCTGGCCTGTAGTAAACACATAATAAATGCCAACTATTATATATGCCTGAAGTGGCTTTGTTTCTTTTCTGATTTTGTAAACAAAATTTTGTGGGTAGATTTTCTATGGAAGAACAGAAATATATTTAAAACTCTAGATCCTTGAGTTTCATAAATCAAAGCCAAAGAGTATTCAGGTATCCCATTTTCCTCATTTCTGTAAATATTACTTAGTGATACTTTTACATCAGAAAACTTAAAAGGCACTTCTGAAGGAAGTATTATCTAAGTATCTATTTTTGTCCTGAATGGGAATCAATAAAAGGGTTTCATGTTAACAGTCCATGTTCTGGAGACTAAATTTCACTGTTTTTTTTTTTTTTTTTTTTGCCACTCTATGAATATCTCATTCTCTCAAAGGAGATACTGAAGTAAAAAACTAGGAAGCTTCTCATCAGAAACACGTGCATGCATACTCTTGAGAACTCCAGAGTACCTCGCAGGGGGAATACTGTATGTTTTCACTTATATGTGGAGTCTAAAAAATAAAACAATTGAAAAAATACAATAAAACGTAAACAGACTCACAGATTCAGGGAACAGACTGTTGGTTGTCAGAGGGAAGAGGAAAAGGGGCAAAATGGGTGAGGGGGATTAAGTGGTACAGCCACTATGTATAAAATAGATAAGATACAAGGATCTTATCCTTGTACAACACAGGGAATATATTATATAATAGCTTTATATAAAAAATGACCATGTGAAGAGTTAGTAAACTATTATAGGTTCACTTTTCCGAGGATTTGCACATTAGTTCTTCTAGTATTTTAAAATCTAAATTCCATTCCACTAAAAACAAAGTAGCAATTCACAATTTGAAAGTTACAACATTTTTGAACTTATAAAAATATTTTACTTGTAACTTTATCAGGGATTCTTAATCAGTGATCTATGAATTTTTAAAAGTCCATGAAATTAAATGTGAAATATTATATGTTTGAATTTGTATTTAGCTTTCATCAGGCTTTAAAACCCAAACCTATGAGCTCAAAATTGTTAAATGACATTAATCAGTAAAAGTATGTTCCCCAGAGTAGATATTTTGTAAAATTAAAATGAAGAAAATCTATCATGTTCAATATTATTATTTTGTCAGTTTGTTCTTATTATTCCTTGTCCTATAAGTCGATTTTCATTCACTTTCAATGTTGTGATAATTTAAAATCTGTTTTTTTCTATTATTCTTCATTATTTAATTTACTTTCTCCTCTGATATATTGACTTCTCAGTTTATATTTAAAACTTGGAATGTGGGATAGCTATTTCTTTAATCTTGGTGAATTATTTCCTTCATTTTTTTTTTTTTTTTTTGACAAGAGAGTAGGATTTATCGGTGGGCATGAGTAAGGAGGGGACAGCGCCAAGGCTCTCGCGAGTGCAGGGCCCGCCATGTTTCCAGGGGCCATGACTAAGGATGTGTTTGATCCCACAGCCATCTGGGATGAGCCACTTTCCTGCCACCATGTTTTCAAATCTATGGGCATTAAACTTAGTAAATCCCCACTTCTTGGAGATGTGGATCTTCTGGTGACCAGGGAACTTGAACTTGGCCCTGCAGAGGGCCTCAATCACATGCTCCTTGTTCTGCGGCTTGGTGCAGATGGACATTATGACTTGACCAATGTGGACCCTGGCCACTTTGCTCTGGGGCTTTCTAAAGTCACTGCACATACTTGTCTGGAGCCTAGACTGGGGACAGCATGCCAGTCTTTAATGTCCACTGGAAAGGGCAGTCTCCAAGGTCCCTTAGGGCAACCCATACAGGCAACAGGCTGCATACACTACCGAGGAGGCTGCTGTTTGCAGCCATTGCGCACTGGGCCCCCATGGGGAAAAGAGCACAGTTGGCTTAATTGACTGCAAATCCATCATTTTTAAAATGGTTATTTTCTAATAAAACTAGGGTGTGGAAGTCTGGAAACCAAGTGTTAAGACCTACTTGCTAAGGAATGCTCAACAGTTAGAGAAGTCCTTAGAGCAGGACTGTGGAGAACACTGCTCTTCAAAGCGTGATGTGAGGATCCACACTGGTAGGTGAACTCTTTATTACAAGTCCATGACTAGATGGGGACGAAATTGAGAGCAATTATTTAGAAACTTTAATAGCAATTTGACATTACTTTGAAATCCAAGGGCATGATTATTTTTCTGTTAATTCACTTTACTGTTATTATGTAAGAATTCTGGTATGCAGCATGAACTGTAAATTTTAAAACATGGCTCTTCAACCACAGAAAATTTGAGAAACAGTGGTGTAGACTTCTTGGCTCAAGCTCACAGCTTCATTTGTCCTATTACAGTAATTAACAGAATACTAGAAGAGAAATCGTACTTTTCTTCCAGAATTTTAAGTTTTCAACTTTATGAAACTGGGAATGATGTTTTATATTTTCCCACATATAAGAGGTATTTTGAATTAGTGCAGTGCTTTGCTGGGCAAATTTAGGATACTGCTAAAATACAAGTATTTTGATGGGGAAAAGATTTATTCTCTTTTCTTATTACATACATACATATATATATATATATATATATATAAGCATTAACTGCTATGAAGCATTTTATGAGAAGTAGAGAGACTTGTGACATGGAAGAGGTAGTTGGTGCTCTGAGAATGAATGGGAACATGAGAGAAGGAAAGGAGAGCTGAGAGTTCAGTCTTAGCATGCAAGTCTTATCAAGTCCATTAGAATATAGATGGGGGAAATTAGAAGGTCAGCTGGGAAACTTAGGAATTTAATAGAATTATTAAAGCGTTATTTAAATATTATTTATTAATTATAACTAAGGTATTAATTAAATATCATTACATTAATATGTATTAATGGAATGCTGAGAAGTAATTTCTAACATGATGGGATAGTGATCGAAGTAATCAATTTAGGTCCCTAGGTGAGAATGTAGTAGAAATTACAAGAGGCACTATGGCCAATCAAGATAGAGAATATACAAAGATGACAGAAAAATGGGGTTGAGAATGCTTCAGGAGAAATAATAATTTCCTGAGAAGGAGTAGACTTAACCAGCACATCTGGAAGTAGAGGCTACTATTTTCATGATTATAGTAGTGCTTTAGATGTTATAGAAATGAATTCTACACATTCTTTCACACTTCCTTCAATTTGTAGGTGGCATCTATATACTCTTTCAAATTTAAGTGGGCTTCCAAATTGTTTATGGCCAACAGAATATAGCAGAAACAACAGTGCATGAGTTCAGAGGTCAAGTCCTCAAAGGTGATGTAGCTTTTACTTTATTCTCTGGAATATTTGTGTTTGGAGTCCAAAGATTCCATATAAGAAGTCTGACTACCTTGAAGTCAACATTTTGGGAGGAAGCAAAGCCACATGGAGGGGTCACATATAGGAACTCCAGTCAGCAGTCCTAGTCTTTGAGTTATTTCCTCCCAGGCACCACATATGTGAGTGAAGTAGGCTTTGGCTGATTCCAGCCCCCAGCTGACAAATGAGCCCCAGTTTCAAATTTTCCTACTTGAGATACAATAGGGACAAATCACCTCCTTCCTGTGCTTTAGATCCATAGAACCCAGGGCTTATTATTATTAAATGTTTTTAAGTCACTAAGTTTTGGGTTAATTTGTTATGTAGTATTAGAAACTGGAACAGATGTTAATTTACATTGTGTCTAATTTTTGAGCTAAAGTTATAGGAAGTTTTAGAGACACTACTTGTTTTATATATATATATATATATATATATATATATGCGTGCACGTGTGTGTATATAAAACGTATAATTTAAAACTATTAGCTAATGGGTACTATGGAATAAATTTGTATGGTTGTTTAGAGAGCATTTTAGTATAATTCTTTTACATGAGCACTTAAGGCCTTAGAGTTTGGTTTTATTTATGTATTTTTAGTTTAAGATTCATTCACAGCTCATATTTATCTTGAGAAATATCTTAGATGGATAAGACTGTCTTAGAATGACAAGAAACCCATACCTTCTATTTCAAATCCTTAAAAATTTCCTGCTTCAAGTCCTGCACATCTTGAATCTTCTTCTCTATACTTTTTAATAGACTTTATTTTTTGCAGCGCTCGTAGGGTCACAGCAAAATTTGAGCAGAAAGTTTAGGTATTTTCCATAGAGTTCTTGCCCCAACACATGCACAGCCTCCCCTATTATCAATATCTGCCCAGCAGGGTGGTACATTTTTTGTAAATGATGTGCTTACATTGACATCACTATCACCCAGAGTCCATAATCTATAATAGAGTTTACTCTTGGTGTTGTACACCTATATGGGTTTGGACAAATTTATAATCACATATACCCATCATTATAGTATTATACAGAGTACTTTCACTGTCCTAAAAATCCTCTGTGCTCTGCCTATTCATCCTTCCCTCTCCTAACTCCTGTCCAACACTGATCTTTTCACTGTCTCTAGAATTTTGCCTTTTCCAGAATGTCAAATAGTTGGAATCCTACAGTAGTATGTAGCCTTTTCAGATTCCCTCTACTTTTATTTTTTGCAACTTCTCATTCATAGTTGTCAACCTAAATATGAAGTCCTTTCCTCAAAAAAGTCTTCCTAAATCCACAGTCTATATCATACTCTATGTTAATTTTTCACATTGCAGTTTTAATTCTTCCTTTGCAGTACTTATCATAGTTTATGTGATTAGCATCTGTCCCCATTAAAATGTGAAATATTTCATCACTGGTATCATTCTTGTGGCTAGCACAGGGCCCAGCATATTTAGGTACTCAGCAAATATTTGTAGGATTTTTGAAATAAATTAATGAAACCAGTTTTCCTATACCAAAATACATTAAGCATATGAACATAAACTGACAAAGCTGATTCCACAAGCTATAACATAAATTCAAATTCCGATTTCATTGGTTTACCACACCTTATACTTGCATAGGTGCTCCAACAATACATATTTTGTCTTATATTTTTAATCTAGTACAGTTTATTGTATTTTATTTTGAAACTACCTAAAAATTGTTATGTACAAATTTGATTTTTCTGTGTCAAATAATGTACTTATTTATGGGGCATATTTTGGAATCTCCTTCAAATGTTTTTTTTTGTTTTGTTTTTTTGTTTTTTGCGGTACGCGGGCCTCTCACTGTTGTGGCCTCCCCCGTTGCGGAGCACAGGCTCCGGACACGCAGGCTCAGCGGCCATGGCTCACGGGCCCAGCCGCTCTGCGGCATGTGGGATCTTCCCAGACCGGGGCACAAACCCATGTCCCCTGCATCGGCAGGCGGACTCTCAACCACTGCACCACCAGGGAAGCACCTCCTTCAAATGTTTTAATAGCCACCTTTCACTTATCTCCTGCTGAAATCTGTTTGCTGACAGTTACTAAAATTAGAAGTATATAGTTATTGGATCTCATAGCTGGTAGAGATGAGTGCAACTAGTCCAAACATTCAGTTTACAGAGGAATCATCTCAGAATCCATGACTTGTCTAGGGTTACAGAGCTACTCAGAGCCGAAACCTCCTTGAATTCAAGCTTTCTTAGTTCAGTACTCTGGGCCACTGCTTCCACAACTCTTTCTTGGTATATCAGACCTAGAAAAAGTAGTGGCGGATTGGGAAAAGTAATGTCTGCAGCATAGCCTAGAATTGAGAGCTTCCTTTTTTTCCTTTCTTATTCATGGTCTTTTGTTCCCCGTTAATATAACTTCTTTTCACTAAAAGTACATATTGTGAATAGCATTCCTCTTTTAGGTATTAAAATTGCAAGAAGTACAGAGAACTTAGACTTTACTCCTTTCATCTTTATTTTAAAGAACATTTGATAGCAGATACCCTGTGTCTTCTAATTCAGTGTTCCCAAATTTATTAAAATTCTGGCTTTTTCTTTTCCTGGCATACAAAATCTCAGCCTCAGACAGTAGAAGGTATTATTTCGATATAATTCACTCTAGAGAATGATATGATGGATAAAGATTGTGGAAGACACACCATGTCACAATGGCCTTAGTACCACTAATCCTAACAACAGCCATGCCACTCAGGAACTGGGATCCTCATTTTATTGATGAGGAAACTGGCTCAGAAGGGTTAAATAACTTGCCCAAATTTGCTGCTCATAAGCAGCAAAGCCAGGTATATCTAGCCTAAAGCCTACATTTGTTTGTTTTGTTTTGCTTTCACTACAGTAAACTCCCTATATTATTATTAATTGTTTTCCTAAACTGTCAAGAATGACAGTTAGCCAAGGAATTATTGCTGTATTTATGCTAGTTATGAATAGATTACATCTAGGATTTTTTTGTCATTTTAACAGTAGATTGGGATTTAAGTCATTTTTGGCTTCATAGAAAAAATTCATGAAATCAGTTTCAGAAAATAATCTTTCCATTCAAATGTGCATTTTGTTATTTTAAGTAGCTTGGCCAGGTGTGCTTTGTGGTTTTTACCTGGAACATGAATCCCTAGTCCAAACAAATCTCACTTGTCGGAATATAGCTAATGAATTTAATAAGTACATTGGTTAATCTATGAAATAGTTGTAATTCAAAAAATTATCATCCTGGCTTCTTCCATTTACTAACTTCGTGATTTAGGGCAATTTATTTAACCTTTTTGAACCTCCATTTCCTCACCTATAAAGTTGGGATGATGGCAGTAAACCCCTTATAAAGTTTTTCTGGGGATCACGTGAGAAAATGGATATAAAATACTTGGCACCATGCCTGAGACCCAGAAAGTGCTCAATAAATCTTTTAAGCAGATCTTAACTTGTCCTGTCTGTGGATTGAACAATTATAGTGATATGCCCTGATCTGGGAATGTTGCCATTTTTTAGTAGATGTATTTCATGAAAGAATATGAATAAAGGACACCCTTTTTCATCCATGCTGGGAGGTGTTTAAGAAGTCCCTAATACCCTGTGTCACATTCCTCTTTAGTTCCAATAGGATTGTTACAGGCAGTATTCTAGTTCTGGTGATTGTATGTGATGAAGTACATAAAAGCCCTTGTCAAGGGGGGTGAGGAGGTGGAATTTTAGTAGGTTAATTGCTCAATAGCTACTAGGAAAACTCTAATTTAACAGATCCATCAATATAATATGAAGCCTCATCTATAAATGCTCTGTTCCCTTAGGAGGATCATGTCCAAATTACTGGTCAAATGCTGAAAGAAACTATATTACAATGAATTGTTGTTGGGATATTATAGATGTGTTCTATCTCAAGTTAACAGAACATGCACTAGTGTGCCATAGCTTTACTCTTCCAATTCTTTTAAATGTGTGTCCACTAGGTCAGTTAAGCCTGGGCAACATTTCCTCCCTGTTTACTATTTATCATGTAATATGAAGGGGGTCATGTCCAGTACTGTAGGTAAACTGCTCAGAAGCCAAAAATAATCATTATTATATCACTGAACTGGCTTTGATACTTATAGGATATTTGCAGTGGGCCAAAACACTTTTCTTTTTCTCTCCTTATTGTGTAAATAAAGCTTTAGCTGAACTAGCTACCTCAAAAGTAAAAAGGTAATGCATTCTGAGGCTTTCCAACAAGCTTCATGAGCCGACATGAAATCTGAGAGTATATAAGAACAGAGTGCCATGTAAGAGACATCCTAAAAAGCTAAGTTTACTTCTTTTTATGAAGTAGATCCCTCTCCAGTTCTGTAGAGATCTAAAGTCAACTTTTGTAAATGAAATAAGAAGACCCTTGGATTAAACTATAATTCTGTCTTCAAATGAAGACAGAATTTTTCTGCTGGGTTTTTCTGCTGGATTACTCCTCCCCCAAGGTACATAGAACGTCTAGTCAAATGACTAGAGGGAGAGTGTGTGGATATTAGGGACAGAAAACTCTAGGATTCATATTATTTAAATGTTGTTTCTGAAGCATATGTATTTATTTGAGAATGTGTATATTTCCTTAATACACCCACTGGCTACAACAGTCTCTGCTATTTTAAAGTTTAAATCTAGTAAGTACATATTTATATACATATTTATGTGTATGCAATAATAGCTGGTCTAGTGATTTTTTTAAAGAAAATTTAATTTCTTAGAAAAAGCAATTCTCTACATAGTCTACTGGTCAAGTACTCCTTGCAATACAAAGTGTCCCATTAATGTCCGTATTTTCTTAGTTAAGCCTGGTACTCTGTCCCCAGTAGCATCTTCCTCCTCATCCAGGAAATACAAGTACTGCTGAGATGCCCTTTACTATTTCATATTCTATGAAAAGGCTAGACTTTCTTCCAGTAAAACAGCTGGTACAATTACTCTACAACTTACTCTGCCATGAAGGAGGTTCAGGGGGTCTATTCCCTGGTACTTGTCCTTCCACCTATGCCTCATTTCCCTGCAGTTTACCGGACCATGCTGTTTTTCACTAACATATGACATAATATTTTCTGTATATTGGCACAAGCATGGTTGATTCTGCTTGATCTTGCTTCTCTCAGTAGTTTTCAATTCAACTTAATATATTTGGAGATAGTGTTGTAAAGTTATTAATGAGTCATATACTTGAAGACAATGGGTGAAATTTATTGTACCTTAAAAACAAAATTCCAAAATTAAATATTGCAGGCATATAACATATTTAGTGTTGACCCAACCATCAGAGCACATTATAGAGATATCTTCTGTTATTATTTCAAAATACTGACATCCTAATGATTGGAAACCTTATCCATAAAATGTGATACAATCTGGACGTTTTTAGAATAATCCATCATCATGAAACTATCCATCTTGGAAAGAAAAAAAAATAAACAGATCATGTATGTTCTTGCTGTAGAATCTCATTTTGTGCAAGTCACATCTTTTGAAGAAGCAGTTTTGACCACATTTCTCCCACAATATGGAGCAGTTTACATGGTGCCTCCTTGCTCTGCTATGCAAATACAAACCGAAAAGTAGTAGATGTTCATAGGCATGTTCATAGTTGGGTTTTTGTTTTAGTTAGTTTGCTTTTGAATTTGTTCCTTTAAATAACAATACCCTTACAAGTGACCTAGTTGACAAATTTTAGGTACAATTCAGCTTTCATGGAATACCATGAAAATAAGTGACTGTAAACTGGATTAGCTGAAGTTCACATCAAAAATGTGGTGAAGCTGAATATTTTAACAATTAATTCTTCTAACCCATGAACATAGGATGTCTTTCCATTTATCTGTTTTTCTTAATTTCCTTCATCCGTGTTTTGTACTTTTCAGTGTATAAGTATTTCACCTCTTTGGTTAAGTTTATTCCTAAGTGTTTGTATTCATTATTGTGAATGGGATTGTTTTCTCAGTTTCCTTTCCAGATAGTTTGTTGTTAGCATATAGAAATGCCACTGATTTTTGTATGTTGATTTGTATCCTGCAACTTTACTGAGTTCTTTCATTAGTTCTAACAGCTTTTTGTTATTTCTTTAGGCTTTTCTATATCATGTCATCTGCAAACAGAGATAATTCTTCTTTCTTTCTGATTTGGATGCTTTTATTTCTCTTTCTTGGCTAAATGCTCTAGTTAGGACTTCCAGTACTATGTTGAAAAGAGTGCTGAGAGTGAGTGTCCTTGCCTTGTAGCAAATCTTCATGAAAAGCTTTCAGTTTTTCCTCACTGAGTATGATATTAACTGTGGAATTTTCTTATGTGGCCTTTATTGTTTTGAGGAAGTTTCTTGTATACCTACATTGTTGAGAGTTTTTATCGTAAGTGGATGTTGAATTATCAAAGTCTTTTTCTACATTATTGAGATGATCATGTGGTTTTTATCTTTCATTCTGTTAATGTGGTATATTGAATCATCCTTGCATCCCAGGGGTAAATAATCCCACCTGGTCATTGTCTATAATCCTTTTAATGTGCTGTTGAATTCAGTTTACTTGTATTTTGTTGACTATTTTTGCATCTGTGTTCATCAGGAATATTGGCCAGTAGTTTTAGTTTCTTATGGTGTCTTTGACAATGAGGAAATGATAGTCTCTTTAGTAAACAGTGTTGGGAAAACTGGACAGCCACATGCTGAAGAATGAAGTTGGACTCTTATCTCTCACCGTATACAAAAATCAACTAAAAATGGATTAAAGATGTAAACATAAAACTAATAGCAGAAAATATAGAGGAAATGCTTCTTAATATTGGTCTTGGCAATAAGTTTTTGGATATGACACCAAAAGCATAGGCAACAAAAATAAAAACAAACAAGTGGAGCTACATCAAACTAAAAGCTTCTGCACAACAAAGGGACAATTAACAGAGTGAACAGACAACCTACGGAATGGGAAAAAAATATTTGCAAACCATGTATATGATGAGAGGTTAATATCCAAAATATGTAAACAATTCCTACAACTCAATAGCAAAAAATGAAAAAAACCTGAATAAAAAATGAACAAAGACCTGAATAGATAATTCTCAAAAGAAGACATACAAATGGGCAACAGGTACATGAAAAGGTGCTCAATGTCACTAATCATTAGGAAACGCAAATCAAAACCACAATGAGCTATCACCTCACAACTGTTAGAATGGCTCTTATTTAAAAGACAAGAGACAACAAATGCTGGTGAAGATGTGGAGAAAAGGGAGCCCTTGTACACTGTTTATGGGAATATAAATTGGTACAGCCATTGTGGAAAACAGTATGTAAATTCCTCAAAAAATTAAAAATAGAAATACAATATCCAGCAATCCAACTTCTGGGTGTATATATCCAAAAAAATGAAGTCAGTATCTCAAAGATAATGGACCCCCATGTTCACTGCAGCAATATTCACAATAACTAAGATATGGAAACAACCTAAACGGTCATAAAAAGATGAATGGATAAAGAAAATGTGATACACACACACAATGGAATATTATTCAGCCTTAAAGAAGAAAAAAATTCTGCCATTTGTGACAACGTGGATCAACCTGAGGGACATTATACCAAGTGAAATAAGCCTGGCACAAAAAAACAAATACTGCATGATCTCACTTATGGGTAGAATCTAAAATAGTCAAACTCAGAGAAGAAGGGAATAGAATAATAGCTGTCATGGGTTGGGAGGTAGGGGAAATGGGGAAATCTTGGTAAAGTGTACACAGTATCAGTTATGCAAGATGAATATATTCTGTAGATCTAATGTGCAGCTTGGTGGCTGTTAGTAACAATACTGTATTTTATACTTGAAATTTGCTAGGAGGGTAAATCCTAAGCATTCTGACCACACACACACACATACACACACACACACACACACAGAGAAAGTGTTAACCATGTGAGATAATGGATATGCTAATTAGTTTGTTGTGTTCATTTCACAATGTATATATATATCAGAACATCACTTTTATATCCTAAATATAAAAATTGCATTTGTCAATTATACGTCAATAAAACTGAAAAATAAAAGGCTATTGCATTTGTCCTGAGAGGAAGGATCTGACAGTTACTTTGTCTCCTCTCTTACTTAAGTACTTCCACTACTCAAATCATCTCCTTTCTTTGAAATATGTCTGTGTCCAGTGTTGACAGGAACACATACCAGAAACCTTCATGGCGTCTAGATGGAGTCACCTTTTATTTTTGAGGACATAGGGAAAAAATGTGAAATGTTCCCATGGTGTAAACAGTGTTAGTCATAGCAGTGGATTTATAATGTTATGGGTTATGCTGTGCCAGTACTGAGCACTGCATCCCATTGACCAGGGCCTTCATGCATCCTTTAACACATTTATCTCTGTGAGTTTGTTATGTGCAGGGTCTCTAAGCACAGGGCATCAGGCAGAGGCCCGTCTTCCTGGTTCTGTGAGCAGTCCTGAGGATTGTAGTATGTGGTTACTGCAACTACCACCGACATACAACTGATCTTATATTTTAAGATGTACATCTACATAGCTCTTGCGATTGCCTCTAAATGAGTCATCTTAAAAATATGAAATAATGACAAATGTTACTTAATAACTAGAGAAAAATGTGCACCCTAAATTATTCTAGCTTTGCATCAACTACGTGATCTTAAAGTGTATTTCTTTTGGCTTATTCTATTAAAATATGACAAGGGATTATGAGACTATATTGACATGAAGAATAGCATAATTTCTGCTCTTATGAAAACTAGTATGCGAAATTGTAGCAACATCAGTGATGGATATGCTGTTAAAACTGAAGTAAGAACTAAAACAAATAATTCTGCCAGTTGTTTCAAGTGAATACCTAAAGTCTATTATTTGGTGCTCTAGGCATTATTAAAGTATAGTTATAGTGAGTTTTATACATTTTTGATCATGATAAACAAAAAAATGGAAATGTCTTCTTCTCTTGGGATTTTATTGCCTCCAGCATTAATCTAAGAAATTGATATTGGTCTGAGTAAGAACTAACCGAAGTGAAAAGTTATGCTTTGGTTTAATAGTACTATCAGATCCCAGAAATGGTAAAAGAACAAGTTTAATTTTAGTGGTATTTTTCCTCCAAAATACACATAAATATATACCATTAATGAGCTTGTTTAGTAAAACTAGTTTAGTCCTCATGCCATCAGTAATGCAACTCTAATGTAAAGTCTAGGTTACATAAACAATTTACAAGTTAGTATCATAATAAATACAAATATTTTGGTCGTTTTCAAGTGTTTATCTGTTTGATGTTTGGTCAATTCCCTACATTGTAAAAATTAAAGATGTAGCCTTTTAGCCACTCTAGACTTTCTATATTAGATTCAACATGTTTTCACTATAAAAATAGACTTATAATTCATTATGGTTATAAGGCACATACTATATAAAATTTAGAGTAGAAAAAATTAAAAATTACCTGTGAGTAGTGAATTAACCAGAGTTAATATTTCTCTTTATACTGTCCTAGATTTAGATTTATACTAAAAATATATATTTATCCAAAACTGAGTCATACTGGATGTGCCGTTTGGTAAACTGCATTGTTGACTTAATGATATATCATACCCAGTTTTCCATGTCAAAAGCATATATGCAGATTATCATTTTTAATGTGTGTAATATATGTGTATATTATGCAAACAGCACATTTTTTTGGTCATTATGTTTTTTCTGATTTTTACTATTATAAACAACATCAAGATATACTTTATTTAAATATATTTGTGATCAGTTTTTCTATTGTTGTCTAATGATGGATTCATGGAAAAATCATCCATTCAACACATTTTATTGACTATCTATTATGTGTGAGCTAGTCTTCTCAAGTCTAGGTGCCAAGGAATAAGGCAGACAAAAATCCTTAACCTCATGTGGCGTATAGTTTAGTGAAGGTAACAAACTATAGAAATAAATAATGATATTTAATAAATAAATGGTGATATATACTATGGAGAAAAAGAAAGTGTGGAAGGGTGATCGAAGTGTCACAAATGGAGTTGCAATTGTAAATAGGATGGTCTGAAAGTAAAACTGTTGGGTCAATGTATATCAAACACTGTAAACATTTGGGCTTCTTATTTTCCATAAACCTTTTATCAGTATATTCCTACCAATGTATGAGAGAATATTTTTCTCACATTATAAAAAAATCAAATTTTAAAAAATATTTTATTATACTTTTCTAGTTTTATTAAGATATAATTGACATAGAGCACTGTATAAGTTTTAGATATATGGCATAATGAATTGACTTACATAAACAATTTTCATATGCAAAATTTGAATATTTGAATTTTGCATCACATGGTTATTAATGAAGTTTATTTTTCATGACTGTGGAACATTTGTGTATTTTTAATTTAAACTACCAGTTCATTTTACCAGTAGAATTATTATCATTTGCTCCTTATATCAGAGACTATAGAAACTCTGCCATTTCTCTTGAGATTAACCATTCCAGTGAGTGCCCGCCAACTTCCAACTGCCAGTATCTGCATCTATTTTATTTAAGAGAGTTCTCTAACAGAGCAGACCACAGTGCTAGAGAATTAACACTCTTTAGGGCAGCTTTGCACCAAAGGCCAGCAGGAGGTGGTGGTAAATACCCCCTCCCTCACCCCTGTGTTTATGTGTCTTGAGGCCTGTGTTCTACACCATTTCCTCAAGTTTCCCTGTAGGATTAAGCTATTGTCGCCCACAGTGGTAGCTGCTGTAATAATGCTCCCTTTATTAGGTGTCTTTGCTTCTCTTGTCTTGCTTTCCCCCTCTCCTGACTTTGCTTCTAGCACCTCCCACATAAATTATTCACATGTGAATTTTTAGGATCAGCTTGGGGACATTTCACACAACAAGAGTTGTTCTACTTCTTAACTGCTACAAGCTTTTAAATTATCAATAACAGAAACATTTGTCAGTTACATAGTTCACAGATATATTTTTCTAGTTTGTGTTTTTTATGGTATTTTCTCAGAGAGAAATTTTGCATTTCTGTTAGGTGACATGTATCCAATTGTTTAACACTGTAAAATGTTAAAAAACAAACAAACAAAGCGAAAAAACTCTCAATGTTTTGTTAGTACTCAGGGTTTTTTTCCTTCTTTTTTACTTTCCATTTGAAATTTTGGTGGAAGATGAGAAAGGTGGAGATTCAACATTCCTTTTTTTTTTCATATCGGTAAATATTTTTCCCAATACTGTTCATTGAGACATTGTGTAAATATTTTCCCCAATACTGTTCATTGAGACATTGTTATCTGAAATCAAAACTTACCTTTGGCCATGTTGTTAAATAACAAAATTAGACCAACAAATCACTTTCCTTCCTTTCCCCATTCTGTGCTGCTATGTGATTCCCTAATACCTGAGTCAAAAGGGGCATTGAGGAGTGAATCTGGTACTAAACATATATATACCACATTGTGAATTTAAGTTACCATATTATCAAGGTCACCACCTTTGTTTTACATATTTAAATTTAACTCTACTGTGAAAAAGTTTTGGTCGTCTACTAAAGGCATGTGAAGCATCATTGGACAAAAAGTCCAGGGACAAAACATTACATTTGGACAAAAAGTCCTCTCAGCACCAATAAATCATGGCAAATGATGATCATTTTAGTACATCTTGGTTTAAAGAGAACCTTAGTAACATCAGTAAAATGAATTGTTGAACAGTCTACTTAGTTTATCTCATCTTTAATAATTTGCTTGGCTTTTAAGGTTTGCATGCTCTTACGAAACTTCATTTATTGTCTAGATCATTTATTAAAGTTTTAATGATAGAATAATTTCTACTGTTATATTTTATTGTTTTATACATATATGCATTATCTCTTCATGCATATCCTTTATGGCATAGATTTAACTTTATTTCTGATTATTTCCCCACTGTACAGAGCTGAGAATGAGGTAGGGAAATTATAATTTTTGGATAAAATACATAAATTTAAAAGATTTAAAAGCATATGTTTCATCTAACAAAATATCATGCATTCTAATATATTTAACTTATGGATAACTGTGAAATGGTAGCATTTTTTTCCCTATAAGAACACGGACTATTAATTTACAGTACTTTTCTCTTTATTATTTTAATCCTGGGTCAGAGACAAAGAAGGTTGATGCCAAAGGTTCCCTCTATACAGAAAAATATGTGCTTGGTTCTGTTTATAGTTTCATCAAATTTTGATTTTTCTCCTTACAAGTTAGAGAATAGTTATAAAATGGAATGATAAGAAAACTCTACTTCTTGGTGTTTTTTTTTTCTTCCATTTAATTGTAATTGTATAAGTAAAAGACAGATAAATCAGTGTGTTTGTAGGGCACAGTAGACATGCTAGCAATTTAACAGTCCCTTATATGCTTCACTTTCTTCATTACAATGTGTAAATGGAAATATTTGTCATAAACCCCATAAAACTTATAAATGATATCTCAAGGCCTTTAGATAAAAACTCATTTGAGCTTGTGCAAATTTGTGATAGTAATATTACCATCAGAGTATCCATTTATCTGTTCAAGATTGTATACTTGTTTTTATTATATGTCAGGCAATGCAATTCATATTAATAAGCATTTCCAAAAATTTCACTTGAGATATTTTTAGCATAACTATAATCATAAAGTGTGAGTCCTTTCATATGGCAAAAGTAATTTCTTATGGATTTACTAAGAGTCAGTAAAGAAATGTCAAATGTATTTCACATTATGTAATATTCAATGTTTTTAAAAAAGTGTGGAAAATACTTTTAAATAATGTGAACCCATTTTTCATTTCTTCTTTATTTACTTTTCAGATTCAAACTACTTTTTTCTAGTTCATACAGACTTCATCAGTTTTCCTCTAATTATCAATTATCTTTCAGTGTTCTATCACCTATCTTCTTTGCTTTCAAGCATTACCTATAAAATAATAAAAGAGAGAATAAGGTGCTTATTTTGCTAGTTAGAAAATAAAGAACTTACAACAAAGTCTAAAATATAAGTTTATCTGACCAAAGTGTATTATCATTCCGATATTTAAATTTTCTTTTTCAAATGTTTATCTACATCATTTAGGAATGTATATTCAGTTCAGATTCTACCTTGATGATTTTAATTTTAAATGTCCCAGTTAGCCTAAAGGCATAAATTATAGCAACATAATTTATGAAAGATTTTCCTCATGATACTGTTTGGACCTATTTTGTACCTTAGATTGATTTTCATAGTAGTGATTTAACCTGTTAATACTCTGATGCTGAGCATTTATGAAAATGCATTCTCTTTCATTGATGAGTTCTCTCCATATTTTTAGATTTAGGAACTTTTATAAATAAGGAGATATAAACAATAAGTTCTGCTCTGTATTGGGAAACTATACTTACCCAACAGGAATCACATGTATACAAGAAAGTTATTGACATATGCAGGATTTAAAAATTTGGGATGGTTTTAAGGGTTCTGTGACATTACTTTTATTTTTAGGAAGAAATGATGGGAGGGAGCATCTTGTGCTTTTCTTGTGTCTTCTACATACATACACCACACATGGTTTATTTTATAAGCCATGGTTGTCTAGTAGGAACAAATGACACTGAAATACACCTGACCTGGGATGTTAAAACCATTTTTATTTCAAATGGTTATCTTGGTTAAGTTACTATCTCATAATAAAGATCTGAATGTCTGCTCCAAATTATGTATTGAAAAGTCGCATTAAGATTTTTCACCCCACATTGGTGGCCCATCCGTCTGCAGGCAAAGTGCTGTGACCCCCTCTGCTAATTTCAGCTCCTACTGGCTAGAGACTAATCTTCCAACTTTGATAATTTGTCCTTTTTACATACATTTTACATTAAGTAGCCTGTGACAGTTAAGACCATTTCAAATTAAAACCAGTTCAAGATCTAGAGATAGAGAAATGCTCTACAAAGCAGAGGGTTAGAATACCTGTTTTTCCCAGTGTGTTAATACGATTATGGGAACCAAATAACCTTTACCTGAAGCTTTTAACTTGGGTTCTGGGTTCACAAGTCCACAGAGTGAAATAATTATCTGACTTCTAGAGAAGTGTTACACGTAATTAAGATAATAAGTGTTAATACTCAGTAGTAGTAAGAATCAGGATGCTTGGCAGATTGTTAGGGTATACATCAGAAAGTGTATTTTTCCTGTGTTTCTATTCTCTCCTCAAAGTGTTTTCTGATGATTAGTGGATAATTCGTTAATTACATATAGATTTTAGTGAAAAAAGATGTCAAGGACTGTGTTCTGAATTATTGTTAGACAAAGAGGCCTGGGTTTTAAGTGTGTAGCAAACTTATAACCTGGGTATGTAGGATGGAAAAGAAACCAGAATTTAGCTAATTGAAGCCATGGGAGATTGACCTTAATATTAAGACTTTTCTTCCCAGTCAAGGGAAGGCTGATAGTCTAATGCAGTGTGTTGATAACAATACCAATATACAATAATAACAGGTACTACTTATTATTAATTTTTTCCAGGCACTAGGTACATACACTTTATGTATGTTTCCTTACTTTCCTAAAACATTTGTAAAGAAAACATTTTTATCTTTAATAATGAGAAAATGAGTGTTATTGTATCATAGTCTCAGAGAGCAGAAATGATTTGTTTGTGATCACAAAAGATGGTAGGAACAAAACTGGGATTTGAATTATGATGTCTCTGACTTCAAAGCCTCTGCTCATTTCAGTAGTCCTCTATTTCACTGGTGTTAAGAGAGTTTTCGGCACACCTCAAGTGTAAGATCTATTTAAATAATCAGTGCTAGTAAGTGGTCCAAACTTTCTGACAAGATAAGACAGGAAAAAATTCTTTCTATTGGTACATTCATTCATCCAGTCACTCATTCAGTAAATACCTATTGAGTACCTTTTGTTCACCTACCTGAAGACAGATAGATACCTTTGAGGTTCCCATATTGCAGCAGAATATTAGTCCATGCCTGAGGGATGGGAGAATATAGAGATTCCAGTGTTAGTATGGATAGAACTGATATTTAGTCAACACACACTGGGATGGCTTTACCTGTTGTTGAACTGTGTCTATATCTGTTGATAAGTAGCCTCAACCCTCTCCAGGGACCACTTTATACCTCCCTAGCACCTAAAGGATTAATGTCTGTTTTAATGAGGGCTTTTAGAATTTTGCTTCTTCTCTGAAGTTGGCAGCTATTATCTTGTGTAGTGCCATCACTGACCAAATGAACAGATCAGCCTAGGCAACAACATGGGCTCCTCACCTGATAATGCCCGGGGGTCTTCCCTTATTTCATGTCCATCCTATGTCTCATGCTACAGAGACATCAGAGTAGTCGTGATTTAGAGCCACACTGGCCCTAGCGAGTCTGCTCTACTGCCAGATGGCTCACTGCACTCACTGCAGCTCTTGAACTGCTCCATCCACTCCTGTTTCCCTCTGCCCAAAGCCAGGCCCACGTACCAGAAGGAAAGATGGGAAGGTGGCATCCCTAGAGGCAGTGTTAGCATCTTGGAAGACAAATGTTTACTATTCATCTCCCTCCATAAGATTGTAGCCCCACCAATGGTCCTACCTCAGCTACTGTCAAATAGTTCACGGGTAGACTGTAGCCTCCACAGGACTTTGCGAAAGCAGACAGAGATGGTGACAGCTAGTAGATAGAGGGTAATTGGGACACCTCAGGCAAAGACCAGGGATTGCTGATTCTTCTAGCAGAGTGGGAATTTTTGCAAAGGGGGAAGAAGATGGAAGGAGCCTGTGAAAATAACATGGGGCTAGGAGATGCCTGGAGTGCAAATCCCTGTTTTCAAACTTCTCAGTTAAATATTACCTCTATTTAATTCACTGCATGACAGCTAGTCATAGGCATTAATGGCATCAATATTAACAATAAATCAAGGTCCGGACACCATTCCAACACATCTAAGTCTTCCTCATTCAATAGGCAAGGAAACTGAGGCATTTATAGATTATTTCAAACTTAAACAGCAGAAACAGGATTCTAAATCAGACAGCCTGGCAACATGCCCATGTTCTTAACCATGACTTTGTGCCACCTTTCACATGACATGAAGGATTACTTTAATTCTATTAAATATGAGATTCAGGTTTATTGTCATGTTTTAGTTATAAAAGAAAATTGAATCTATAAGGATCTCAGACATGGGCTAGAAAATACTTAAATGCATTTGCTATTAATTTAACAGAAGCTGAAGGAGAAGTTAGGACTATAAACAATGTTGATCTAAAGAAAAATTCTCTGCTTATTGAGACGTTTAATTACTATCAATTAAATGGGAGAAATTTTTAGAAAACTTTGATGTAGTTCTCTGTGTCAAATCATGGATTGTACTGAGGCAATACTTAGTGATATGCATACCAAACAAAAGGTTACACCAAGCATTTCTAAAAGTCAAGAATTGATTTTGAAATTATTAGGGTAATTTGCACCATAATTTATATCACTTATTAAGGTTTTATCATATATACATATATAATTATGCTAATTTAGAGAATAAACATGAATGTCTTTTAAACGATATATACATATATTGATTTACAAAAAGCATCAAAGCTTTTGGAATCTGTGAATGTTTAAGATGGAGAAGTTAGATGATTCTGATATGAATTGAAAGTATGGAGGCATGTGAGACTTTTCCATGGGTCCTTATGCTTCTAGTTTCCATTCTACATCTATGTTTAGTTAATTTTGATGTATAATTCAATTTTTATATAAAAGACTAATTTTTAAAGTAATAGAATATATTACATTATAAGCTTCCACCATAAAGTGAAACAAGACATACCAAAATAAAAAAAAAAGAAAAAAAGAAGCAATCCCTTTGGAATCTACTGATAACAAGAAGATAACATAAGACTTCAACACTGAGATACAAATGGTGGGTGGAGGGCTGGATTTTGTTATAATAAATATGACTCCTGCATATAGTCTTGCACTGTGTGCAAATAAAATTTGTTCCTCAGTGAAATTAGAAATTGCTACCTGTCATGGAACTTCAAGGATTCTCACAAGTCTTCAAAACCACACATTTTAATTTGTGAAAGCCAAGCAAGGGTCTACTTCAAGCAGCATAAAGTTTGTGATTGATTACACTTAGGAAGACCCACAGGACCATGGATTTTTCCAGTGAGAAGAGATCAGATCATTTAGCCCAATGCCTCATCACAAAGATGAAGCAACTGAGACCTGGAAAGAGTCTGTTTCTGGCAGGGCTTGGACTGGAATTTATGTATAGTGAAAACACTTTTTTCCAGTATCTCACATTGCCTCCTCTCTAAGCCAAATAGATGAGAAAAATATCAAATTATTTTTACATCAATAAAGTTTTAGAGGGAATACAGAAACAATCTATGTACCTATAGCAAGTTTAGTAAAACTGTAACTAACTGAACTTATGCAGGAGTCAATGAAATTGGCCAAAAAGGATTCGAAAGTGTCCAAAAAGGATGTCTTCCACATTGCAGTTTGTAGTAGGACATACCATCTGGCACCTTTCTCAAAGCCTAGAATGAAAGCAACAAAGGGCTGCCAACTCCCTCTTGATCAAAAATAGTCTCTGACAATGTCTATTAATTATGTCATAAAACTAACTAAACAAGCGACATTCACATGCCACATGGCAGAGGTTAAAATGCAGCTAGTGAAGCCTAAGGATGCTAGAGTATTTGAAACTCTGATAGCTGCAGCTTACTTGGAAATGAATAGCAAAATAAAAAGCCTTCTTAATATTATTTTATGAACTATATCTTTAAAACCAAAGTTTCAAGTCCTTTATCTTAAGAAGACTGTACATCTGAAGAGAAACCAGAGGGTTGCCCCAGCCACTGGAGCCCAGAAAGCCTGCTGGGCTCCCAGGTGAGGTCCCCTGCCCTCTGAGACCAGGGGTGGGGGCACACCTGGGCCCCTTCTGTTCCTTGAGCCTAAGCCCCACCCCACCACATCCCCCACGAGCTTTTCCAGCCCTGTGGGTCCTAAGCATAGGCCCTGCCCACCACCCAAACCTCGCCCTTGCTTAGGGCCCACCCTCCACAGCCAAGGCCTTCCCCCCCTCTTTTTTTTCTTTTCCCTCCTCCTCTTTTTTACTACTGTGGTACTGATGTACCTTCCAGTTGTTGATTCATCTATATTTTTATTTTTATATTCTTTCTAACATATCTATTAGTTTCCTAGTCTAATTTTACTTTTTACTTTGTTATTCTCTCTTTTTATTTTTTTGCTGCCGCATGCAGCTTGCGGGGTCTTGGTTCATGAGCCTGGGTTGGACTGAAGCTCCTGAGGTGGGAGCTCCAAGTCTGAACCACTGGATAAAAAGAGAACCTTAGACTCCAGGGAATATTCATCGGAGTGAGATCAAACAGAGTTCCTCATCTCAGCGCCAACACCCAGCTCTACCCAATAGCATACACACTCCAGTGTTGGAAACCTCAGGCCAAGTAACCAGTAAGACAGGAACACAAACCCACTCATTAAAAAAAAAAAAGAGATGGGAAAAAAAATATGTCACAGATGAAGGAGCAAGGTAAAAACCTACAAGACCAAATAAATGAAGAGGAAATAGGCAATCTACCTGTAAAAGAATTCAGAGTAATGATAGTAAAGATGATCCAGAATCTCAGAATTAGAATGGAGGCACAGATTGAGAAAATACAAGAAATGTTTAAAAAAGATCTAGAAAAAGTAAAGAGGAAACAAACAGAGATGAACAACACAATAACCAAAATGAAAAATACACTAGAAAGAATCAATAACAGAATAACTGAGGCAGAAGAATGAATAAGTGAGCTGGAAGACAAAGTGGTGGAAATAACCACCGAGGAGCAGAATAAAGAAAAAAGAATGAAAAGAATTGAAGACAATCTCAGAGACCTCTGGGAAACAGAGGTAAAGCACCAACATTCAAATTATAGGGGTCCCAGAAGAAGAAAAAAAGAAAGGGTCTGAGAAAATATTTGAAGAGATTATAGTCGAAAACTTCCCTAACATGAGAAAGGAAATAGTGACCCAAGTCCAGGAAACACAGAGAGTCCCATACAGGATACAGGATAAACCCTAGGAAAAACACACCAAGGCACATATTAATCAAACTAACAAAACTTAAATTCAAAGAAAAACTATTAAAAGCAGCAAGGGAAAAACAAAAAATAAAAAGTAATGGGCATAGAGGGAACCTACCTCAACATAATAAAGGCCATATATGACAAACCCACAACAAGCATCATACTCAATGGTGAAAAACTAAAAGCATTCCACAAGGATCAGGAACAGAATAAGGATGTCCACTCTTGCCACTCTTATCCAACATAGTTTTGGAAGTCCTAGTCACAGCAATCAGAGAAGAAAAAGAAATAAAAGGAATACAAATTGGAAAAGAAGAAGTAAAACTGTCACTGCTGATAACATGATACTATACACAGGAAATACTAAAGATGCCAGAGAAAACTACTAGAACTCATCAATGAATTTGGTAAGGTTTCAGGATACAAAATTAATGCACAGAAATCTCTGGCATTCCTATACACCAACAATGAAAAATCAGAAAGAGAAATTAAGGAAACACTCTCATTTACCATTGCAACCAAAAGAATAAAACACCTATGAATAAACTTGCCTAAGGAGGTGAAAAACTTGTACTCAGAAAACTATAAAACACTGATGAAAGAAATCAAAGATGACACAAACAGATGGAGAAAAATACCGTGTTCTTGGATTGGAAGAATCAATATTGTGAAAATGACTATACTACCCAAAGCAATCTACAGATTCAATGCAATCCCTATCAAACTCCCAATGGCATTCTTCACAGAATTAGAATAAAAAAATTTACAATTCATATGGAAATGCAAATGACCCCAAATAGCCAAATCAATCTTGAGAAAGAAAAACAGAGTTGGAGGAATGAGGTTCCTTGACTTCAAACTATACCACAAAGCTACAGTAATCAAGACAGTGTGGTACTGGCACAAAACCAGAAATATATATCAATGGTACAGGATAGAATGCCCAGAGATAAACCCACGAACATATGGCCACCTAATTTATGACAAAGGAGGCAAGAACATACAATAGAGAAAAGACAGCCTCTTCAATAAGTGGTGCTGGGAAAACTGGACAGCTACATGTAAAAGAATGAAATTAGAACACTTCCTAACACTATACACAAAAATAAGCACCAAATGGATTAAAGACTTAAATGTAAGACCAGACACTATAAAACTCTTAGAGGGAAACATAGGAAAAACACTCTTTGACATAAACCACTGAAAGATCTTTTTTGACCCACCTCCTAGAGTAACAGAAAGTAAAACAAAAATAAACAAATGGGAGTTAATTAAACTTAAAAGGTTTTGCACAGCAAGTGAAACCGTAAACAAGACAAAAAGACAATCCTCAGAATGGGAGAAAATATTTGCAAATGTAACAACAGACAAAGGATTAATCTCCAAAATATACAAGCCGCTCATGAAGCTCAATATCAAAAAAACAAACAATCCATTTAAAAATGGAATGGAAGATCTAAATAGACATTTCACCAAGGAAGACATACAGATGGCCAAGAAACACATGAAAAGATGCTCAACATCACTAATTATTAGGGAAATGCAAATCAAAAGTATCAATGAGGTATCACCTCACACTGGTCAGAATGGCCATTATCAAAAATCTAGAAAGAATAAGTGCTGGAAAGGTTGTGGTGAAAAGGGAACCCTTCTGCACTGTTGGTGGGAATGTAAATTGGTACAACCACAATGGAAAACAGTATGGAGGTTCCCTAAAAAACTAAAAATAGAACTATCATATGACCCAGAAATCCCACTACTGGGCATATACCCTGAGAAAACCATAAATCAAAAGAGACATGTACTGCAATGTTCATTGCAGCACTATTTACAATAAAGAAGAATAAAGAAGATGTGACACATATATACAATGGAATATTATTTAGCCATAAAGGAAACAAAATTGAGTTATTTGTAGTGGGGTGGATGAACCTAGAATCTGTCATACACAGTGAAGTAAGTCAGAAAGAGAAAAACAAATACCGTATGCTAACACATATATATGGAATCTAAAAAAAAAAAAAAAGGTACTGATGAACCTAGTTGCAGGGCAGGAATAAAGAGTTAGACATAGAGAATGACTTGAAGACATGGGGTGGGAGGGCGAAGCTGGGGCAAAGTGAGAGTAGCATCGACATATATACACCACCAAATGTGAAATAGTTGGCTGGTGGGAAGCAGCAGCATAGCACAGGGAGATTGGCTTGGTGCTTTGTGATGACCTAGAGGGGTGGGATGGGGAGGGTAGGAGGGAGGCTCAAGAGGGAGGGTATATGGGGACATATGTATGCATATGGTGATTCACTTTGTTGTGCAACAGAAACTAACACAGTATTGTGGAGCAATTTTACTCCAAAAAAGATCTATTAAAAAACAAAAAAAGAAGACTGTAGTACTGAGCTCACATTGTTGTGCTGCTGGTTTCACTGTTTTTCTAGCAAGATGCTTTCAGCCCACTCTATTCAACAGCTGCCAGGTAGCAAAGGCTTTTCTTGTGAATGGGGATTTTTAAAAAAATGATAGCTATATAAAACAATAGGCCACATTCAGTTCTCCATCTGTCTTTTATGTCCCTCTGGATTGCTTAAAGAGGCAACAGTTTATTTATAACCCTCACATTATACTCTAAATAATATTTGATGAAGGCTAATTTTTAAGGTTATCAGAGAAATTACATAATTGTACCTTTAGGCTATGAGGAAAGTACACTGCAGTTGCCTGTAACTTTCTTGACCCTGCTACGCCATGCAGTTTGCTTGTACACTTTACCCAGTTTTGAACATGACATTGTGGGGAACAAAAGATGACAGCATTTCATCCCAAATCTAGTGTTGTCACTGACAAAAAGCTTTAAGACATCTAAACCTGCTCTTGAAGGGAGGGAAGCAAAGTAAATGTACCTATCTTGACCAGAGTTTCAAAATAAAGAGTCTTCAGAAGACTAGAATACAAAAAAATATATTACTGATTTATTCATTGTGCCTTTCAAGTGAGAGTATTGAACATTGCCCTCCTCCCAAGTGAGATCTGCTTAAATGAAAAATAGGTTATATTATGTGCAGGGTTTCCAGCCTCTTAAGTGTCAAATTTAACCCAGACAGTCTCACGAGTGATTAGAGCCATGTGATATTTGCTTCCCTCTGAATCTTTCAATTTGGTGTTAAAAGGTAGGACATTGCAACAATTTGTGGGTCAAATAACACACATTTCTCTGGCACAACATCTAGTTTGTCAGAGAAGATAATTCATTTGTGGAATGTTTATTTGTTTCTTTTAAGGTGCTTATTTGATTGGCTGGGGACTAGTGAAAAATAATTCTTTCGTCTAAAACAGTGACACAAGACAGATAGAATGCTTTTTTTCTTCATGAGTTCTTGTGACAATCTGTCTTTTATTTTCTTTGAAAGGGAAAGGAACTAATGTATTCTGATGCCTTATTTGTTCTAGATGCTTTAAAAATTTTTTCTAATTTTATTGTCAAAACAAATATGTGAGGCAGGTACTTCTCTCAAATAATGTATACGCATGCCATATTAAGATGAAAGATTTTACTAAAGTTGTATTTCAAAGGTTTCTGAAAAATCAGATCAAAAGTCACATCAAATAAACATCACATTCTCTTTAAATTTCATTCTCTTAAATCACAGTATAGAAGGACATGAATTTTGGTATGTCAGTTCAAGTCTAGATTTTCAGATTTTAAAATCCTTGAGATTGGAAATACTGAAAGACTTTTTAAAGATATTCATCTACAACATTTGAGGTAATTTCAATATATCTCACTTTCTGGTGATGCCATTTTGTGTGGCCCAGTCTTCAGCCTACAAGTTTTGTTAGAATAGTTAATACGGGTGAAAATAATGTGAATTTTACCAAAATTATCTTTGGGATAGAGGGAGTCATCTCAAATTCTCTTATATCAGACCCTCTTGAAACAATGTCCCATTTGGAAAAGACACATTAATCTAATACAACTTTAATCACTGCTAGATAGATACGCTTATAGAAGTCAAGTAAATGAGTCCATAAAGAAAGAGGCAAAGAAATTTCACATTAACTTAATAAATATATCTATCTGTGTGTATGGCCTCACAACTGTATGTTTAATGTTGTTGCAAAGAAGCCATTTAAAGTAACTTAACTAAACAGTTAAATGGTTAGATGTTGTGATTACATACTTACATATAAGTGCAGAATTAATGAAAAAGCAGTACTATGGTACTGTGATATACACATAAAGCACATGTAGCCTAGAATGTAATTTGCTTGATAGTATCAAAATTTGCATCAAAAATTGTTGATTATGTGGATGTAGGTGAGAATAATGTGCACCAGGAAACTCTTAGGTGACTAAATATATGGCTATACATTGAGAAGTCTCTTAATGTCTAAAATACATGTAAAGAGTTTTAACAAAACTGTTTTATGAAACATGAGAGCAGAACCAAAGAAATTCTCCATTAATAATTTAAATAGCCTGAGTAGAGAATTGAAATAATTTCAGCAATGTCTTTAAAAGCTTATGTATTCAAACCAAACAACTTTCTCTTTTAAAATTATGTCATTAAAATTTTTACTAGACTCTAAGTTCCATGCGATTGCATTCTAGTATCTCTGGTACTTAACAGGCATTCAGTAAGTGTCTGTTGAACAATGAATGAAGAGTGATTTTTATCAGTTCTAATGAAAAAATGCGATTGCATGATTTGATTGATTCATTCATCAAATAATCATTACTAAACTGGTCCAAGCACTTTTCAAAGTGATTATAAATATTGCCCTTATTCTGGAAAGTTCTGCCTTTGTTCAGCCCTTTTGAATTTTTTTGGCAATTATTCTCTGAGGTTTAATTTTCTCTTACTTGTTTTGATTATTTTGTTATTTTCTAAAATATCAATCGGTATATTCCAGTGTGACCTAAGATATAAATATATACCATAAGAAGAAAGACACATACATAACATGAATTTTCTTACACTTTAATTATCGTGTGATACTTTCAAGTTCGACAGTAGAGAAATAGAGAATTAAGATTATATCTAATTCCTTGTTAATAACTGACCCCAAGTAAAATGATTTTGTTACATTGAGTAGACCACTTTAACTTTTACAATGATTTCCATGAAAATCAGTCATGTATTGCTATGATTTTTCTAAAAAAATGTTTTAGCAATAAAATGGGCATAAAATATTTTCACTTCTTTGATTCTGAGAAATTGATATAATAATTTAACATTTCTATGCATTTTGTTATATGTACTATCTATAGATAAAAAGTATCATAAGTATATCAAAATATCAAAATAATATCAAAAGTATATTTTTGCCAAATGCTATTTTTTATAAATGCTATTAATGATTTTCCTAAACATTAAACATACTTATCACATGTGATATTAAAGATATTAATATACTCCATTTTTATAAGCATTTTTGATGGTATATCCCAGATATTAAATATATGAATATCAGGAATTAATTATTATTACATTACAGCATCCTATTCTTATTTTTATACTGAAATGCAGTTTATACTGCCCTAAAAATACTGTACAAGTAGGTACCAATTAAATATCTGTGGATCTATTTATGTTGAGCAGTAAAAGTCATAGGCAAGCCACTTTAATTTGTTATTATTGACAATAAAATAATTTGGAGAGAAAACACTGTTTTGGTTTATTGTTTAGAGCACAAGTAAGTTAAACACCAAATAAAATCAAGGAGAAAGAAGAATAGGTGTTATTTTATGAACAAAATCACGCTTTGTTCAAAATGACTATGCCTATAACTTTCCTATGTTATATTAACTCCTACATACTGATGAAAGTGAATTATAAATAAAGATTTATAATTATAATTTAGAGAAAGATGTTTAGCAGGAATCATTTCATCTTTTAACAAACATTGCTTAGTTAGGAGAAAAATAAGAAATAAAGCATTATAGAAGACTTGAATGAATTTTCTTTGTTATTGTAGTACTATATAATATTTGTATGGGTGTTCAAAGATTTTTTCATTTTGCTCATTTGGATATAAAGGTAAAAAGTAAATTTTAGATATAAAAAAAAAGTCTCTTCATATAACTGCTCTGCTGTCATGGTCTATGATAAGGTGAAATGAATAATAGTAAAAGTTATAATGAACTAGAAAATTAGCTAAAATTATTTCCCCATGTCTTTCCTTTACATTATTTCCAAAATGTTCTGTTCTAGATGTAAAACAGAAATACTAAAATAGAACTGACAGATAATCAACACACATAAATATGCATATATATTTGTGTATGTGTGTGTGTATACAACACTGTGTACTATGATGCATCATGATTTCTGAAAGATTGATGCATATAATTAATATCAATTATAAGTTGAATAATTTTATTTTTCATTCTGTTCTGATAATATATGTTCATTTTGAGTCTTAAAATCTTAAGTTAACTTATTAGTTCTAGCAATTGCCTTGTATAATCCTTAGATTTTTATACATTGGTAGTAATGTTGTTTGCTAAAAAGGATTACTTCTTGCTTTGAATACATTATTTAATTTCTTTTTTCTTCCTTCATTGCACTATCACCTCCAGTACAATATTAAACAGAAATGGTGAGAGCTAACATCTTGACTTTTCCCTAATTTTAGAGGGAAAGATGCCAGGATTTCACTTTATTTATGATGTTGGTTTTCATAGATATAGGTTCCACATGTAGGTTACATATTCATTATAAGATTCCCTCTTTTACAAAACTGAGCTCCTTCATCCCTCATAAAGCTTATTGGATTGCATGCTACTTAGTCTGATATTTACCCTTAACTTTGTTTTTAAACTATTTTTTGACTACATTTTTGCCCAACTGCTACTATTTAGTCTCCCTGTTATTTGATTTACATACGATTATCTCAAAGGATGCAGAAAAAGCATTTGACAAAATTCAACAAACTTTCATCATAAAAACTCAACAAATTAGATATAAAAGGAATATGCCTTGACATAATAAAGGCCATATATGACAAGCTCACAGCTAACATCACGCTCAATGGTGAAAAATTAAATATTTTTTCTTTATGTCTCTGTTTGACGAGAACATGCTTTTAGATAGATAGATAGATAGATGGATAACCTGAAAGACTACACAAAAAACTTAGAACTAATACATGAATTCAGTAAAGTTTCAGGATACAAAATCAACATACAAAAATCAGTTGTGTTTCTATACACTACCAATGAACTCTCTGATGCCATTTACAATAGCAGCAAAAATATATAAATAAATAAAACACTTTGGAATAAATTTAACCAAGGAGGTGAAAGATCTGTATGGAGAAAACTGTAAGACATTGATGATAGAAACTGAAGAAGACACAAATATTGGAAAGATATCCTGTGTTCATGTATCAGAAAAATTAATATTTGTTAGAATACACCCAAAGTGATCTACAGTTTCAATGCAACCCCTATCAAAATTCCAGTGGCATTTTTTTATGTAAATAGAGAAAACAATCCTAAAATCCTTCTGGAGCCACAAAAGACCCCAAATAGCCAAAGCCATCTTGAGAAAGAGGAAAATATCTGCAGATATCACACTACCTGAATTCAAAATATACTACAAATCTATAGTAATCAAAACAATGTGGTACTGGCATAAAAACAGATACATAAACCAATGGAACAGAATTTATAGCCCAGAAATAAACCCCTGCATAGGTCAACTAATCTTTGACTAGGTGGCCAAGAATACATAATAGGGAAAGGATAGTCTGTTGAATAAATGATGTTGGGAAAATTCAAAATTCACTTGCAAAAAAATGACATTGGACTGGTTACACTACAAATAATAATGAACTCAAAATGGATTAAAGATTTAAATGTAAGACCTGAAACTGTAAAACTCCTAGAAGAAAATATAGGGGAAAATCTCCTTGACATTGGTCTTAGCAATGAATTTTGGATGTGACACCCAAAGCACAGGCAACAATAGGAAAAAATAAATGAGTGGGACTACATCAAACTAAAAAGTATCTGCACAGCAAAGGAAATAATCAACAAAAAGAAAAGGCAACTTATGGAATGGAAGAAATATTTGCAAACCATATATCTAATAAGGGGTTAATATGCAAAATATATGAGAAACTCCTACAATTCAACAGCAAAAAACCAAACACCCAATTTAAAAATGGGCAAAAGATCTAATTAGACATTTTTCCAAAGAAGACATACAAATAGCCAGCAGGTATATGAAAAGATGCTCAGCATCACTAATCATCAGGGAAATGCAAATCAAAACCATAATGAGATATCACCTCACACCCTGTTAAAATGGCATTTATCGAAAGGCAAGAGATAACAAGTGCTGGCGAGAATGTGGAGAAAAGGAAACCCTTGTACACTGTTGGTGGGAATGTAGATTGGTATAGCCACTGTGTAATAATAAAATAGAACTACCATATGATCCAGCAATCCCACCTTTGGGGGTATATTCAAAGGAAATGAAATCAGGATCTTGAAAAGATATCTGCACACCTATGTTCACTGCAGCATCATTTACAGTATCCAATATATGACAACAATCTAAATAACTGTCAACAAAAGAATGGCTAAAGAAAATATGAAATTATAAAAACACACAAAATAGAATATTTTCAATAAATTCTAATAAATTTTAATAAATATTCTAATAAATAGAATATTTATTAAAATAAATCCTGCTACTTGCAACAACATGGGTGAGCCTGGAAGACATTATGCAAAATAAGTCAGACACAAAATGACACACACTGTATGATCTTACTTATGTGTGGAATATAAAAAAGTCAAGTTCACAGAAAAAGAGAGCATACTGTTTTGAATACTTGAGATTTACTGAGAGTAGATTTTGTGTTCTCACCACACGCACAGAGTTGAACTATGTGAGGTAATGGATGTGTTAATTAACACATTGTGGTCATCATTTCACAGTGTACAGGTGTATCATATCATTGCATTGCACCTTTTTTTTTTTTTTTGGCTGCACCGTGTGGCTTGTGGGATGTCAGTTCTCTGACCAGGAGCTGAACCCGGGCCACAGCAGTGAACGCCTGGAATCCTAACCACTAGACCACAAGGGAACTCCCTGCACACTTTAAATATGTACAATTTTTATTTGTCAGTTATACCTCAGTAAAGCTGTGTGAGGCTGGGGCTGGGGGGATGAAAAAGAAAGTTTTAAGAGATAACCATCATTATGTGTTGTTAGGTACCTATAGGGAATAAGCAGCATTGTTTTCCTGAGATATAAAACAGAAAGATAAATAGCTGTGTTGGAGTGTAAACAGTCTCTATATTTTAATACTGATGATTGTTCTTAAAATTATGCATTGATTTTCCATAATTAAAATTCTCAATGTGATGACCAGGTAAATCTTGAAAAGTAATAGTAGCACCAACCTTGAAGTATAAAAGGTTGAGATAATTGAATAGTTCATAAAATAGGAAGACTAAGGAGGTGAATTTGCCACTTCAGATTCTAAATGAAATTTCAAAGTTGCAATTAAAAAATGTAACCTTTGATCAAGAATTGAGAGATCACAGATATTACTTAATGCTGGATAGGAGTACTATTAAATCTGTACTAATTTAAAAAAAATCATCACTTCACATGACAAATCCATATGTGTACAACATGATTTGAAGGTTGTGATATATATGTATATATATTATATATATAATACAACATTATTAATAACATTTTTTTAAATATTTGGGAGAAATATCCATATCTATGTACCTGTGTGCCTATCTACCTACCTACCTGTTTAATTATATGTCTCTCCGTTCTCTTTTAAATACAATTAGAACAGTATCTGGCATATAGTAATAATCCAATAAATTGTTGTAGAATGAATAATTGATAACTCGTTCTGAGCACTGTTGCATTTTAGCACTGTATTATTGATATAGGCATTGACCCTATTTCTGCATTCCTTTTTTAGTCTTGGGCACATTGAGTACAAGCTCTATATCTCTCTGCATCTTCCTGTTGTCCTTCTTCAGCACAGTGACCAGTACAGAATTTTTTGTTGGCCCATATTAGTTATGTGATTTTATAAAAGATATTTGTTCCTACGAGTCAGTAAATGTGTAACATTCTTGTCCTTTAAAACTGAATTTTTGGTATATGCATTGCAAGGACGCAGGATCATAAAAAGTCATTTTGTTGACGCATATAAGTAAGTCATAGAGTCATATTAGAGAATTAGATTTTATCATCAAATCATAAGTAAATATCAGTACTAATTCATGATTTTATTAGATTTTTTACTCTTATTATGAACATTAACTGGTATTTAGTCTTTGTGTTATCTTGTTAGTTCATCTTTCCAAAAATACCGCCATCATCTATCTATTTTACTTTTTCCATGTCAGTGGGAAACTCAGTAATAAAAAAAAACTATAAGCATATTAAAGTTTCTATGTAATTTTAGTAAGCCTAAAAACAAAGTGCTATTACTGCTTCTGCATTTTAAACTTAATAGTGATTTTAAGAATGGTATGAGATTTATTGTCATAAAAATGACTTAGTTTTAATTAATCTTTTTTGATGGAAGTACAAGTCAAGGTGTCAATAAGGAAAAGCAGCTTTTGTTGTTCTTAAATGGCTAGATAAAAGTAAGGACTATTTTAATGTTTTATCTCCTTTAAATATAGAAAAAAATTATGTGATATATTTATTAATATATTCTGATTTGGGAATATGCTTTTACATATAATGGAAAGCATCTATTATTCAAGATAGACCTCTGATCTGTTTCTGTCTTGCATTAAAACATTTCATCTATCTTTTCTTATTCCTATTATAAATTGAGGAATAGCAAAGAAAAAAATAGTCTGCTTTTCTCATAGCCATAGCCTTGCACTGTCAGAAATGTCACAGGTTAATGGTACAGCTCAGTTCCATTTATCTTATTCTGACAACTCAACCAACCTAGCACAATCTAGCAAAAACATTCTTCCTAGACCAGGTGACATTTTCGGCCTTTGTTCCTTTAATATGGTGGCTGTGAGAGCATTTAGTGTGCAATAACTTTGTACAGAAACTTTGTGCTTTAAGTTTCTTCAGTATTCAATCAAGGACAAGAGGTTTTTAGAATTAAAAAAATATTTATCAAATATAAATATACAGAGTACTCTTCTACTTTCAACTAACCTGAAGGTTATCTAAAAACCATAGAGATCTTTAACATTTTTATCATTCAAAAGCTGTAAAAATTTACAGAATATATTTTTAATTTCCTAAGTTTTTGATTGCATAAACTTAGTTATTTTTTAATGCTGAAAAACTAAATTTAACATCAAGATTGATACGAGGTCTCGGAAGCATTGCCCACGTCACTTGGTAAATGAGGCTGAGTATCTTTGAGGAATATTTCTCACTGTGTTGATGGAAATTTAAACAAGTTATGACACCTGAATATTTCTAAAGCCATTTCTTTGTTCTGAATTTGATATTGAATAATATCTTGCCTTCTCTGTCTAGGAAATAATCATATTAAAAGAGTGACTGTAATACTTTCCTTCTCTATTTTTGATTGCTCAGATTTAATAAGATATATTTTCTCACTGTAATAGAAAATCAATTAAAAAAAGGCAAGCAATGTTTTGGTTTTAGGAACAATATATACATAAATATATGTGTGTATATTGCTGTCATTTTTTCAGAGTAGTTCTTATATTTTTTAAAATAAATTAAGAATGTAGTCTAAAAAGTCTTTGCCTCTTGCCTGGTAATAATAAAGCCATAAACCTTCTATATTATGCATTCTTTATTTTTATATAGTCAATTTTATGAACATTTCATATTTAATTTTTCATACTGGCCATATAGTCTGTTAACTCTGGAGACACTGAATTTTTAAAATCAATTTTATAATATTACTTTTTCTTGTATTTTGTAAGATTTTTTAGGATTAATAAAACAAAAATGATTAGCCACCTTCGAGTTTGAATAAGATATCCTCTAATAGAGCACTCTTTCATAACTGTAATATTTTACAGTATACTTAATTATTTTGATATTTATGCTTTCAATCCAATAGTTTTATACAGAAAGTTAATATTTATTTTTGCTGAAGAACAACTATGTTTTATGTATATCTAATCTGAATTTCAGATTAATTTCTGATGAAATGCATGAGCGAGATGTAGTTGTAATTTAAATGTATACATAAATAATAAGAGATACTAGATAAGTTCTTTCCTATAACTAACAAGGAAGAATCAGAAGAATATAACATCGGGCCAAGAGATAGAGTCAGTTTTCAACATATTTTATGGTAATTTATGTTGTTAAAAAAAATTGAGCTGCTTTTGTCTTAACTGAATTGTAGCTAACAGTACTTGAACATAATGGACATTGTATAACAGTAGCTAAATTTGCTTCAAATAGTCTCTTGAGTTTGATTGTTGTATAGTAAAACAACCACAATTATTTTATTTGAAGATTTCTAGTAACACTAAGAGGTAAGTAAGTCAATTCAAATAGACTCCTTGGCTTTTTCTACTTTTGGTGAATCTAGGCATTATTTGGTAGTTTTGCAGCAAAATTTGCATATCTACTGCATCATCATGTTGTGCTTTTGGAATTAGCCAATGATTTCTGTTATTACTTTGCATTGATAAGTTGAATTAGTTTTGTCTGGAAACTGTTCACATATTTATATGGATTATAGACCAACAGCTGGTGCTTAATATGTAGATAATTATTAATTTACTTCACCAACTCAATTAATGTCAGGGAAGATTGATTCATTGTCTGATTAACCATTTGATATTGTCTGCGGATTAATGGGCAAATCAACTTCACACAGATCTTTCCAAAGTTTGTGTGCTTTCACAAATTATATTTCACTTACAAAATATCCTTTTGTTTTGGTCATGTTAATGATTATTCCCATCTTGTTTATTTGGCTATCATAATTTAATTCCATTACTCCTGTCATATTTCGAATGTTGTTGCTACTCTCAGATCTTACAGGTGAAATTATTTTGTAGCCAAATGTATTTGTATTCTTTTCAAGACTACTGTTCCTTGTATCCCTTCCACTGTTACAGATATTCATTCAACCTATATTCACCGAACACCTACTTCAGGCAAATTAATGTGCTTATGAATTCACTGTATTGGCTTAAATCACTTCTGAATTTTTTCATTGACATTCTTGAAATGTATGTTCAATATGCACAACTAAATAAGTATTGGAACCAAGCCTATTGGTTCCTGTTATCTTTATCTTATTTTGCTTCCCAAGGATTCCACGCCGCTCCGTTGAATTTTCTATAGCATTTTTTAAATCTAGTTTTTTATCTCAACATTTACCAGTGATATGTTCAAGTAGCAAAAATGGTAAAAACAACAAAAAAATTTCTTTTTTGCATTATTAATGAGAGTCATGGATTGTATGGGCTATTTGCTCAGATTTATTACTAACACTACCTTTATAAAGTAGTTTGCTTTCTTATATAAAATTTACAGTTTAAAATAATTATTTTGCTCTCTCAATAGCACTGTTTTTGATGGCTTTTCAAGTTTATTATTATTACCATTAGGACCTTCTGACTCTAAATTTATTTTTCTAATCCCTTTGCATCCTATCCTATATATATTAAGATGGTTAGTGTACTGAATTAAAGTTTACATGTAAATGTGGGAGATCAAAGTCAGATAACATTGGACATTTAAAGATATAAATGTCTAGTCAGAGACAAAATATTTCTAGTCTTTGCTTTGGAAAGCTTGGTATGAAACTTTTCCCTTAAGAAATGATGAACAATTGGGGTTGTTGCCCATCAAAATGCAATACAATTTCTATTTTTCAGCAAAAAAAAAAATTAATCTAGAGGGAATTTGACCATGAGTAAAAATATTGTAAAATGCACCGTTATTTAACAAACAAATATACTACCAGCTTAACTATGGTCCTTAAATGATTTGTTGACTGAGGGACTTCAATTATCTAGTCATGATCCTAGGGATAACAGCCAAGTTCATATATGTACACACAATAACAACTGAATTCTGATATCTGTCTAACAGTTATTTTAAGATAAATCCATATTTCAGAGATACTAAAATGTGAAAAATAAGTTTCTTAGAAGTGATAAAATATAGTAATGCATGTGAAGTACTAAGCACAGTGCCTGACACAAATATTTAATAAAATGCTAGAGTATTATTATTGAAAAATAAAAAACATGAGTTGGATGTATATTTGATTTCCCTCACTGTAAACTTCAAATTTAGTTGGGTAATATTTGCTAAGAATGTGTGTGAAAATCTAGGCTTGTCAACAAGAACTGTGTAGTTTAAGTTATTCACTCTGGCACAGCTTTATTTCTGAGTAGCTAAAATGGGTTGGTGGAAAATAAACCCATGCATGCTATTTGTCATCCAGCTTAAAAAGTAGATTTTAAAATGTCTTATTAAACCTCATCAGGTTCAATATCTTACTGATAATCCTGCCAAAGTCAGGGGCAATATCTCTTAATACCAAGTAGTCAAAGAATAGTGTTTCTCTGGGTATACTATAGACGGTGTAGAAAATGAAATTGATGTATGTGTAAACAATTCTGTCCTTTAAACATTTTACTATGAAACATAAAAAAGGGAGGAAACCCATCTTTTAAAATATTTGGCTAATTACAGAATGTCTGTCAATATATATGTGCAAGAAAAACCTTCAAGATACTTTATATTATGTTCTATTCTCTATCCTACATAAGAGTTTCAAAAATGCACAACTCTCCTCAGATCAATACTTTTCTTTCTAATTTAGCTAAAGTAGGTTAACGTGCTAGTTTAAATAAATGTGTTAGCATAGAAAAATTACCTTTTAATTCCATATTTTATAACAATTTTGGTATACTAGATGCCTTAGTAAAATAAATATTTTCCATGTTTTTAGAATTCCATATTGAACAGGCCTGTGCAATGAATCTCTAGGGGATAAAACTTTAACCCCTACAATATTGACATATTGTGTGCATGTGGAGATAAAGGGAGTGATCTCTCTCTCTCCCTCCCTCTCTCTCTCTCTCTCTCTCTCTCTCTCTCTCTCTCTCTCTCTCCCTCTCCCTCCTTTTTCTTATAAAGACACCAGTCCTATGTTATCTATGGCCCTGCCCTTATGACTTCATTTAATCTTAACTAACTCCTAATGACTCTATCTCCAAATATAATCATATTAGCGATTAGGGCTTTAAAATATGAATTTGAGGAGGACACAATTCAGTCCATAGAACCTATATTTTATTGTCTTTATCCATCTGGAATGGACTTCTTCCCTTCTTTCCCCATAATTACTCTAATAGCGATATTTTAAGTTACATCTTTTTTTTTCTTGGCCACACCACGCTGGTATGCAGGATCCTAGTTCCCCGACCAGGGATCGAACCCACACCCCCTGCTGTGGAAGCACGGAGTCTTAACCACTGGACCACCAGGGATGCCCCTAAATTCCATCTTTAGTGGGAAAACAATCTTCCCTTAAATTAGCCACTATAAAAAAAAAATAGCCAGTATAAGAAATTCTTGAGAAATTACCATTGCAACAAAAAGAATAAAATACCTAGGAATAAACCTACCTAAGGAGACAAAAGACCTGTATGCAGAAAATTATAAGACACTGATGAAAGAAATTAAAAATGATACAAATAGATGGAGAGATATACCATGTTCTTGGATTGGAAGAATCAACATTGTGAAAATGACTCTACTACCCAAAGCAATCTACAGATTCAATGCAATCCCTATGAAACTACCACTGGCATTTTTCACAGAACTAGAACAAAAAATCTCACAATTTGTATGGAAACACAAAAGACCCCGAATAGCCAAAGCAATTTTGAGAACGAAAAATGGAGCTGGAGGAATCAGGCTTCCTGACTTCAGACTATACTACAAAGCTACAGTAATCAAGACAGTATGGTACTGGCACAAAAACAGAAATATAGATCAATGGAACAGGATAGAAAGCCCAGAGATAAACCCACGCACATATGGTCACCTTATCTTTGACAAAGGAGGCAGAAATGTACAGTGGAGAAAGGACAGCCTATTCAATAAGTGGTGCTGGGAAAACTGGACAGCTACATGTAAAAGTATGAGATTAGATCACTCCCTAACACCATACACAAAAATAAGCTCAAAATGGATTAAAGACCTAAATGTAAGGCCAGAAACTATCAAACTCTTAGAGGAAAACATAGGCAGAACACTCTATGACATAAATCACAGCAAGATCCTTTTTGACCCACCTCCTAGAGAAATGGAAATAAAAACAAAAGTAAACAAATGGGACCTAATGAAACTTAAAAGCTTTTGCGCAGCAAAGGAAACCATAAAGAAGACCAAAAGACAACCCTCAGAATGGGAGAAAATATTTGCAACTGAAGCAACTGACAAAGGATTAATCTCCAAAATTTATAAGCAGCTCATGCAGCTTAATAACAAAAGAACAAACAACCCAATCCAAAAATGGGCAGAAGACCTAAATAGACATTTCTCCAAAGAAGATATACAGAGTGCCAACAAACACATGAAAGAATGCTCAACATCATTAATCATTAGAGAAATGCAAATCAAAACTACAATGAGATATCATCTCACACCAGTCAGAATGGCCATCATCAAAAAATCTAGAAACAATAAATGCTGGAGAGGGTGTGGAGAAAAGGGAACCCTCTTACACTGTTGGTGGGAATGTAAATTGATACAGCCACTGTGGAGAACAGTATGGAGGTTCCTTAAAAAGCTACAAATAGAACTACCATATGACCCAGCAATCCCACTACTGGGCATATACCCTGAGAAAACCATAATTCAAAAAGAGTCATGTACCAAAATGTTCATTGCAGCTCTATTTACAATAGCCCAGAGATGGAAACAACCTAAGTGTCCATCATCGGATGAATGGATAAAGAAGATGTGGCACATATATACAATGGAATATTACTCAGCCATAAAAAGAGACGAAATTGAGCTATTTGTAATGAGGTGGATAGACCTAGAGTCTGTCATACAGAGTGAAGTAAGTCAGAAAGAGAGAGACAAATACCGTATGCTAACACATATATATGGAATTTAAGAAAAAAAAAAATGTCATGAAAAACCTAGGGGTGAAACAGGAATAAAGACACAGACTTACTAGAGAATGGACTTGAGGCTATGGAGAGGGGGAAGGGTAAACGGTGACAAAGCAATAAAGAGGCATGGACATGTATACACTACCAAACGTAAGGTAGATAGCTAGTGGGAAGCAGCCGCATAGCACAGGGAGATCAGCTCGGTGCTGTGTGACCGCCTGGAGGGGTGGGATAGGGAGGGTGGGAGGGAGGGTGACGCAAGCGGGAAGAGATATGGGAACATATGTATATATATAACTGATTCATTTTGTTGTGAAGCTGAAACTAACATACCATTGTAAAGCAATTATGCTCCAATAAAGATGTTTAAAAAAAAAAAAAAAAAGGAAGGAGGGAAGGAGGTGAAATATCTTATAATGAAGAGAGAGGTTTTTCCACGTATAGGGGGCAGTAAAGAAAATCAGCAAAATGTAGCCTAATAATCCACAGGGGCAGAGAGAAGACTCTGGCTTCTGGGTGTGGGTTCCTGTTGTCTTCACCAGAAGCTGCTTCATCAGTTCCCAAGACCCCCAGCTAGAGAACGTCTGAAAGACAAGAAACTATTGATCAAGAAACTATTCAAGTAGGTTAGAGACATACATCTACCATGCGAGAGGAGACTGAAACTCCAGCGAGCAGTGCCAAAATCAACCCTTTCCAGAATGAAAAAACTTATCTCTCAGTACTTCTCAATCTAATTGAAATCCACCTCTATGGGATAGATTCACAGACAGCAGATAAACTATATTCCATAGTTGAGTACCCTCTCAGCACAAATAATACTTGGGCTGAATTCTCAGCTGCAAATATTCAAGTTAGACAAAAACAAGAGTAACAGAAAAGCACTGTTTTTACATATCTGAAATATATACCCCAACATCTCCACTTGGGAATAAGAATAGTTGTGTGTATATGTATCTTTAATATAGTATCTGTACATATTACTGTGCCTGGTTGGAGATTGGGGTGGGGATTTTTATGAAAGAGATGTGTAAAGGGAGTGCTCGCCGGAGAAGCCTGAGGGAAGTGGAGGGACTCAGCCAGCACGTGGCTAAGTATGGCTGGAGACAGCTCTTCCTTTTTTCCATATTTCTTGCCATAAGGTCTAAATTTAAATTTGGTTAACAAACAACTTTCATTTCAAGGTCCATTTCATTTTTATTTTCCTATGAAAAATAAATCATATGATGCCAGTAATGCAGACATACTACAGCTGTTTCTCTTTTCTGTATCAAATCTGAAAATAAACTTGAAAAGCTACACCTTAAAAAAAAAAAAAAAAAAAAAGAAATTCTTGAGACTAGAAAAGCCATCTTTCAAGTCTTGCAGTGAGCCAACTAAATAGGGAAAAACTTTCTGGAAATAGAATGAGAAACTAAAATATTGGGCCCTTGTCTTTTCTCACTCATTAAGTTTTCATGGCACTCCATAATCATAGATTAGTGCCCCAAAATAATTTCTTTGAAAATTCAGCCAAACATATCACAAAGAAGGGAATTTCCTGCAACTTCTACAACTCTTCTTTCAACAACTATTTATCAAGACTTTTTTAATATGACAACTATCATCCTAAGCATTGAGAATACGACTTTAAACTTGTCTTTACAGATCTCAAAGTTTAGTGAGTGAAATGGTGTATGAACAGAAATTACAGTAATGTGATGCAGACTCTTAAAAGTACAAGACATTTTAGGAGTACTTAGAAAAAACAAAAGAGCAGAACTGGAAGGGGCCAGGGAAGTCTTCTTGGAATGAGTGACAGCTCATACAGAAGTACTTAGCCTGGAAATTATGTATGCATGTGTGTGGGGGGGTGCATTTTGTGTACTAAGAAGTGAATTAGTATATAGGAAGGTCCTGGAGGTGAGAAAGAGCATGAGAATCATGTCAAAATCTCATCTTCTTCCTGTCAACCTTCAAGTCAAAACATGTAGTAGTCCTCTCGTGACTATCACATGTATAAATTCTTCAAAATTACAAAACCCTCTATAGTCTTAAGAACTGTGTAGAGTTTGGTATTTTATTCTATCTGCAAGCTAACAGGTTAGCTTGCCACAGTTCATAGATGCTGGCAGAAGGTATGAGACACCTGGAACAGAGACATAGACCTTTATTACTTGATGCAATAGCAGCAGCAAAAGTATCAGCATTTGCATCATTTCCCTAAGACCCAGTTTGTTTAGGGTAGTAAGAAGGCCAGGTGATGCCTAAACATACAGTGTGCTGTGTTACATGAGAGGAATATCAAATTTAGGACATGTGAATATTTGAAAGGTGTTGTAAGCCTGCCTGAACTTTGCACAAGGAGACATTATCTTTATTACACTAAACAGTAGACAAACTTACCCTTAGCTCTGGAAGGATATACTGTCTTTCAAGGCTGCTCACTGTATAAACATATTTGAAAAGTTAGTTAAAACAAAAACAATCAGTGCTTCTGCTTATAAGAAATGCAAGGGACCCATAGAGAATTGTTTCTCAACAATTTTAAGACTCTCTATGACTTTGTTTTTTCTGAATATGCAGTTTTACTTTCTTTTTATTCTCCAAAGAGTGTTCCATTTTGGCTCAGTTTCCCCGTCTAGAAAACCCCCAGCCTTTCCTCTGCTTAGCTATAAACTACTAAAATGGGACAGGTCCAAACAAACTCCCCTTCTCTGTATCAGGAACTCTGCAGAATCTGAGATTTTTCCATACTTGCAGGGTAACATATTAGCCTGTTACTGTATCAGGACTGCTGGGAAGACATGAGACTCATGGGTCAGCAACAAAGGACTTCATTACTCACAGCAAAAGCAAAAGCAAAAGCAGTAGGCGGAGCTTCATGTTTGCTTTTGTTGGTTCCCGTGCTTACCATGTACCATGGAGATAGGCTTGTTGAATTTATCAGACAAAAAAATACGTAGTTAAATTTGAATTTTAATTAACCATTTTATCATTTTACATATGTACCATCAATATTTGAGACACAAATGAAAAAAGTCCATTGTTTATCCAAAATTCAGATTTAACTAGACATCCTGTATTTTGCCTGACAGCTATACATGTGGGCTATTAGAGGACCCATGATGGGTGCCTGCACATACTGTGGGCTGTTTCAGGTTAGAGGAGAGTGAACCACCACTTGGGAGATTCACTGCTTTTGTAGTGAGTGGAAATAAAGCTGTTCTTTGGGAAGAGGTGTTACTTCATCTCTCCATGATGCTCACTGGGAAGAAAAACAACAACGAAACAAGCCTGGAAAATGGAATGAATCAGGTAAAGAGTGATCAGGACCTTCCATTCTTTGCCGCACAGAAAGAATGTGCAGGGATCCTCAGGGCCCATGGCAGATTGTCTCCAGCATTCTGAATCGTATAACTTAAGCCAGCCTTAATTCCCATCTGAAATACTGTACTTGGATATGACACTATAACTTTTCTATCTTTAGTATTGTTTAGTTCAACCTAATTTTGTCTTTTTGATTTGCTCTGTAATCTTAGTGAGGCCAGAGAACATGTCCTACTTTTTCTTTACTTTTTTTTTTTAATATTTCACAGTATATTTTATAATGTCATACATAGATGCTACTTAACAAAAACTTTTCAGATAATTAGTGCCTTTAGGATTAATAGCTTTTAGCTATTACATTTTTAGGGATAATGGTAAGCAAAGAATAAATTCTTTGGGAAAATATTTATCTGAAGCTATTTAGAGGAAGCTTTTTTTAAGCCTGGAGCAAAAATGTCTTGATCTATGTATGCTCTACAATAACTAACAAATTTCCCTTTCATACTTTTCTGTTCCTAATTACCTAATATCTTCTGTGTTATCCTTTTAGATGCTAACAAATAACTACAATAACTAACAAATTTCCCTTTCATACTTTTCTGTTCCTAATTACCTAATATCTTCTGTGTTATCCTTTTATGTATACTGGCATGTGCAAATGAGTAAGCCTTCTTGTGTTTAAGGTTGGATAGCTTTATGAAGTTTGGCAGGTTATCATAATGTTAAAGCCTCTAGATAGAATTTTAACATGGTGTCCAGGGTCTGCTTCTCTGTATTTCCTCATGAACAAAATGAGAGGGTTTTGTATCTGAGTTCTGAGATAACCAGATGCTATAAATATCAAATACACCTGTAAACACACACACACACACACACACACACACACACACACACTTTCAGTTTTTTCCTTCTCCCATCCATTGACCACTATTTGAACAGATACAGCAGTGAGGTGTTGCTGTTCTTTATGCAAAAATGGATTTTTAGCCAGTCTTCAGTACTTACTTTTTCATCCCCAATAGAAGAGATGTGTGCACTTTTAGGGCAGGTAAGAAGGAACATCTATGACCAGGGGAAGAAATAAGAAAATGAAAACAGATGGCTCCTTAGTTAGGTCCTGTGTCAAGTAAATGTCACTTTTGAACTGATTATTGTAAATAACTTAGGAATGGATCGTTAAGCTATATGTTCTATACCTCTTGTATGCATGAAGATAGAAATTTAGACACCACTTACATCTAACACCACTCTGCTGATGGATGTGAAGTAACAACTCATAATGATAAAAGGCTTACTAGTAATGAGTACCATTGCTGCCATTCTACTTACCTAACAACGAGAATATAAAATACGAGTAAAGCAGCCACTACAGCATGAGTCCTCAAATTGATTCTAGCGAGAAATTTCCTTATTTTGAAGGTAAACCACTTGATTAACAAGAAAACAGCATTTTGTTGAAAAACAGTGCATCCTGTGATCATGTGCTTGTACTCAGGTCACCCATTTGGATGATATTAACATTTTATGCCTGAGCTGTTCTCTGAATGAACTGGTACCCTGAAAGAACTCATTTAACCAAGGTTTCTCCTACGCTGAAATAATTTACGTTCTTAATGAGTTAAAAAAGCTTTGTTCCTATTTGTATTACCCTTTACTATGTATCAAAATACCCAAATGTTTAATGGCTTAAAAGAAAATTCTTTTGTCTCTCATGATTCTGTGGGTTGACTGGGTTCAGCTGGGCAGTTCTCCACTGGAGTCTCCCATTTGCTGCAATAAGATGTGAGCTGGAGCTGGCATCATCTAAAGGCTTGAGTGAGCTGGATGTCCAGGAAGGATCACTCTCATGACTGGAAGCTGATGCTGGCTTCTCACAGCATAGCAATTGAATTCCCAGAGGGAGTTTCCCAAAAAGAAGCATAAGAGACCCAGGCAGAGGGCTGCAGCCTTCTTATGACCTAGCTTTGGAAGTCCCAAATTATCCCTCTGCCACATTCTATCTATAAAGCAAGTCACAAAAGGCAGCTGAGGTTCAAGAGCAGGGGAAATAGACTCCAACTCTTGATGGAGGAACAGCAAGGTCACATTGCAGAAGAGCAAGTTCGATGTTCTTTGGAAAATATATTCTGCTACAGTTCCCTTGGGCTACTTACTTACCTTAGTAAGCAAGTCTGGATTTTTATACTAAAGATTACTTGCTAGCAATACTAATTAGACAAAAATGAATGACAATGGAGACTTATCTAACCACCATTCTTATAAACTATGATGTAGTATCAGCATAATTTAATATAGAGTTCCACAATTTCTAGCTTGCATGTCTCCCTCTATTACCCTGGTACTCTTTCTTTATTTTAATTTTTGGCTGTGTTGGGTCTTCGTTGCTGCACGCGGGCTTTCTGTAGTTGCGGTGAGCGGGAGCTACTCTTCTTTGCGGTGCACGGGCTTCTCATCGCGGTGGCTTCTCTTGTTGAGGAGCACGGGCTCTAGGCACACGGGCTTCAGTAGTTGTGGCTCGCAGGCTCTAGAGCTTAGGCTGAGTAGTTGTGGTGCACAGGCTTAGTTGCTCCGTGGCATGTGGGATCTTCCCAGACCAGGGCTTGAACCTGTGTCCCCTGCATTGGCAGGCAGATTCTTAACCACTGTGCCACCCTGGTACTCTTTTCTTAATACTACCTTGACTATAGCCACTGCTGGTATCAAACTCACATTTCTCCTTTCCTAGGCTGACTTGCTAGTATATCACTTTCTGTAACACTTAAATGGGCTTACATGGCTGAGATAATGGAAGGGAATAGTATGTGTATCTTGTTATTACTACTGATATGGCATATACTTACTCTGGTTCTCCAGTTAGTGACAGAAAAAGAGAATGAGTGAAAAAGAGATTTTGGTGGGGAGAGTTATCTCTGCTTTACCCCTAAATAATCTCTGTCAAGCCTACTAAAGCCATATAATTTAAGTAAAACAAGAAGTTTGCAATGCAAATGAATCTTCCAGAAAAGTACACTTGCAATTCCTGAGAAATACTAGTCCCTTTTATGTATTATAGAGATATCACTGATTCTAATTCCTAAACTTAAATTAGCCACAGGAACAAATCATTGCCAGACAGAGATCTAGGGTTTTTCAAATGAGATCAGAAGTCAGAAAATTAAATCAGAATTATAAATCAATTAATAAATATGTACTTTGTTTTTCTTAACCTTGAAATGGGAATAATGATACTTTTTCCTGCATTTTACTTATTCATTTGTGCACCTAATTAATGCCAGGTATTGGCAATACAGCTTTGAACAAAATAGACAGAAATTCTTGCCTTTGTGAGCCTTACATTCTAAAAGAAGGATTAAACTTAAGTTAATATATATATTTAAGTGTATATACATATTTAAGTTAAATATAAATATTTAAGTTGATAGTGTGTACATTTTATCTAAATAGACCTGCCCTTCGCTTTCTGTTACAATGTGAACATGAGATAATTTGTCTAGTAAGTTCTATAAACCAATATGTTAAAACAATATAGTATTAAAATTTTTTTAATCTGAGGAAATTTGATAGAATTTATTAATTGTATTTATAATGTTTTCAATCTTCAGACATTTAAAGTAGTATGCCCCTTCTTTTCCTGCAAACAAGATCACTCTTATCTTTTGCTCTTTTTATAATTTAATAAGTCTTCAGAGGATGCACATTTGAATTGGCATAAGCTGGTCAGGCTTTTGCTAAGAAATAATTCTCTAAAAAGTAACTTCTGTTATCATACAAACTTAAAGTCTTTTTTTTTTTTTTTTGAGAGAGAGAGAGAGAGAATTTAGTTGTAACACATAGTTAAGCCTAGGTTAGCAAATTCTATTCCCCAAGCTGTACTTGTATCACGACTCGTGATGTTTTTGACAAACAACAAATTAATCAGTTCTCATGCAGTCTGTGCTCAGGAATAAATGGAGTAGAAACAAATCAATAATGCCAAATAGAAAAAGACAATAGCAATAATAAAATAAAAATGATTTCCTAGTCTCCAATAGAATGTTACAAGTAATGGAAAGGGAACCTCAAAGTATGGCTCTAAAGCCTTTTTTTTTTTTTTTTTTTGCTAGATAGGTGGAAAATCATGTTGTTTCTAAAATTTGTTATGGATAGTTAGTATTCTAGTGCTACTTTACCTGTGAAAATAGGACTACAAAAATCAGAACCTTAGTAAAAGAGAAAATAAAAAGTTAGGAAAGTATTACCCTCATTCCTTTCCTTGCTAAGTAAGTTACATTACTTAATATTTCTTTTTCTTTCTGACCTCACTAAAAGAATATAGGAAATAGTATTCAGTTCTACCAGAAACAAAACATTGAATGGGTATTTTAATCATCGTGACTTTTTAAGGCACCTTCATATTTCTCTATGATTTTCCAAAAGCTCTCATCTTTATTTTATCCTCTGTTAAACGTGAACATAAGACGGGTTGATTTTATCTTACTATTGAAGGATGTTAAATATCTTATTTTTTGCCAGCTTAATAATACAAAGAATGTTATTATATAACTCACTAGCTATTCCATTTCCTTAATACCTAGCCATAAACAATTGAGGTATCTATAAAAATATATATTTTATTTACCACATGGTGTACATGGTAAGGTTAGGGATTTTAAAGATATTATGATTAAAATAGTGAATAAGAAAGAATAGTAAATGAGACAATTTTTTACACCCAAATAATTTACTAATATACTGTCAAATAAGGATCAGTTATGTATATATAAATACACACAACACACACACACAACACACATTCATTTCACACTAATTCACAATCCTTGATGTTTCATTTTATGTCACCATAATCATCAGCAACAAGCATTTATTAATTGCAGCTGTAAATACAGCCAGGCCAGGACCCAGATCTTGTTTTCTAAATACAATTTTTCAATAAAATAACCAGAGCTCCTTGGAAAAATGATTGATTCTAGTACTGGGGCAAAAAAAATACAACATGAGTCTAGAACATCTTATAATGCCAGAAAGTAAGAAAGTGCTAAAAAAAATCAAAAGGGGAGAGGTATCCTAATTGCCAAAGCTGGAGCAGTTTGATCAATAAAATAAAATAAGTATTGGATTATAACCCAACATATAAAATTAATATGAATGAATCCAGACTGACACAAATTAGTGATTAAATAAATGAGGAAGAAGGGACAAATCTTCCTTAGAGAAAAATTTTCAATAATTTATGTAGGTACTTCCCACTCCAAGAGGTGAAGTGTAATCTAATCCTTTTCTCCTCCACCCCCAATGCTTATTTGTGTTGGCTGGACTTAGTGACTCACTTCCGTAGAATAAAGTATAGAAAGGGAAGAAATAGTAACTTTATAGTGCAGAAATCTGGAAAATACTACCTTAACCAAGTGATCAAGTTAATGTCCCCAGTCATGTGCTTTCTGATATGGTGTGATAAGGAGGGCATTCAGAGTTTTTATTCCCTCCTCCCATTATTTTTTGTTTCCTTGTCTATTTGGATCTATTTGCATCTATTCTTTTTTAAATTTAAATATGTTGACATACAATATTGTTAGTTTCAGGTGTACTACATAATGATTTGACATTTGCATACATTATGAAATGATCACCACAATAAGTCTAGTAATCCTCTATCCCCATACAAAGTAATTACAGTATTATTGACCATATTCCTTATGCTGTATATTGAGTCCCCCATGACTTTTTTGTATAACTGGGGGTGTTGTACCTCTTGATCCCTTTCACCTGTTTTGCCCACCTACTCTCTTAAACCTATGTGCCTCTCTTCTTGACTAGTCCTATTTGGGAAAGATGGTGTGGCGGATTTTTATTTGCATTAATTAAAATTTGTAATATTTTTGTTCTGCGCACACCCGGGTCATATTCCCCAGCCTCCCTTGTGGTTAGTGGTGGCCACATTTCCTGATTTCTGGCCAGTGCAGTGTGGTAGGAGGTGATGGAACACTACTTTTGGACCAAGACCATAAAAACTTCCCCACATGGTCATCACTCCCCGTAAACTGTCTGAAGAGAGAGGTCGCCAAAGATTCAGAACTGTTTGCTTCCTTAGTACAGCTTAATTTGAGAATTATAGTGCCAATGGCCTGGGTATTTATGAAGGAATTTGTGCCTATTGACAAATTATTTTCTAGAATGGTTATATCAGTTAAACTCTGGTCAGCAGTAAATGAATTGTTCTGTTTCACAAAATCTTCATTGTTGCTGAAAATTCTGTTTTCCTTTTTGTTTCTTCTTTGTCATTTTGAGAGGCAAAGAAAATGTGTCTTGTTTTAGTCTATCTAATTTGATAAATAATGATGCTGTTCTTAATCATTTTACTTTTTTGTGTGTGAAGTGTCTAGTCATGCATTAATGCCATTTTTCAATTGGTATCTTATGGTTATTCTTTTCTTGATTTTAAAGACCTTCAGATATATTAAGCATGCTACACCATTTCCTGTCATATATTTTGAAAATATTTGATCATGACTTGTTATTTGCATATTACATTGATTTGTAGTATGTGATGTACATAATTTCAGAGATTCACTCTTATTTTGTAAAATTCTTCAGCTCAGAGTCCTTTAAAGGTGGAAATTCTATGACAGTTTTTAAAAATTCCTTCCTGGGTTTCTAATTTTTATCTAATAATTTGATTATTTTCCCCAAAAATATTCTATTTAATTCAGGTTTTTAAATGTATTAGTATAGATTTGTAAATAGTATTATCTTATAAATGTAGAAATATTTCACCTATTTGATTTCTAAAATTTACCTCTTTTTTTTTTACTATAGTTCATATTATTCAAGAAGAATATATTTATTTGTACCACACAGATTCATTGTCATCTTCTTTTGTACCATAATTGACATGTTATTGTTTTTGTGTTCATAATTTAATGAAAAGGTCATACTTGCCAGTCATCAAATACATTGATTCTTCTTGTTCTACTTCAGTAATACCTGGTTGCTATTAGAATCTTTCTGCCAGCTCTGAAATTAAAAGGTTCTTTGCTATTTTGTCATTAATCTAATGGACTGGCACTTTTGCTTTCACTGCCTACTCAGTTATGTCAGTGTGTAGATAAGAATTAATCTTAGGATAATTTGAAACAGTTGTGAAAACTGTAGCCCAGAGAGTATACACTCTTCTCATGGTTATTCTTGCCTTCATCTCCCTTTGCTACTAACTTCTTTCTGGGGAGTAATTTGTTAATTCCAGTCCAATTCTGTCATGGAATTTGTTGATTATTGGATTTGTAGTCCCAGCTGTAGTAATGGAGGGCAACAGAGAATGGCTTTGAGTTACTTAGAAGACTGTTCCTACTCTTTAAAACGATGACTTATTTTGCTTCATCCAGTGATGGTACCATGTCTCTAAGGTAAGAATATGCATTAAGTTTTAATGGACGTAATTTATTACCTTCTCCTAAATGATTCTGCTTAATGGCTTCATCTAACCTTTAGTTATTAGAAATCCCCTCTGGAGTCAAGCAGATGCCTGACCATTTATCCTGATTTTCATTGCTTTGGTGGCTTTGTTTTCTTTCTTAGTTTTTAATATCTTTCTGTGGAAAAATTGAAGAAGAAAAATTAGGACTTCCTAGTTTGCCAATATTTTAACTAACTCTCATCAGGAAATTATTTCGTTTCAATTGCAGGAGATTTTCTTGGTGATCTGTAAGTAGTCCTATTATATATGTATATACTTATATGACATCAATAATAAATATATATGTTTTGCATGTACATTTTTAGTGATAATAAATCAAATGGGAAAAATTATTTATGATCTTTAGTACAAATCCACTTAGGCACACAGGACAAACATTAATTATGAAATGAATTCAAGATATACATAAAGTTAATTCAAATGTAAATTCGAACATGATATAATCTGAATTATACTTCTGATCTCCTAAATTTGTAGAGGTCCCTTGATAGAAGAGAAAATTTAATTTTACTTTAGGAAAATAATGAAATTATAAGTAATTCTATCAAATTCACTTTGTCTAAGTCATCACAAACATTTCACTAGATAGCTGCCATGTAGAGAAGAAAGATCATAGGAACAGGATATAATAATGTTCTTTCTTTCACATGCTAGCTTAGTTACTTACCGATATACTTAGGATATGGATACTTATCCTAGTGGACATTTGCTGTTTTTGTCTGTCTTCTTCAACCTTTCTCGTGGTGACAGAGCCCCTTTTCCTGAATAAATGGGAAATTGATGCATGCCTAGTCAGAGAACTACTGTCCCTTGCACAGAGCTGTTGGTTCGAGGATGGCCAGATGACTCAGAAGGGCCTATCAGACACTACCCTGGGAACTTCCCAAGATATTAAGGAATATTGCCTATTTTCACTGGCTAGTAGGTAAACTTTATAAAATATACATGTAAACTAACATGCTTACTGAGCACATTGTATGGATTTTTGTCTTTTAGGATTTTCCTTTAAACTTTAGGCAGGGGTAACACTTCCTTGCCTCTGGTTTAAAAACTCAAACAGGCTCATGATTTTTCTGCCTACCTTTAAAAAATAGACACAGTGCTCTACTATAGACACTTTATCCTGAAAGAAGTCTCAAATAAGAAGTTAAAATATCCCAGTCTCATTTATTTTCCCCAAGCTGTGAAATTCAGTCAGCTGCAATTGTTTTTCCCTCCTTTCTCCAGCTTGAACCTGCAGTGTAAATGAGGGTATAGCTTGGTTAACATCTTTTTTCCTTTGATTTAAGCCTTCTTTTTCCTTCTCCTGCCCCCACGTTTTAGCTGTGGTTTTGGACTTCACAGGGATGGGGAATATGGAGAAGGAGAAGACATTGAATTGAACAGTTCTTATCTGAACTGGACAATAAGCTGACTTCAAGCCCTCTGGGATGACAGATGTATAAAGCTGAACCTCATGTATACTTTTGTGAGATCCAGGAGTTCTCTCTTGGACCTCTCTATTTTCTTCATCCAGGCAGACACTTACCTATTTTGGGTGGTCCACTGATTCTCCTTCTGTAGTCACTGGGTAGCCTCTAAACTTTCTGCCGGATGTCCTCTTGCCATTCTAGGTGGCTCTGTTACACAGGACCCAACACAACTGCAATCTAGCGCTCTCTCTCTTCTAACACACACCCCATTTTGATAAAAGCTCTAGCATTTCTAGGCCCTTCAAAGTCTGGCAGTATAAGCCAATCCCATTTTCCTAGGCAGGAGTCTAATTAATACAGTGAATGCATTTCAAAAATCTCTGAGTGTTTTTTTTAAATGCCCCCTTTCTAGACCTGTTAAAAGGATGCACCCTTCTCATCCTCCACAGATGAGTAGGGTGGGATTCACAGCATAGTGACAGCTCTTGCCACTAATTTTCTTTCTCCCCTCTGTGATGCCTTCTAGTATCCTTGATTTAGATTCAGCACAAGATTTAGATTCTTGTGCTGAATCCAAGAGTTATGGGAAAAGTTCTTCATCATTGCTTTTGCAAATTCTTCATATCTACATACAGTGGCAGGAAGAGCCCCCTTCCCCTATATAATGTGGGCTGCTCTCTCTGTCTCTCTCTTTCTCTCTCTCTCTCTATATATATATATATAGAGAGAGAGAGAGAGAGAGAAAGAGAGAGACAGAGACAGAGACAGAGAGAACGTATCTTTGTAAACTATGCTTCTGGAATTATAGGCATAACAGAAAGGATGAAACATCTAATAGAATGCAAGTACTTGAAACATTTTCAAAGGTGAAAGATAATAAAATATAAAGACTTTTAAAGATAAATTGTCACAATATTTATTTAATCATTCATTTGGATGCAGTATTGTATTATAAATAATACAGTAGTAAATTGTAATTTAAAAAAATAATTTTTCAAAAATTGCGATGCTAGAAATAAAATTAGTCAGTGGATGAATCAAGCATGTAGTATATTTAATCAGTCTTCTTGTTGAAGTGCATCTATAAAAGAAAATAACCACAGTTTGTATGTATCTCTGAACTTGACCTATATGTTATGTTTTGCTGCCTTCTCCCAATAAAATATTTTTATACTGTCTCTATTTTGGGCACAGTAAAGCTCCCTGACAGAGAGTTCCACTTATGAGATTTATAGAAAATGTGCAGCCCTATAGAGCCAGGCTCTTAAGTGCTCAGTGGTTATATTCGTATTCAGTAAGCATATCAGTTAAGAAGTAAAATAAAAAACAAAACTTGCTCAAAAAGAAGGAGATTTAACAGTCTTCTTTTAGAGACTAGTGTCCATCTTGAAAACATTGCTACTCTTAAGAACACATACCATGGTGCAGTCACAAGTCATGCACTAAAATCACAAACTCAGAATACTATAAGGCCTCATATGATGAGAAGAACAAACATTTAAAAATAGACATCAACAACATCCTGTATTCTGGAAGGTCCCAGACCATTTCAAATAATTCTGAACAAGGTGAATAGAGCTGAGCTGCTGCTTAATAGTAATTTTCCTTTCAGTTCTTATCTAGGACAATGAAATTTCCATGGCTTTGAATTAGTTTTTCAAATGATTTTTGTGGAATGTCTTAAGATGAGATTGAGGAACTTGTGCTGGTTCCTTTCTTTCTTTCTTTCTTTCTATGTAGAATTCAGGGGTTTTTTTTCTTTTTTGGTAATAATACAAATAAAATTGAAATCCCTGATTTGCCTCTGATAAGTGTCTGAATTAGCTGATAGGTACTGAAGCTCTCTAAGTTTATAAATACAATACCTGATTACAGTGTAGGGATCATGATGATTCTATTAAATTTACATATATTGTGTTTATTTAATTTTCATATTATCAGTAATTTGCTGTGAAAAAATATTTCTACACAACATGTCTGAATCATTGCTCATTTCCAAAATATTAATTTAAGTGTTAACAATAAGTGGCAACATATTTCATTCAAACAAAAAGGTGCAGGTCTTGGAATCATGAACTGAGTCTTCGTCCAGGTCTACCTATTAATATTTTTGCAACTTTGAACAAACTAGCATAACATAAGCTCTTTAGGTCTCTGACATATACTTCTTTAAGATACATACTTCTTAAAATATTTCATGGAGGTATTTAAATTGAATGAGGTAGTGTATACAGTAAATGCATGCAAGCATATTCTAAGTTCCAGTCTAAACACTTTCAGCACTACCAGATATTTGCGTATCGAAGTATTGTATGTAGATTTTTCACTGCGTTAGAAATTTTTTATGCTTTTGGAAATTCTTTATTTTGAAAAAAATTCATCTGATATAGAAGTTCACATGCCTGCACCTCTATTAGTAGTAAAACCTAAAAAGGTAATGAAATAATACAGTTCAGAGCTGGATGATTTATATCTTTGTGTATCAAGAAAGAGAGGAAGCAAATGGGTGTAATTGTTGAACTAAGTAAACTGCAAATGAATACATCATAGTATTGAGAATACTGAAGATATAGCTCTAGAGTAGGTTATTTTCAGTTAAAACTCTAGGCAGTTAAAATGTTAATATAGGGTCTTAGGTCAACTGGAGCAGCTTTGGTTTATTTTTTGAAAAGTGGCAACATACTCTAAACATATTTTGCTTATCTTTCTTTAAGAAGAGAAGGGAAAAGGACAGGATATTTGCTGCCTGGGGTAGTTCTTAAAGAATATTATACTGATTATCTTGCCTTTGAAATGGAAAAGGGAAAGGCATATTAAATATGGTTATGCTCAGATATTTAGTATGTTTGGGTATAGAATATAATATAAATCAGAAGTAATCTTTACTTGGCAGCCAGAACTGGCTGTTAAAATATTTTAGTTCTCAAGTATTAATAAATTTGTCTCCTTTAGAATGCCAAAGGCTTATTCTTTTGAATGGGTCTTAGGCCAACTACACATGAGCATCTACCTTTGGAAAGAACTGGTGAAGATTGGGCTTTTTTCTTGGGGTAGCAGAAGGGAAGGAGCCCTATTCAGGTGATACTTTGGCTCTCAGTTGAGTCATGCTTCAAGAGGGACATCATTCAGTACACTCATCCTCAGAGAGAATGCTCAGGCTATGCCTTAGATCTAGGGGTTGGAAACTAGGAAACTAAATTTTCATTGCTGCCATATCTTTTTTCTTCTTTGCCTTTCATATCATATTTAAATGTCTATTTAGACATATGTTCTGTAAGTCCTCAATTCAGTCCACTGTGGCTATGTTATAAAAGATTTTTATGTCATTTTCTTCTGGCCAAATTTCTCCCACAGACTCAGAGGACTTGCAAGATATGGGGCTATCCTTTCAGAATATGGATTATTATATTACCATTTAGAATGGAACTACCCTCAAGTAAAATTGAGACCAAAGATCAATGTAAGAACATACTTGGATTCTCGGCTTTAGGAATGAATTTTCTCTACTATGACAAAGATTTTCCCATGTACAGTATTCAGAAATGGCTAGTATCTTTTAAGATCAATTTAAAAATTTTTTAAATTGTGGATATATGCATAATATATAATTTATCATCTTAACTATTTTTGTGCACAATTTTATAGTGTTAAGTACATTCACATTGTGCAACATTAAAAACTTTTTTCATCTTTTAAAACTGAAATTCTATACCCATTAAACAACAGCTCACTATTTCACCTCTCTGCAATGCATGGCAGTCACCAATGTACTTTCTGTCTCAATGAATTTGACCACTCAAGATACCTCATATAAGTGGAATCGCACAGTTCCTGTCTTTTTGTGACTGGCATATTCACTTAACGTAGTATTCTCAAGGTTCATCCATATTGTAGCATGTGTCACAATTTCCTTCCTTTTTAAGGCTGAATAATATGCCATTGTATACATATAACACATTTTGTTTATCCATTCATCTATCAGTGACCCTTGGGTTGCTTCCACCTTTTGGCTATTGTGAATAATGCTGTGAGTATGAGTTTCTTCAAGACTCTGCTTTGGGGTGTATACCAGTAGTAGAATTGCTGGATCATGTAGTAATTCTATTGTTAATTTTTTCAGGAACCTCCATACTGTTTTCCATAGTGATTATACCATTCTATATTCCTACCAACAGTGGTATTCCAATTTCTCCACATCTTTGTCAACACTTGTTATTTTTTGATTTTTAATAATAACCATCCTCTTGGGTGTGAGACAGTATCTCACTGTGGTTTTGATGTGCATTTCCCCAGTGATTAGTGATGTTGAACATCATTTCATATGCTTGATGGTCATTTGAATATCTTCTTTGGAGAAATGTCTATTCAATTTCTTTGCCTATGTTTTAATAGGATTGTTTGTTGTTGAGTTATAGGAGTTCTTTATATATTCTGAATGCTAATCTCTTATCAGATATGTGATTTGAAAATATTTTCTCCCATTCCATAGGTTGCTTATATTTTGAAAAATTTATTTTTTAGATCACTTTTAGGTTCACAGCAATATTGAGCAGAAGATACAAAGATTTCCCACACATCCCCTGCCCCCACCCTTGCATAGCCTCTCCCATTATCAGCATCCCTGACCAGAGCAGTATGTTTATTACCAAGGATGAGCCTCTGTTGACATATCAAGATCATAGTCATTCAAAGCCCATACTTAACCTTAGGGTTCCCCCTTGGTGTTGTACATTATGTGGGTTTGGACAAATGAATAATGGCATATATCTATCATTTTAATATCATACAGAGAGTATTTTTAGTGCCCTATGAATCCTCTGCTCTGCCTATTCATCCTTCCCTCTCCCATCACCCCTTGTGATTACTGATTGTCTCGCATTTTGCAGAATATCACACAGTATATAGCCTTTTCAGATTGGCTTCTTTCACTTGGTAATATGAATTTGATTCCTCATGCCTTTTCATGATTTTATAGCTCATTTCTTTTTAATACTGTGTAATTTCCATTGTCTGTATACCACTGTTTTGTGTGTGTGTTTTTTGTTTTTTGGGTTTTTTTTGACTGCGTTGGGTCTTCATTGCTGCGCACGGGCTTTCTCTATTTGCGGCTACTCTTTGTTGCGGTGCACGGGCTTCTCATTGGGGTGGCTTCTCTTGTTGCGGAGCGTGGGCTCTAGGTGCGCAGGATTTAGTAGTTGTGGTGTGCAGGCTTAGTTGCTCCACGGCATGTGGGATCTTCCTGGACCAGGGATCGAACCCATGTCCCCTGCACTGGCAGGCGGATTCTTATCCACTGTGCCACCAGGGAATTTCCTACCACTGTTTTTTTATCCATTCATCTACTCACAGATATCTTGGTTGCTTCCAAGTTTGGGCAATTATGAAGAAAACTGCTATAAACATCTGTGTGGTTTAAAAAAAAAAACAACAGGTTTTTGTGTGGACAAGTTTTCAACTCCTTTGGGTAAATATCAAGGAGTGTGATTGCTAGATCATATGGTAAGAACGTGTATTATTGGACACTTCCAAACTGTCTTTCAGTGTAACTGTACCATTTTACATTCCCACCAGGAATGAATAAAAGTTCTTGTGGCTCTACATCCTTGCCAGTATTTGGTGTTGTCAGTTTTGGGCCATTCTAATGGTTGTGTAGTGGCAACTCGTTGTTTTAATTTGAACTTCCCTGATGATATGTGATGTGGAACATCTTTTCCATATCATAATTTGCTATCTGTATATCTTCTTCAGTGAGGTGTCTGTTAAATATTGGGCCCATTTTTTAACTGAGTTGTTTATTTTCTTATTGTCGAGTATTATAAGTTCCTTGAGTATTTTGGAAAACAGTCCTTTATCATAGGAGTCTTTTATTTCCTCCCAGTCTATGGCTTGTCTTCTATTTCTCTTGATGTTGTCTTTCACAGAGCAGTTGTTTTTAATCTTAATGAAGTTCAGCTAATCAGTTCTTTCTTTCATGGATGTGTCTTTGGTGGTGTACCTAAAAAGGCTTCACCATATCAAAAGTCATCAAGGTTTTCTCCTATGTTATCTTCTAGGAGTTTTATAGTTTTGAGTTTTACTTTAGATCTGTGATCCATTTTAAATTAATTTTTGTGAAGGATATAATGTCTGTGTCTAAATTAATTTTTTTTTACATGTGGATATCCCGTTGTTACAGCACCATTTGTTGAAGAGACTGTCTTTACTCCATAATATTGTCTTTGCTTGCCAAAGTTCCATTGACTGTATATACAGAGGTCTAATTCTGGGCTGTCTATTCTGTTCCACATAGGTTGCTTTTTCACTCTGTTGACTGTGTACTTTGATGCATCCTTTAAGATTGATTTAGGCAAACTTTTGGACTTGACAGAAAGACTAATTAGAAATATAAGAAAATATAATATTGGTTATGTCTGGATGAGGCTATGTATTTCTATTTTCTTTTCTTCCTTTTTCTATGGTTTACATTTTCTAAAATGTCAAAACCACTTGCATTTTTTCACTTAACAATATATCATAAACATTTTCCCATAACATTAATAACTTATTTTTAAATAATTATATACTAGTAACATATATGCATTCATAGAATAGACATTACAGATTCATTCAGTCATTTCCTTATTTTGGATCTTTCAGATTGTCTCCATATGTTTGATATTAATAAAGATAACAAAAACTTTGGATGTTCAAAGAACATCCAGCTTACATGCTGGAGTTTAATCTTAATGGATTAGCTTCTTAAAGTGGGGCTATTGAGTCAAAGTTAATGCACATTTTAGATTTCAATAGAAATGGCTATATTACTTTTCAAATAAGTGGTATGAATTACATATCCACCAAAAATGTATGAAAGTACCCATTTCCCCACAATGAGAGCAGCATTAGATATTATCAATTTAAAAATTTTATCCAGTCAAGTAAAAAGAGCAAACTTGTTTTTAATTTACATTTTTTCTGAAGTTTTATATCTTTTTTAATATGTCACCTATTTGTATGCCTTCTTCTACATGAGTAGGAATATGTTTGCCCATTTTTTAATTTCTTTAATTGTTTTTGACTAGAAAAATTATAGAGGTCATCATATAGTAGAGATATAACATTCTTATGACTGCATTTTGACTGACAATTTTTTGTTTGTGTATGGTATCTTTGGATTCAAAAATATTTAAATGTATATATTTGTTACTTCATAGTTTCTGGGTTTTCTTTCTTTAAGAGGACCTCTTTCATTCCAAAGGTATAAACATATTTTCCTAATTCTTAAATAGTTAATTGTTAGTTGTTATTCCTTTGCTTTATAAGAAGATCATTTTTTTGTGTCTAGCTTGAGGTAAAAATAGTTTTTCTTTGGTATATATAGGCAATTATGCCAAGAACATTATTAAACAGTCATTTTCCCCACATGTTTTTCATATTATATGATTATTATATTTTAATTCATTTCTGGAACCTGTCTTTTGTCACTGAGTTATTTTCTATTTCTATGTCAAAGTATACTCAGTCTACTCCTCTACTTACTCAAGTTTTTTTTTTTTTTCCTAAGAATGTGCTATGGAGAAACAGAATATAATTAAAGACTTCTCTTATCCAAATTGTTAAAATGAAAGAGGGAGGGAAGGAGGAATGAGGGGAGAAAGAGAGAGAGAGAAAAGAGGAATATTTCAGCTTATCTTCCCTACCTTATCCCTTGGTTTTTCAGATTTTGTAGTATATTCAAGTAATAAGAGGAGTGGACATATGTCATTTATTATTTTTTAATAGATCTTTATTGGAGTATAACTGCTTCACAATACTGCGCTAGCTTCTGTTGCACAAAAAAGTGAATCAGCCACATGCACACATACATCCCCATATCCCCTCCCTCTTGAGCCTCCCTTCCATCCTCCCTATCCCACCCCTCTAGGTCGTTGCAGAGCACCGAGCTGATCTCATTGTGCTATGCAGCTGCTTCCCACTGGCTATCTATTTTACATTTGGTGGTATATATATGTCCATGCTACTCTCACTTTGCCCTAGATACCCCCTCCCCCACCATGTTGTCAAGTCCATTCTCTATGTCTACGTCTTTATTCCTGCCCTGCCACTAGGTTTATCAGTACCTTTTTTTTTTTTTGATTCCATATATATGCATTAGCATACAGTATTTGTACTTCTCTTTCTGTCTTACTTCACTCTGTATGACAGACTCTAGGTCCATCAACCTCACTACAAATAACTCAATTTCGTTTCTTTTTATGGCTGAGTAATATTCCATTGTATATATGTGCCACATCTTCTTTATCCATTCATCTGTCGGTGGACATTTAGGTTGGTTCCATGTCCTGACTATTGTAAGTAGTGCTGCAATGAACACTGTGGTACATGTCTCTTTTGATTTATGGTTTTCTCAGGGTATATGCCCTGGGTCATATGATAGTTCAGTTTTTAGTTTTTTAAGGAACCTCCATACTGTTCTCCATAGTAGTTGTATCAATTTACATTCCCACCAACAGTGTAGGAGGGTTCCCTTTCACCACACCCTTTCCAGCATTTATTATTTCTAGATTTTTTGATAATGGCCATTCTAACTGGTGTGAGGTGATACCTCATTGTAGTTTTGATTTGCATTTCTCTAATAATTAGTGATGTTGAGCATCTTTTCATGTGCCTCTTGGCCATCTGTATGTCTTCTTTGGTGAAATGTGTATTTAGGTCTTCCCCCCATTTTTTAATTGGATTTTTTTTTTGATATTGAGCTCCATGAGCTGTTTGTATATTTTGGAGATTAATCCTTTGTCTGTTGTTTCATTTGCAAATATTTTCTCTCATTCTGAGGGTTGTCTTTTCATCTTGTTTATGGTTTCCTTTAATGTGCAAAAGCTTTTAAGTTTCATTAGGTCCCATTTGTTTATTTTTGTTTTCGTTTCCATTTCTCTAGGAGATAGGTCAAAAAAGATCTTGCTGTGGTTTATGTCAGAGTGTTTTTCCTATGTTTTCCTCTAAGAGTTTTATAGTATCTGGTCTTACCTTTAGGTCTTTAATCCATTTGGAGTTTATTTTTGTGTATGGTGTTAGGTAATGTTCTAATTTCATTCTTTCACGTGTAGGTGTCCAGTTTTCCCAGCACCACTTATTGAAGAGACTGTTTTTTCTCCATTGTATGTTCTTGCCTCCTTTATCATAAATTAGGTGGCCATATGTGCATGGGTTTATCTCTGGGCTTTCTATCCTGTACCATTGATCTATATTTCTGTTTTTCTGCCAGTACCATACTGTCTTGATTACTGTAGCTTTGTAGTATTGTTTGAAGTCAGGGAGCCTGATTCCTCCAACTCTGTTTTTCTTTCTCAACATTGCTTTGGCTGTTCAGGGTATTTTGTGTTTCCATATGAATTGCAAAATTTTTTGTTCTAATTCTGTGAGGAATGCCATTGGTAATTTGTTAGGGATTGCACTGAATCTGTAGATTGATTCATGTAATATAGTCATTTTCACAATATTGATTCTTCTAGTCCCAGAACATAGTATATTTCTCCATGTGTTTATGTCTTCTTTGCTTTCTTTCATCAGTGTTTTATAGCTTTCTGAGTATAAGTCTTTCACCTCCTTACATAGGTTTATTCCTAGGTATTGTATTGTTTTTGTTGTGGTGGCAAATGGGATTGTTTCCTTAGTTTCTCTTTCTGATTTTTCATTGTTAGTGTATAGGAAGGCCAGAGGTTTCTGTGCATTAATGTTGTATCCTGCTACCTTACCAAATTCATTGATTAGTTCTAGTAGTTTTCTGGTGGCATCTTTAGGATTTTGTATGCATAGTATCATGTCATCTGCAAACGGTGACAGTTTTACTCCTTCTTTTCCAATTTGTATTCCTTTTATTTCTTTTTCTTCTCTGCTTTCCGTGGCTAGGATTTCCAAAACTATGCTGAATAAGAGTGGCAAGACTGGACATCCTGGTCTTGTTCCTGATCTTAGTGGAAATGCTTTCAGTATTTCACCATTGAGTATGATGTTTGCTGCGGGTTTTTCAGATGTGGCCTTTATTCTGTTGAGATAGGTTCCCTCTATGCCCATCTTCTGGAGAGTTTTTATCATAAATCGGTGTTGAATTTTGTCGAAAGCTTTTTCTACATCTATTGAGATGATCATACGGTTTTTCTCCTTCAGTTTGTTAATATGGTGTATCATATTGATTGATTTCACTATATTGAAGAATCCTTGCATCCCTGGTATAAATCCCACTTGATCATGGTGTATGATCCTTTTAATATGTTGTTGGATTCTGTTTGCTAGTATTTTGTTCAGGATTTTTGCATCTTTGTTCATCAATGATATTGGTCTATAATTTTCTTTTTTTGTGACATCTTTTTCTGGTTTTGGTATCAGGGTGATGGTGATTTTGTAGAATGAATTTGGGAATGTTTCTCCCTCTGCAGTTTTTTGGAAGAGTTTGAGAAGGATTGGTGTTAGCTCTTCTCTAAATGTTTAATAGAATTCACCTGTGAAGCCATCTGGTCCTGGACTTCTGTTTGTTGGAAGATTTTTAATTATGGTTTCAATTTCCTTACTGTGATAGGTCTGTTTATATTTTCTAATTCTTCCAGGTTTAGTCCTGGAATATTGTACCTTTCCAAGAATTTGTCCATTTCTTTGTGATTGTCCATTTTATTGGCATATAGTTGTTTGTAGTAATCTCTTATAATCGTTTGTATTTCTGCAGTGTCAGTTGTGATTTCTCCTTTTTCATTTCTAATTTCACTGACTTGCATCCTTTCCCTTTTTTTCTTTATGAGTCTGGCTAAGGGTTTATAAATTTTATCTGCTCAAGGAACCAGCTTTTAGTTTTACTGATCTTCGCTATTGTTTTCTTTGTTTCTATTTCATTTATTTCTGCTCTGATCTTTATGATTTCTTTCCTTCTACTGACTTTGGGTTTTCTTTGTTTTTCTTTCTCTAGTTGCTTTAGGTGTAAGGTTAGGTTGTTTATTTGAGATTTTTCTTGTTACTTGAGGTGAGATTGAATTGCTATAAACTTCCCTGTTTGAACTGCTTTTGCTGCGTCCCATAGGTTTTTGGTCATCATGTTTTCTTTGTCATTTTTTTCTATGTATTTTTTTATTTCTTCTTTGATTTCTTCAGTGATCTCTTGGTTATTCAGTAGAACACTATTTAACCTCCATGACATACAAGTGAAACCTCACAAGGTTATCAGCTGACTTTTCAGTAGAAACTCTGCAGGCCTGAAGGGGGTCGCAGGATATACTTAAAGTTAAGAAAGGGAAAAACCTACAACCAGGATTACTCTACCCAGCAAGGGTCTCATTCAGATTCGACAGAAAAATCAAAAGCTTTTCAGATAAGCAAAAGCCAAGAGAATTCAGCACCACTAAACCAGCTTTACAACCAGCTTTAGAAACTTCTCTAAGTGGGAAACACAAGGGAAGAAAAAGACCTGCAAAAACAAACTGAAAACAATTAAGAAAATGATAATAGGAACATACATAGTGATAATAACCTTGAATGTAAATGGACTAAATGCCCCAACCAAAAGACACAGACTGGCTGAATGGATACAAAAACAAGACCCATATACATGCTGTGTACAAGAGACCCACTTCAGACCTAGGGACACATACAGACTGAAAGTGAAGGGATGGAAAAAGATATTCCATGTAAATGGAAATTAAAAGGAAGCTGGAGTAGCAATACTCATGTCAGATAAAACAGTCTTTAAAATAAAGACTGTTACAAGAGATAAGGAAGGACACTACATAATGATCAAGGGATCGATCCAAGAAGAAGATGTAACAATTATAAATGTTTGTGCACCCAACATAGGAGCACCTCGATACATAAGGCAAATGCTAACAACCGTGAAAGGGGAAATCGACAGTAACACAATAATAGTAGGGGACTTTAACACCCCACTTACAGCAATGGACAGATCATCCAAACAGAAAATAAATAAGGAAACAAAAGCTTTAAATGACACAATAGACCAGATAGATTTAATTGGTATTTATAGAACATTCCACCAAAAGTGGCAGAATACACTTTCTTCTCAAGTACAGATGGAACCTTCTCCAGGATAGATCACATCTTGGGTCACAAATCAAGCCTCGGAAAATTTAAGAAAATTGAAATTGTATCAAGCATCTTTTCTGACCACAATGCTATGAGATTGGAAATCACTTACAGGAAAATAACTGTAAAAAACATAAATACATGTAATTCTATTTTGATATACCTCAGTGAACATGAAGCAACAGTTTTTTTGGAAATTCAAAAAACAAACAAACAAACTATATGTAACAGAAGAAATATTTGCCGTTTCAGAGTCAACAGTTGACTCATTTTGAAAAGATGGTAAGTTTGATAGGTTATAGACAACCCAGTGTAAAATTGTAATTCCATTCTATCTAGTGGTGCTATAATAACATATCAGTCATCATTAATCGTTGGTTACGATGAAATGAGTCACTATTCTTATTCAACCCAAGGTGGAGTTCATTGGAACTTCTAATCTGTAGCCAGTCAGTCAGAAGCATAGGTGACAACCTAGACTTGTAATTGGCCTCTGAAGTATGTGGGGGAGGCAGTCTTGTAGGACTGAATGCTTAACCTGTGCGGTCTGATGCTATTTCTAGGTAGATAGTGTCAGAATTGGGTAGAATTGTAGGATACATAGCTGGTGCCAGAAAACTACTTGAATATGTGGAGAAAATACCCACACATTAGAATTGGGTGCAGAGTCTTACCCCTGTTCAAAAAAAGATCCTCTTAGGAAACTAATAATAGATGGAAACTTTATTCTAATTGAATATTTACCCAAAACATAGGACAAAGATTGTTTTCAATGTTGTAATCTTTTTCTTTTTTTAACATCGTTATTGGAGTATAATTGCTTTACAATTATACTAAAGCAGTTTCTGCGTTATAACAAAGTGAATCAGTACACATATACATATGTCCCCATATCTCCTCCCTCTTGCATCTCCCTCCCACCCTCCCTATCCCACACCTCTAGGTGGACACAAAACACTGAGATGATCTCCCTGTGCTATTGGGCTGCTTCCCACTAGCTATCTGTTTTACATTTGATAGTGTATATATGTCCATGCCACTCTCTCACTTCATCCCAGCTTACCCTAAAAACATTTTTTTCACGTTCAAGAAAAGGACAAGGATGTCTTATGATTTCCACTCCTATTTGAGAGAATAATGGAGGCACTATCTTTTTTTTTCTTTCTTTAAGTTGGAGGAAGTATCTTGAATAATAAGAAAAGGGAAAAAATGTGGATAAAATTGGCATGGAATGGATTCATAAAGATTGGAGGTGATGGATGGAGTTTTAAAGAGCAAAAACTTTGACAGATAAGGCTATCAGATGCATTTTAGAATTTGAAAAATTAAATCAGTAGGCATTGGATTTGATGGAGCATGTGGGAAACATTAGTGATAGATACACAGATAATAAAATGAGAAAGTGTCAAAAACTGGCATTACTTGAAGATTACATTAACAGAAAAATAAAAGAATCTATAGATAAGTAATAAGATTCATAAGAGATTTTGAGAATCTCTGTACAAAAAGTGATTGCATATCTATATACCAGCAGTGATTAGAAAATGTAAAATTATATAAAAGTTCATATGTAAATAGCAATAAAATGTGAGGTACAGAGAAATAAATCCAACAAAAGAAGTATAAATAAAACTATATGGAAAGACATTACAATTACCTAAATAAATGGAGAAATGTACCATATTCATGAACAGAAAGTTTCTAAAGTTTGAATTTTCCCAACTTTATCTGTAAATTTAGTGGCTTTATAAAAAAGATTTCTCAAGGAACTTGACAAGATTATTTAAAGTTTATTTGAAATAGTAAAGAGTATATAAAACACTCCTAAGGAAGAACATTGCAGGGGAATTCCTATACCACATAAGATTGCATGGTGCAATAGTAATTAAATCAGTGTGATATTGGTATAGGGATCAACAACAATAGAGCAGAACAGATTACCTCAAAATAAACTTATATATATAAGAAAGCTTGATATATGTGAGAGGTGGCCTTGAAGATTGCTGGGGGATAGATGGACTTTTTGAGACCTGTTGCATAAAAATATTAATAATCCATATTGGAAATAAAGGAATTGGATCATTGCAACATGCCATATGCAAAATTCAATTCCGTGTAGATTAAATATTTTGAAAAGCATAATTTAAATCTTTTAGAAGAATATATAGAAACTATTTATATAAGAGTTTTAACTTTTTAAACAATTCACAAGAAGCACATAAGGAAATCTGGGAGAAAAATAACTAACAGGAGTTCCAGAAAGAGAAAACAGAACAAATTAAGGTAAGAAATTTGTCAAGGAATTAATGTGAAAATTTCTCCTTGGATTTAAAGACATGATCTTAAGATGGAAAAGGGCTACCAATGTCCTGGTACAATGAAAGGAAAAGCAAGTAAAACCAAATGCACAAAGAAACAGAGGCATCTTATTTTGAAGTTCCCAGAACTTCAAATAATTATATATATTATATGGTATATTATAATTATACCAACAAGAATCTTAAGGTCAGTTTTGGCTTCCTCTCATCCATTCCATGCCCATCCCTAATCAATTCAACTGCTAAGTGCTCTAGATTCTATTTGTGCCATATTTCTCACATTATTCCTTCCCTTCCATTCCTTTCTTTGCCATGTGGTTTAGGTCGTTATCTGCACTTTTCTAGGTTATTTCAGTAACCTCCAAATTAATCTTTTCTGCATTCTAGTCTATCAGTTATATTCTGAATCTCTCTGCATTCTAGTCTATCAGTTATATGCTAACTGTGCCCAAAATTACTTGCTGTTTTCTGTTGCTTCTTAAATTAAGTCCAAATTTCTTATCTTGGGTTTTAAGTGTTCGTGTAGAAATACTCCAAGCCTAATTTTTGCATTTTCCCACAATGCATATGCATACCTGTGCTTTAGCTGTTTTATGGGGGAGGTGTACATGTGACTATATCTTCTAGTCACTGCCTCATTATCACTTCTAGTTTTCTCTGGATGCTGTGCCATCCGTGTAGAGTGTCTCTCTGTGCACCTTCTTCTGTAGAAATCCCATCTAGCCTTCATAACCCAATCAAAGTTTCCTACTTTATGAGTCCTTTTGTGAGTTCTCCACAAACGTGAAATAGGAATTTATCTCGTTGAAGACCCACATTTACTTGAACACTTTCAAAATATTTGCCCTTTTTTTATTTTATAACAATTTGTATGCTGGTCTTACAGTATTTGATTTTAAGCCCTTTGAAGAAAGGGCTTTATTTTACAAATGTTTATATTCTAGCACCTAGCCTGTTCCTTGCACATAGGGTGCATTTGATAAATATTTGCTGTATTAAATTCAATTCTTAACTTTGTTCAGTTAGCATATACTTTTAATATTAAAAGGAGAAAAAGGTTTGATTAAAAATTCCAAATTATGTTCACAGTAAAAGTAACCTTTTTATGTGTGAATTAATTATTTGAGCTTGATGAATTGAAACCTCATAAAATATATTGGCATGGACCTATGTATAAAAAAGACATGGGTACAATAATTTCTTAATCCTACTAAGTAATTAGCTCTAATGAAGCAAACCCTCTAAATAAACATTCTAACATTTTGTTTTGTATTTCTTAGATTTTTAAAGTGGATAAATATGTTCTCTAATTTAATAAATATCAAAAAGAACTGCTGACACTAATTTGGGTTCTCAAGTCTCAATATGGTAACTTAAAAATTTTATTATTTTTTATGTTATCATTTAAAGGTTAATTATACTTAGAATGATTACTGCTTTTCTACTGCTCTTTCTAATTATTATTTCTTCTGAAGTTTTATTCAATGTAATTTACTCATTAGAGGAATATATTTTAATATGTTTCTTTTTTATACAATTCACATTTGAATTTAATCACAAAATTTAAAACATTTTATTTAATCACAAAAAATGTTTTAAAGACACTCAGGTATTTCTCTATATTTTTCATCAAAAGAAGAGTATGCTTAGGGAATTATTAAAAAGTACAGGTGTATTTCACCTAGCTAAAGGCATGTTTTAAAGCTTTTCTTATTACTTGCAACAAATAATATTCTGGAAATCTCAAGGTACATCCTACAAGAAAGCAACATGGATTAGCTACCAACATCCTGACTGATGACATTCACAGGAATAATGGGAAAGTTAGTTTATGCCTTCTGAGAGAACCATGATTTGTATATTGATACAAGAAGAGAAAACCAATTTGGTTGCAGTGAACCATGGCAGACTAGGGTACAACATGTGCTTGAAAGAAATAAAAGGTACGTTGTTCAGAATTTCATCTCCCTTATCTCTATTTCACATCATTTTTCATCTTCAAGTGTGATGATCTGTGGAAGAATCGGGTTATCCAAAAGTGTACCATTTATTTAGAACTACAATATTTTCCCAGCTGCTAAAACTTTCTAACCTTATGTTTCAAAAATTGAGCAAGTCAAGTTATGGGCTGACTCCCATAGGGATGATGTTATGTAACTTGGGTCTTCATTATTATATAAACTGATTAATGTTAGAGAACATGGAGCAGCAAAAATTCATCTTTTGCGCCCACAGTTATACCCCTTCTCTTATGTATTCAACTATTTTTTTCTGGTCAAATTCCAAATTCCAGGGTTTGTTAGTGGAAGTTAATTTATAAAATATAAATGTTACAATTTCATTTAAATTCTTTTAAAATATTTTGATAAATGGACCTGCTGTCTCTCTACTTTTAAGTTTCTTTATTGTCATATAATTATTCCTTAGTTGCGTATTTATCATTTCATCAACTAAAATCACTTTCTTTTGTCTTTGAACTATTTTTAATGCTGTTTCTTGAACAGCTTGCAGATTATTCTGTGTGTTTCTGGTACTGAGATATGCAACTAAAATGAGTATTCCAGATGCAGACACAATATAATTGTGTAGTGAAGGATTTCACCTCCTAGTTTAAATATGTGATGGCCTATTTTCTTGACACATTTTAATGTACATCCACATCCAGTTCACAATTAATCTTCTCTTCAGTTCATCCCCTGCTTTCTTTATGCAAAATCTGAGAATAAGGCTGCATCATGTTTTCTCCTCTAAATTCTTTACTTTGAGTAACTTATTTGTTATCAGTTAAGTATATAATCACTAATATTATTTTTACATAATTCCATGGTATTACATCTGCATCTTATACTTAAGTCAGGTGTAACCTCTTAGTTGGTTCTTTTACTGTGTGTGTCTGTGTGCACATGCAGTATCAATAGGCATATATAAATTATATGGATATGTATTTATTATAACTATACATGTTTATGTATTTGTAGGCTAAAAACACCTAGACGGATTAAAAATAATCACCTAGAACAGAAGTTGGCAAACTATAGTCTATGGACCAAACTGGTCTGATTCCTATTTTTGTAAATAAAGTTTTATTGAAACACAACCATAGTCATTTTGTATATATATTGTCTATTGTACATTTGCAATACAAAGGCAGAGTTGAGTAGTTGTGACCAAGACTTTATGATCCACAAAGCCTAACACATTTTCTATTTAGCCTTTTCAGAAAATGTTTGCCAACTCCTGACCTAGAAAATTGTTTATATGGTTAAGTGCTTAATAAATATTTGTTTAATGAATGAATGAATTATTAAATTAATATATGAATGGATGAATTTAATGATTGTTAGGTTAAAATTACTGATTCATGGATTATTATTACTAACATTGCTTTTATTACGTTAAAATATGACATTGTGTGTTTTTCATATAAAAAACTACAAAGAGGTTAATAAAAATAGGTCATAATTTTCTTGCCTATATAATGGCTATTGATGTTTCTAAATAAAAACAATACACATACATATCCAAAGTTAATGAGGTAATTATTACACTATTTTGTGATTCTTTCCAGAAAATAAAATCCATAGTGATTACACACACATACACTAACACACATGAGAGCACACTTTCATCTATTTTACACCTTTTTTCTCTTGGAGATTTTTTCATATTAACATATTTATAACTACCTTCTATTCTTAACTGTATGATATTCCTTAAGATCAGCCAGTCTGTAATCAGCACGGATTTATATCCCACTTCTGCTGCTTTCTCTGGAACCTTGGGCAAGAACTCCTCGTGCTTGTGTCTTCCATCTTTAAAATAGGCATAATATCCCAATATTTTGTGTGATTTAGGTAAAATTATACATATTAAGTGCTAAGAAGAGTGGGTAGAAAGTGTTAGCTCTTGTTTTTGTCTTTGCTATTATTGTTGGACACTTTGAACTGAAGTTTATTTTATTGCATATGAATATCCAGTTGTTCCAGCATCATGTGTTGAAAGACTGTCCTTTCTCTACTGAACTGCCTTTTCACCTTTGATAAAATCAGTTATGAATCTATTTCTGCACTCACTGTAGCTATTCTTTCCATTCCATTCTTTTGATCTATTTAACTACATGTAACCAGTGCTACACTGTTCTAATCAATGTAGCTTTATAGTAAGTTGTGAAATTAGCCATCCTTCAGATTTTTTCTTTCACAAAGTTGTTTTAGCTATATCAAATCCTTTGCATCCCATGTAAATTTTAAAATCAGTTTCTCAATTGATTTTTAAAAACCTGCTTTTTTTAAAAATTGCGATTGTGTTGAATCTGTAGTTCTATTTGAGAAGAATTGCCACCTTAACAATATTGTTAATATTGTTAATATTGTTAACAATCTTTCAATCAGTGAACATGATATGCCTCCATACTATTTAGGTTTTTGTTCATTTCTCTCAATAATGTTTTACAACACATTTATGTCTACAGGTATTTCACATCTTCTGTCATAGGTCTCCCTATATTTCATATTTTTGATGCTATTGTAAATGGTATTTTTAAAACTTTAATTTTTGATTGTTTATTGCTCATAATTAGAAAGGCAATTGATTTTTTGTATATTGATCTTGTATCCTGCAATTCTACAAAACTCACTTATTAGTTCCAGTAGCTTTTCTTATAAATATCACCAGATTTTCTATATACATGATAATGCCTTCTGTGCATTAAGAAAGTTTTATTTCTTCCTTTCCATTATGGAGACTGTTTATTCCTTTCTCTGACCTTATTGCACTAAGTAGAACTTCCAGTAAAATGTTAAATAGAAGAGGTGAGAGCAGATTTTTTTTTTTAAACCTAGAGTAAGGAGTTTGGGTTTGATTCTGAGGGTTGGGGGGAGCCAGTGGAGGGTTTTCAGCATGATCTCCTTTTTTATTTTTCTTTTAAAATATTTATTTATTTATTTGGCTGCATTAGGTCTTAGTTGCAGCAGGCGGGATCTTCGTTGCAGCATGTGGGATCTTTCATTGTGGTGTGCAGGCTTCTCTCTAGTTGCGGCGCACCGGCTTAGTTGTCCTGTGGCATGTGGGATCTTAGTTCCCTGACCAGGGATCGAACCCATGTCCCCTGCACTGGAAGGCGGATTCTTAACCACTGGACCACCAGGGAAGTCCCAAGAGCAGATTTTTTTTCGTGATATTAAGAGACTGTGTTTTGGGTTTTCTCTAATCCCTCTGGCTAGAATACATCATTTTGTTTCTTCTCCCCCAACCAAATAGTCCTAAATGGCTTATGGCACTGGGGATAATTCTTTTTTGTTGTTGTTGTTAGTTTATGCTTTATAACAATTTTTTTTAAAACTGGGGATAATTCTTCCCACACTCTAAAGTTGGTTATAAGAGCCAGTGATTCTCCTAGAATGGTTCCCTATCAGTTAGTTCACATGAAAACAGCAGGAACTCTTAGTTAAGCAAAAATATTTCTTAAGCAAAAATTTTGCCCATTTTTTTGAATTGGCTTGTTTGTTTTGCTTAAGTAAAACATTCTGCAAATTTGTAAAATGAAGGCTCAATGTTTTTATATTTATTTTTTAAAAAATATATTTATTTATTTTGGCTGCACCGGGTCTTAGTTGCGGCATGTGAGATCTTCATGGCAGCATGTAGGATCTTTAGTTGCGGCATGCGAACTCTTAGTTGTGGCATGCGAACTCTTAGTTGCAGCATGCATGTGGGATCTAGTTCCCTGACCAGGGATCAAACCCAAGTCCCCTGCATTGGGAGCATGGAGTCTTAGCCACTGGACCACCAGGTAGGTCCCTCGATGTTGTTGTTTTTAAAAAGAGGTTCTGGCAACTTAATCTCTGTTAATACCTGCATTATGACTAGAGTAGTTCTGTACTTTACTCAGCATTGTAAAGGACCTGCACAGTTACTATTCCTTCAGCTTGCTCTGAGTGACCCTAGATAGACCTCTTTCTATTGCTGTTTTTTTTGTTTTTGTTTTTGCGGTACGCGGGCCTCTCCCTGTTGTGGCCTCTCCCGTTGCGGAGCACAGGCTCCGGATGCGCAGGCATGGCTCACGGGCCCAGCCGCTCCGCGGCATGTGGGATCTTCCCGGACCGGGGCACGAACCCGTGTCCCCTGCATCGGCAGGCGGACTCTCAACCACTGCACCACCAGGGAAGCCCCTATTGCTGTTTTAAAAGTTTTTGTAGCTAATAATACGGTAATAGGGCTGGTAGCTGGCCACTGTGAAACTGGCATTCAGGACATTGAATCTCTTCTTCTAGTGGGAGAAATTCCATGTAAGTCTGTTTGTAGCCTTGGCAAGAAACCATGACAGCCTAGATCATCAAATCTATATTTGTTTGTAAGTTGGCCAATGGTGAAGACTTAAAAAGTAACATTACAGTAATAATGTAAGGGAATTTTCATCAGTACTGTCAAGAATTGTATATTTATGCCAAAAATATATGCCCAGGGCTGTTTCATTGATAAGCATACTATAGTGTCTCAAAAACATCAGGAGATTGTCACATTCTTGTTATTTGTCACTTCGTGGACCTTCTTTTCTCTAAGTTTATGACAGCAGTTCACATAGCACCGTCCTCATTTATCTCCATGCTGCAGTATAAATAATACAGAGCTTGCTAGTGATCCAGGTAACCTAAAATTTATATTCATATAACTTTTAGGATTATTACTGGCATTTGTATGCATTCAGTAAATACAACAGTAAAAGGCATTTGTATACATTCAGTAAATACAACAGTTAAAGGAATTATTGTACCACCAATCAATTTATCATTCTAGACTCTATCTTTTACTCAGTTACAAATACTATGTTTTGATTTGGGTTTTTTTTCCTTGTAATATATCAAAAACATTATTTTCTGAGAAATCATAAGAAATTTAAATTTTGTTAGAGGTCAATTTAATTTTGGCCTGTTGTTTTGGAAGGACCCATCTGGAGACTGGCTAAAAAAGCCTTCAGCCTGGCTCCTCTGGGACCAAGCCGTCTCCTTAGTACCCTTGGGGTTAGTTTGCAAGTTGTTTGAATTGAGCCTTTTGTGCTATAAAATGTTTGAGCTATTTGTAAATTGTTTACATTAGAGGAAAAACCTCTGACAAATGAGATCCTGGTTTTTGAAGTATTTTGAAGCTACCCCCTCCCCCTTACAGGTATTTCAGCTGATTTTATGTTTAAAAAACATGGTCCTTCCTCATGTGCATTTCTAACTAAATGGACTAACCTGACCAAAGGCAATTTAGACCATCAGTGGCCATTATGGGGAACTTTTGAATTCCCCAAACTTAATTTCCTTAAAAC